>NW_019392700.1:940075-1279730 GCF_000648675.2 Cimex lectularius
GCCCTGAAGATGATCTCAATAAAGATCGAAACGTTGGCACGATAAAGAAAATGTTTTTCTGAAACCTACATCACACCAGACGCATCTCACGATTTCTGAATAATTATCGATTAACGGTCACTAACCACCACACACACTATCATTTATGCATACGTCCATAAATATCTATAGTATGGTAATTGAAATTAAACAGATTTGGATCTGGATTGCTAATGACCAATCAGTTTTAGCAAATATAAACAGTACACTTCTTAGTCTACCAATTGTACTGCAATAAATTATTAGTTATACCACAATTAGCGTGAATATGAAATAAATTCTAAATTACAATCATAATACATTAAGTCCAATAAATTGGGAGGAGGAATAAATTGATTTTTTTATGACCAGGTAGTTATCAGCAATCATAACTAGTTATTAATGCCTACATACATAAATATCCATAGTAATTGAAATTTAACGGATTGTTAATGATCAATCATATTTACCAAATATGAACAGTACTCTCCTTAGTCAACCTCTGTATTGCCATAATTAGTTAATTACGCCACAATGAACATAAATATAAAAGCAATTATTCAATTATTTTAATTATAATATGAGAAAGAGAGAGAGAGAGAGAGCGAGAGAGTGAGAGAGAGGGAGAGAGAGAGAGAGTGAGAGAGAGAAAGAGAGAGGGATGGGTATTACCGATGTAGTTTACCGGCTCTTTAAAAAATAAATAAATAAACTAGTTAATTAGGCCACATTGAACATAAATATAGAATTACTTATTAAATTATTTTCATAATAATCCCAATTAAAAAATGTGGGTTGAAATTGCTCCCGATGACAAGTAGTTTTTTTTTTTTTTTTCAAATTTGGACTGTTCTTACCTTATTCAACATGATTTATATCAATGACTCATGCCAGAATTAACAAAAGATGAAGGAAATTATAAATTACACTCATAATATTTGAAATTAAACAAATAGACTTAATGGCTTAAAGTACGTTTATTTCTTATTTCTTATCCGGCGTCCAATTAAGTTTATCCACTGCTTTAGTTTATATTATATCACCATCAATTAATTAATATTTCTGCAAGGTATTGGCTGAAATGAAAAAGATAGAGTCACGAGCGGGATTCGAACCTACGACCTTCGGCTAAATACGCCGCTGATCTACCACTCGAGCTTTCGTGACTTCGATCCACTTTTCCTTTAGCTGAAGGTCGTGGGTTCGAATCCCGCTCGTGACACTAACTTTTTCATTTCAACCAATACCTCACATAAATATTAATTAATTGAAACAAGTTATTTGGCCAATCGGACCACGAAATATAGTGGATCACTATGTTTGCTTTTCGTACGTGGGAGGCGTGACTGATCTAAAAAAATTATTTATTTCCGTTTTATTTTCATCTAACTACATTAAATTTATTACAATATTTAACATTAGAAATACAAAACACAACTCATTAGCCAGAGCAAACAAAAAGTATCAATCGTTTCAATTTTTTAAAATCGTTATCATTGTCTGTTTTTATCGGGAAATAAATTAGCTAAATGACTAGAAAGTTTAAGTAACTGGAGTCAATGTTTGTTCACAGTCGAAATCGGAAATATTTTTGAAATCTAATAATAAAATCAACCGTGTTCTTTCTGCGGCACAGTCGTCCGAGGTTTCGTACCAGCAAATCCCGGAGATGGCCGTCCAAATATCTTCTTTAAATTTTACTTGAGCCAACATTGTAATTTATTTATTATTTTTTCTACAAGGGGACAGTCTCGAGTTAAATGCTGTTTCGTTCCTCTGTTCCTGCTTGCTCTGATTGGCTGATTTTACTAGAAGCGTTCATGTTATGTGTGCTCTTGAAAAACTGGACGACGAATAGGGAAAAGTAGTTGATTTGGTCTGAGGCCGGTAACTGATCAGAGGAACTGTCGCTTCCATCATTATCTTCTTGGATACGACTGGATCGAACACGTGCACGTCGGAAGATCCGAAGGAATGCCGTTTCCTGAAACAAAAAACGTTTAGTCTTTGTCAAAATGTCTCCTCTCCTTAAACTTACGCTAAAACACTTGTATTCGGTGATTTTCCCTGTCGCAGACGAGTATGTTCGAGTTGGACATGACAGCCACCCCTTCCAACCCTTTGAACTCCCCTTCGCCGCTCCCCCAGCACCCGAACGCTCGGATGAAACCCCCCTCCGACGTGAAGATCTGAATTCTGTTGTTCCCAGAATCTCCCACCAGGATATAGCCCTGATCGTCCACTGCTACCCCCCTAAAAAACAACGAACAATTTTAATTTAAATTATATTTATAAGGAAAATAGAAGAAAACACTCTAATAATGTCAATAGGCGATAGGTTGGAAAAGTTTTAATTAGTGCAGACGAACTAGACACTTTATAGTAATTACAAGTGTAAATCAACATTTAAACATATATATACAGTTTGAGGAAAGTGGATATATCAGGCTACGCAAAAATCCTATATTTTCCCCCTATTGTTTAGATTGCTTGAGAAGGTTTGTATCACTACAAAAATTTATTTTAAAAACCTGATCTTTATTTTTTATTTTATTTATCTTTTCGCATCTGACAGCTAGGTCATTTCAGCCCCGAGCGGAAGTAAAATACCGCAACACACACTCAATCTCACCTATATCATTGATCGCATTCATTCTGTTTGGTACATCGAGTACTCGATATTCCTCCATCTACCTGTTCACTACAATAAATTAATTTAAATTGGGGTCGATGGGGTATTTGTATAAAATTTCCGCCATCAATCCAAGTCATACACACAACCTGAGGGCGATGGAGCTACCTACTTCACCATCAGACCTTCCCCATTCACACTAATAAATATATTCACTCATACAATACCCAGAAACACAAAATTCATAATTTAACTTCTATGTACATTAAAAAGATTCCCAATTCCCTTAAATAGTGGAACCCTGAAATTCTCTGTTGTGTCCGAGAACTCCTTTTAAATATGACGGCATGCCTACTCGCGCCCTGTAGGGAGCCAAGGCACAACACACTTCGATTATGTGGGACACATCGAGCAAAGTTGTTTTATTACTAATTGCTAAAATACGATGTCAATGAAAATTTGATATTGTTATTGACCATTATTATTTTCTTATGTCGTTTAGTCCGAATCGTATATATAACAATATTTAAAAAAAGAACTGTCTGAAGAAAATCACTAAAGTGAACATTCTTGTATATTACAATAATATTTAAAAAAAGAACTGTCTGAAGAAAAACACCAAAGTTAATATTGTTGCGTATTACAATAATTTAAAAAAAAGAACTGTCTGAAGAAAAACATTAAAATTAATATTGTTGTATATTACCAATAATATTTAAAAAAAGAACTGTCTGAAGAAAAACACTAAAGTTAATATTATTGCTTATTTTTATATCAGTGTTTATTTTTTATATTAGTTTTTCTTTCAACGTTCGAATAAGACTATTGCAGACAAATTTGGAAGAATAAATAAGAAACGTTCTTTTTTGTTTGTCTTACCACGATTTCCATGAAGACAAATAAATACAAAACAACTATTTGACTACATGACACATCATCAAATTTTTCCAAAATAAATTAAAAAGCAACAAACTTCGAATCATGTAAGATTCTTATATGAATCTTGTAAAATTAAGATAAACTATAGTAATTATCCATATAATTATTTCCGTGCATTTTATAGTTTTTCAACCTTAATGCTTGAGGCTAGAAACGAGGAATTGTCCTTGCTCGTTTAAGAATAGGTCATACGCGGTTGACCTAAGGGCACCAGCTCCTGGACCAAACCCCTAACATACAGGTAGCTAAAGCCCGACATAATAGAAGCTTGTTATGACTTGGCTCCTTACAGAGAGAGTGTAGGCATGCCGCCGAATTTGAGAACGGCTCTAGGGCATAGTTGTGAGTTTCTAGGTCCCCTTTTCCGCACTTTGGAGAATGTGGTTTTTTAATTGTATATAGATTTGCTTTATGTTTTTCATAGTTATGTGTTTTGTTTGAGTGAGTGTATTTATTAGTGTGGTGAGCTTCTGATAGTGAAATATCCAGCAGTCAGTGTGTTTAGGGTGATGGTTGAATATTTATATAAGTTCCCCAACGACACGAATTTAGATTAGAATTTAAATATTGTGCGAGGTCGATGAGGGAATACCGAGTACTCCATCGACTAATCAGAATGTGTGTGATGTACAAAGATGTGAACGTATTTATTTGCGCGACTGTATAAAAGTTAGAGAAATGAAATGACCTAGCTGTCGAAATCGCCCCCTTTGGAGCCTAACCCCGTTGATTGGGAAGCGAGTATCTCCTCCTTAATGCTTGGAATTTAGCCCAACTCATTGTATTTTGCCCCTTTCTCAATAGAAACTATTTCATCCTCATAAATCGTAAGTACTGCCATAAGAAAATTGTTTGATTATGACTATTCTGTTATAAGCATATTACTTTGACCCCATGCGTATGAAAGAAAATATTGGAGATTAACATGTATTAAAGATAGAATGTTTGGGATGTTAGGGCGTGAAATGACCTTAGCCGTTAAAACGCCCATAAAATTAATAATAATAGTAATAAACTAATTAATTTATTCTAACAAGATTGTACAACGTTCGTATAAATAAAATGAAAGAAATATTGAAAATTAAATCACTAGTGTTTTTCCCTCCCCCAAAAATTTCTAGAATACAACTATGTTAGTTAAAACCTAGTTTTATAATTTTGATTGGAATGTCTTGGTAAATAAAGAAAAGAAAAAATAATCGTTAGCCTTGGAGGTTCAGTGGTTTTTACTTCTGCTCTCTTATCTTAAATACTATTTGAATGTAATGGTGGAAGAAATGATTCCTAAGTTGATAAAGTCTCAAAGTTGAAACGAAAATATGTTTGCTCAATCTGGGTACCTAACTGTTCACCAGTCTATTTTAGCCTCCCCTCAATAAACCTTATGCACGCTATTTTATTTTTATATTTAGTCATGATTGTCATGAACATAGGGAATAAAAGCAGAACACTTTGCGTAGCCTGAAGTAATGAATTTAATTTTATGATTTTTTGGGAGTAATGTTTGAAAAGCGAAGGGTCCAAGCAATCGAAAACTCCAGAAAAAAAAAATTCAACTCCACTCCAAATGCTATTATTAACAACACATTGCTCGTACTTTCATGTATATCTAAGAAAAGACCAAACCATTGATGACAAGCATTGTGCGAAGAGGACCCACAGTCGATAAAACCTCAAAACAAAACATTCAATTTCAAAACTCACAAACAACAGCAACAGCAAAAACAGTCTACAAGGTTCCCGACTGGGGGCAAGCCAGCTTCAATTTCAACTTGAAACCGATATACGGTTAGACTTACTGAGAGGAGGCGGGTCCCTTCGATTGAATTCGACCTGGCAATCCAGGATTTGGGAGTTGGTTGAGGTGTGGTCAGTGACAACGACCTATTTACCCTTGGGCCTGGAGGAGACGGAGACCTGTGCAATAGCGAGTCTATCGTCGTGGAATCCGAGTGGGTAACGGGTGTTGTGATCGAAAACGATCTATTCAAAATTGGCCGATCGTCAATCTGTGAGGACGAGGTTGATGGTACGGGACCAGACAAACTCCTTTCGTACGGCCTTTTGCAACTACTCAACACAAAATCTCATCACTCATTCCAACTCGTCCTAATTGCCGCGAATTATTTTTTTTTAACGTACGAGGGGTGTTCAAAAACTCATAATTTTCTCTTAATAAACAAAACCCGGTAATCACACAATATCGACGTATAATAATATTTGTTGGATATTTTTTACACCCTAACAACTTTTAGGCTTATGAAAAAATATTTTTTCCTCGACAGCCTAAATTTTTAATATTAAAATATTAAAAAAGATTAGATTTGAAACGAACAAACGCGCAACATTTTTTTAAATCGAAAATCTCTGGTGGAAAATTGTTAACTGCTGTTCTGCCATAATAGTTGGATTTTAACGGAATTAAATCTACGACGATAAATCGTTATAAATCAAATCGTCGATATTTTAGAGATGAAATAATAAAACTGCAATTAAAAAAAAAACAAAAAAAAAACACCATATTTATCAATTTTCATTTCGGTTGTTACAGAAGAGGATACCGTAAAAAGGGACATACTGCTGAATAACTATTGTAATTTAAGGGATTAGTTTCAAAACTGGCTTAATTCACATTTTTAGCAAAACAATTTTTTTTTAGTTTTCACAAGTTCTTCAATTCATTACAACTAGCACGCTTTGAACAAAAGTTACTCAAACCAGCATAAAAATGCTTCCCAACTTACGGGGTTTTTTTTGTTTTTTTACGAGGGTTCCCGGTGTTTTTGAAAAATGTTCATTTGTAAGTATGTCGGGTTCGAATGCAGGGCCGCTGGATTCGAACCCGGGACCTTTACCTTACAGTGATGAGCGCCGTGTCAACGTCTAAACCGTTGCGGACACCGACGCCCCCAATTTAATTATTTATAATTATTGTTGACAATTAATAAGATTAATATTGAAAACTATACTTTAAACGTTTGTAGTTTTTTTAAAAATAAAAATTAATAAAAAAAGTAAACGATAATGCTCCAAAACGTTATTGTATCTCGTGTAAAAATTTTTCGAAACTAAATGTTTGGAGTGGTTTTTTTCCCAATAAAGATTAACAAAAAAGTCTAAACGATAACGCATGGCTCCAAAACGTTTTTGTATCTCGTGTAAAATTTTTTCGAAATTGAAATTTTTGGCAACGTAGAAATAATACAATATTGAAAACTATACTTTAAACGTTTGTAGTTTTTTTTAAATCAAAATTAATAAAAAAAAGTCAACGATAATGCATGGCTCCAAAACGTTTTTGTATCCCGTGTAATTTTTTTTCGAAATTGAAATTTTTGGCAACGTAGAAATAATACAATATTGAAAACTATACTTTAAATGTTTGGAGAGGTTCCTTTTTCCCAATAAAAATTAATTTAAAAAACATCTAAACGATAATCCATGGCTCCAAAACGTTTTTGTATCTCGTGTAAAAAGTTTTTGAAATGGATTGAGCCGGTTTTGAAACAAATCTCCTCAATTAGTAGGTTGTACGTAGCTGTTTACACACTCGATGTTCGTAACTAACGATATTACAGTAAATTAACGAGTAACCCCCAATAAGTCTTGATAATCCAAGGAGTTAACCCCATTAGAAAATCCCACATTTAAAGTAAAATATTGCTGATAAGGGTTAAATTCTATAAATTTTTTTATAACATTAGAAATCAAATTAACATATCGATATTTAATAAAACATTTTACAAAAATGTTTTTTGAAAGGATGTATGTTTGCTCGAAGACAAATAAAGGCAATGATAACCCTAGTTTGTTATTGCGCCCTTCACAAATAATAAAAAATAAAAAAGTGGTAGAAAAAACAGTCAAGGAGATTTCCAAATCAACAATGTTGAAGAACCAAAAATGATGTTTGAAAAACGTCGATTTTGAATAATCGTCTAACTAAAACATCAATGGCTGAAAAAACAAGTATCAGAAATGTTGAGAATAATATATAAGCAATGTACATGCATGTATAATCGAAATCATCGATAAGAAAACAACATAGATGTTTAAAAAACTAACAAGGATTTAAAAAAATCATATTAAATATCTATGCTGACATAAAAATAGTCAGAAATTCGAAGTAGAAATAGTCTATGGAGAAATCTAGCAAGGATGTAGAAAAAAACTTAAATGTTAGAACAACAGCAAGGATTCAAAAACATAGTTATTGAATAATCAACTAATTAAAACCTCACTCATGAGATTTCTCATGTCGTCTGCGGAGTGATGAATCTGAAATTTGGTCGTTACCAATCATTTTGGTCTGTCAGACGCGCTTCGGCATTTCGCTCTGTCACCAGGTGCATTCGATCATCGTAAGTCCCTCGCCAGCATCGGACAAGAGCAGAAAGTGTACATCGGCTAGGGGTGAAGACAAGTGATACGGACCATTTACATAAACTCTCCTGTTCTTATACGACCTCTTGCCTTCATGACTAAAAGAGGCAACGTACCCCTGTGAAGGTGTAGCAAATACTTACTGGGGGCGGGTGGATTTCTTGGCCGATTTTGGCGCAACCCGAAGGGATGAGCTTGCAAACTGCCGGAACCACCAGTTTCCCAATTAGTGGGGGAGACTGATAGCCTCTTCCGTAAATATACGAAGTGGAGAAGTGAATCGGAGGGAAAATAGGACCCAGGATGTGGTGCGCAACCTGAAAAGTTGGGCGGACGATGCGTTCGACGCTTGAATAGGCGGATTGAACTCGACGCTCTCCAACCTCTTTTATCGACCCAGAGAACCCGTATCCCTTTTCATTTTGGGGAGCACGAAGACATTGAATGGTATATATAATAACCCTTGGTGTGGGGAGCAACCTGAAAAGGTTAGCTTTATACTCGCAGATAATCCTTTCTCAATCTATTGCGTCCTATGATTATTCCTGAGTCACGCGTCTCAACCTTGGTTACAAGGGGGTTTTCCAGGAGCAAAATAATGCTGCAGCTCAGAGAGCGTGGCAAATTCTCTAAAGCACAAACAGTCTTCGTATACTGGCGAAAGAAATCTTCAGTGGACGAACTACGTGTGCGAGATCAGGTAGATCAGTGAACCAGATCCTGTCTGAAAGATGAGGGACGGAGCATGACCGACTGAACTACAGGCGCAAGCAATTTCCATGACCATAGCTTGTACTTGGGTTTGGATACGTGGCTTGATGTGTGAGACTCCTTGTCGGTAATTAGGGTTTGATGCTGTTGTTCAAGTGATGCTGTTTATGATGTTTAGCTATAGCATTCCACTTTAATTGAAAGCAAGTGCCGGCCTGTTCGGAAGCTCTTAGCTGGAAGAGCCCCTCCACTCGGGAGTAATGGAATGGCCAATTCTATCGTATGGAGTACCCCTTTTTCCTTCTCGTGGTGCGGCGCTGGTCAGGTGCATTAATGGTGATTCATCCTTCAGAAAAGTCAAGTGGGAAAGAATTATGTATTGATCCTTAATGATTGGAGCGTTTTTCCCGAACGAAAAAGAACCTCATCGTCTTTTAGGCGTTCAAACCCGTACAGGGAAACAACCATTTCGCCATCTCCAGTGGGTAGCATCACGGATATATAGGACACGTGAGCCGACCGAATCCCGGACGTTTTAGGAATGGGGTACGAGTCTACCCTCGGGTCTTGGTCGCCCACCCTGCGTAATGTATATATAGCATCAAGGATAGTAAACAGGGAGAGGTGGACATACAACCGCGCTGTTGAAGTCGCCGAGAAGACGAAACATGGCCAAAATAAACAGCGGCGGTAGGCAGGCCAACAAATTTGGAAAAGATTACAGGTTACCGACCGACCGTAACAATAAAAATCACCAACTTAACCCTTCAAAAATACCAAATACCAAGAAAGATAAAGCTGACGCTATAATACAATTTTCAAGCACACTGATAGTGAAAAATCTAACAAGGAAGTTGAAGTGTAAAAAACCATCTAACAAAAACTTCGATGTTTAAAAAACATCTAACGTCGTTTTTGAATCAAATGTCATTGCTTTCGAACATCAACACTGATGTAGCAGTCCTAGTTAAAAGAGCATTGGATGGAAGTGCCTATTTCCTTCTCAGGAAGCGGTTTATTGTAAACGATTCCGCTCTACATAATGTAAAGGGTTCGACGAAGTCGGTTCTTTAATAGTTAATGACGGTTCATTTCCTTTTCCTCATGATCCTTGCCGTGCCGTATTGACATAGGATTCAATTTTCATCCTCCGGCTATAATCTTATGCGAAATGTAAAGTTATGGCTGTTTGACAGTAGAGCATAAACATGAGGTTTAATATTCTGTCGCTTAACGAATATAAACTAAGCGGACGTAATATCTGTTCAACCAAGTATTTAATTAGCAATAAATTTTGATCTACTATACAATAGTTGTCAGTTAAGTTTTAATAAAACCGAATGAATGGCTATTGTGACAGATTAACTATTGCATTTATTAAACTGTAACATTAAAGTTTAATTAATGGTACCATGGACATAACTTTGTCTTTTTACTTTTATATACTTGTAGTAAGAATTGAAAGATAAAATATGCAAAAAATTTGGATTTATTTTGTTGTACTTACCTGGTTTCAATATCAATATTACCATATCTTAAACGTTTTATTTGACTCTCATTCAATTTAAAGTATAGTTATGAAAAAAAAATGTGGCAAGAAAACAACATTATTTATAAAATAATGACCTATTACTAGCTTGGTTTTAGTTATAAGCGGGTTAATGCTTTGATCCTCACTTTCACACACTTTCTCCACAAAAGCTTTTATTAAAATGACGTCCATATTGAAAAGACAATTGACAACTGTTAATTTACATTTTTAAGCATCAGAAGGATGGACAATTTTGACTGTGATCATTTTTGAACACCCCTCTAAAATCGAATGCTTCAATGAAAATAAAAATATTTATATTTACATATACAAAACAAGTGATTTATAACAATACACTTTAAAAACAATAACAATAATAATTTTGTCCTTACCTTGGGAATTTAAACTGTCCATCTTCGGATCCCTCCTGGCCAAAGGTCGAAAGCACTCGGCCATTCACGTCGAAAATCTGTATCCGGTGGTTATTTGAATCAGAAACGATTACCCTGTTTGTGTTTGAAACAGCTATGTAGTGCGGATGGTCCAACTGGCCTATTTTCGACCCGTGCGAGCCGAATTTACCAACGAAAGTACCATCAGATTGGAAAACCTGCAATGTAAATTGCCTGTTAGTTTGGTTGGAAGGGGGTCCGTGCGTTTTCGTCTTGACTTGCCTGGACTCGGTGATTCTCCTTGTCGCAGACATATATAAAACCGAGGGCGTCGGTGGTAACACCCCAAGGATAGTTGAACTTGCCGTCTGCAGTGCCTTGAGAACCGAAAGCTCTAAGGAATCTCCCCGATGGATCCATGACCTACAATCACAAAATTTAAACTTTAATATTGCTTAAGAAATATCTTTATTTGAAAATTTAGGACATTTAGTCATTGTATGTACACCATACTTCTAGTATACATCTTGCTATCTATTTAACGAAATTTGATCAAGATGTAGACTGTATATTCAAAATTTCCATCTGTACAAACAATTTTATAATGTACTTTTTTATAAAAACTAAAAATTACATATATTATTTGTCTTACTTGAATCCTATGGTTGTATCTATCAGCAATAATAAACTGTCCTATCCTGTTGACCGCGACACCGGCGAGGCAGTCGAACTCTCCTTCACCGTTACCGTAGCTTCCAAATTCCTTTTGGAAAATTCCATTGGAGTCGAAAATCTAAAAAAGGCCGCTTTTATAATCAAGCACTTTGTATTTACAGGCTGCCAGTTACCTGGACTCTGTGATTTGAAGAATCTGCGACAACGATGGAGTTTTCCGGGCCGGTGGCAACCCCCCTGGGCCATGTAAAGCAGCCGGGTTCACTCCCCCTACTTCCCACACTGAACACCTGTCTACGTTTTGCAGCGTATTGTCCTCTAGTACTGGACCCGACTGCGAAACCTGAAAAAACCAAAAAAGAGAACAAATTTATCACAAAATTAATATTGTTAGTTTACCTTGATGTAGAGGGTGTTGAGTGGGTGAAGTGGGGGAGGCGGGCGAGTTTTTTTGGTCCTCATCTGAATCAGTCCTCAGGGGTAATCCTAGCGATAGCCTCCGTGAATTTGCAACGCTCGAACATGCTCCTCCTTCTTTGCCCCTAACTCCGTATTTGTTCTTGAGGTAGCGGGCCCACGAGCTTAGAGCTGCCCCATCCTTCTCTCCGACTCCTGAGCTGCTGCCTCCACTCAATGAACTAGACCCTGAACCAAATTAATTTATTATATTGTGAAAATAAATAAAAAATAATATAAAATGAGCTATATGTCACTTTTTTTAACATATACAAACTGACATGCATGATCAGTTGTACAGTATGGACAGTCCTTTCAACAATGATTATTTACTCGTGCACAATTAAACAACTAATTAATTAATCAAATTTGCTTCATAATCCTTAAACATAGTGATACAAGCTTAATTATTGCCTAATGGCAGTCTATCAATCTCGTGATAACTTTTCCCTTCCAAACTGCCTATGTTCTTAATTAGTCCCAGTAACTTAAAAATACTAAAATAATTGTACTTTGACGAATTTGATAATTGATATTGTTCGACCAGATCTGATATTACTGTGCTTCATATAAAAGCTGAATTTTCTTATCCTTATTATATCCTTTATTTTACACAGTTCTTTCTCTAAGTTGCTTAATGCACTAAAGAGTGCTTAGAACACATTGCAGCATTCTTTCAAGGTTGAAGCAGCAAATAAAAACATGGAACAACAAAGTTTGGAACTAAAGTTTAAGAAGAGAATAAATATTTCTATATTGCCTTAAATAACAATTTTGCTATTGACCAAAAAGAATCAAAATGATTAAGAACACCATGAATTAATAACTAATATTTTGGCGATTTTCTGATTTATTAATCAAAGTTAAAATGAAGACAAATGATCTAAGCATTTAAAATCTAAACAATAAAGAAAATAATTAAATGAAAATTGTAGTTCATAAAGATTAATGGTGACAATAATGAAAAATCACAATGTAGTACGAGTACTGTTTTAATATAGTGTAAACTTTTTTTTTCCGCAGGGTTCACAACAGCAGAGGCATATAAACCCTCAGGGTGCCGGTGTTTTTGAAAAAAAAAAATTGTAAGTACGTTGGGTTCAACATACAGTGATGTGAACGCCTAAACCGCTGCGGCCACCGACGCCCCTCCAGACACATTGGTGGTCTCATTGGTTGTCTTAATATCACAGTCACCGAATGGAAGCTATTCTGTCGTAAATAGTTGTCCACTGTGCCAGCACTTAACTGGCCACTCTGAAGCCACTCATTTCTTGATACCCAGACATTTCTTAACCGGTGACTCTTTATTATTGCCTCCTGAACCTCCCCGAAAATGAAACCCTTAAAACTTGGTGGACAGCTTCAATACTTTTGGCGACATTGGAGTGAAGAGTATCTGAACCACTGGCCCAGCCAACTCTGCCTAAAGAAGGTGATTTAGTTTTTTTAAAAGGTCCTATCTAATTCCTTGTCATGGTCGGTAGGCCAAATAGTTAAATTGCTTCCTGGAGCTGATAAAATTCCTCTGGTGTCCATTGTCCTCTTTGCTTCAGAACATATTCCATCTCGTTAGTTGGCCTTGTCCTGCTACCAGGCATATTTAAGGAATAATATGCCTCTGTACATGTAAATGTTGCAAATAAAACTTGATGGTGGAAAATTATTATAATTTTGGTGGGCGGTATCATTGCGCTAAATATCTAAAATTAGAATTATTTAGTTTTTCCTCCAAATGCCACTAATCTAAAATCCTCATCTAGGTAATCGTATCTTAGTTCTGCTCTCAGATCACAATCCTTCTTGTTTTTATCTAGTCCTGTATCCTGTCTTCTTTACTTATTGTTCACTTCTGTATCGCTTCCATACCGTCCACTAGTTAACTAACCTCCAACAACCATTTTACTTCAGTTTTTCCTTTTATTTTATGTTTTGAGAATTATCGTGTCTAAAACAATGTGGATGCCTCATCATTTGATGCTATGTATCAACCAGGGATTGGACGGAGCCCCTCAGGTAATTAATAGACTAGAATTTTGTTTAACCGCCAGTGTTATAACAAGTTTTAGCTATTAAACTGCTCTCCACCTTGGATATTGAAAAAAATCAGGAAAACTGTTTATTATTTTTTATTTTAATGTATTGTGACTGACCAGCGTGACCAGCATTAATTAAAAAAATTAATGGTGATGAAGGCTCTATTCGAATCCCATCATCGCACAATGAACCTTGGCTAATGTGCAAAGTTCATTAGGCCATTTAAAAAAAAATCATTATCATGTTAAATGGTAAGAAGTAATAAATAAAATAAGTAAAGATCAATATGTCACAGAGTTTGTATTTCAGGTGACATCCAGACAAACTGTGTTAAATTTTACTCGTGCAGTTCAGTCAAATATGATAATTAAATTCAGAGCTGAAAATAATTTTAATGTCTTAATCAATGATATTTATTTTACAGATTTTTATTTTTTTATATTGGAATACATCATAAATTCAATGTAATTTGTCATTTAAAACAATCAATTTTTATGTCTTGTATTTGTGGAAAATTATATACAATATTTTTATATTATTATTATTGTTATTATTACTTATATATTTCTGTCAAAGAGAAATAGAAAAAATTAAATCCTGTTTAAACAGGCATTATTATTGCTCTTCCAGCGCGTGCGTTGCAATTAATAAAAAAATACAACTATCAGTCATCGATTTTTGTGTCAGTAAAAAATAAAAAATCACAAATACCAGAAGGCTGAGTACGCAGTGGAGTTGTAGCTCGGCTTTCTCTTCCCGAAGCACGATAATCTGATTGTAATACAAAGAGTGAAATATTTCCAGTTAATTGTAAAAGCTTGACATATTTTTTAAAACATCAATTTAAAGTTTTTTCATGATTTATAATATCTTTCTTGTGCAGTAATAGTCTGTTTTATTGTCATTTTATATTTCACAGATCAAATCTGGGTCTGGTCAATTAAAATTATTGACATCCACTCAATAATTTGAACTTCATGGACACGTATAAAAAATTAAATTCTATCAAACAGGTATTACAATTACTATCCAATGCATGCGTTGTAATAAAAAAATAAAAAATAAAATAAAATAAAAAAATAAAAATATTCTTCAGTTTTGCTGTTATGCCATTACAAATTGAAACATCGCAATTACCAGAAGGCTGGGTACGCAGCGGAGTAGTAGCACGGCTTTCTCTTCCCGAAACACGATAATCTGATCATAATGCAAAGAAAGAAATATTTTCAGGTGATTGTAAAAGCTTGATAAATTTTTAAAACAGCAATTAAAAAAACAAGTTTTTTTCATGATTATAGTATTTTTCTTGTGCAGTAATAGACTGTTTTATTGTCGTTTTATATTTCACAGATCAAATCTGGGTTTGGTCAATTAAAATTATTGACATCCACTCAATAATTTGAACTTCATGGACACATAAAAAATTAAGTTCTATCAAACAAGTATTACAATTACTATCCAATGCATGCGTCGTAATAACAAAATAAAAAAATAAAAGAAAATAAATAAATAAAAATATTGATCAGTTTTGCTGTTATGCCATTACAAATTGAAACATCGCAATTACCAGAAGGCTGAGTACGCAGCGGAGTTGTAGCACGGCTTTCTCTTCCCGAAACACGATAATCTGATTATAATACAAAGAGAGAAATATTTTGAGGTAATTGTAAAAGCTTGACAAATTTTTAAAACAGCAATTAAAAAAACAAGTTTTTTTCATGATTATACTATTTTTCTTAGATAGACTGTTTTATTGTTGTTTTATATTTCACAGATCAAATCTGGGTCTGGTCAATTAAAATTATTGACATCCATTTGCACTACACTCAATCATTTGAACTTCATGAACACATAAAAAAAATTAAATTCTATTAAACAAGTATTACAACTGCTATCCAATGCATGCATTGTAATTAGACAAAACAAAAATATTGATCAGTTTTTGCTGTTATGCCAGTACAAATTAAAGCATCGCAATTACCAGAAGGCTGAGTACGCAGCGGAGTTGTAGCACGACTTTCTCTTCCCGAAACACGATAATCTGATCATAATACAAAGAGAGAAAGTGATAAAAAAAAATGTCAATTGCCTTCAGTCAATTGTATTTTTGTTCATATCATAAGACTGTCCAAAATCAAAACTAAACATGTTATGTTTGTTTTTAATTTAATAATGT
The DNA here is from genome assembly GCF_000648675.2 of Cimex lectularius. Classification (NCBI taxonomy): domain Eukaryota; kingdom Metazoa; phylum Arthropoda; class Insecta; order Hemiptera; family Cimicidae; genus Cimex; species Cimex lectularius. The sequence continues at coordinate 956,026 of NW_019392700.1, forward strand.
ACAAAACATTAAAGATGAAATTAATTATCCCATTCATAAGTATGTAGTTTAAAATGTATGCAATGATTAATCGCATTTTTTAAAATGATGATGGTGAATATGTGCAACATACAAAATAAGAAAATAGTTGTGAAAAAATGTTTAACACTAAAATACTAATATGTCAGCAAATAGCTTCAAGAAGATGTTTCATTATACCATGCTATATTGATAGGAAAAAAAAAATCATCGCTCTGTACTATTCACTCTCTGTCTGTCAAGGTTGAGTGAATGAACATTCAATTTCAAGGAAAACAATAATTCCTAAAGATTACCGGTTGGTTAAGTGTGAAGAGGAGTTGTAGCACGATTTTCTCTTCCAGAAATACAATAATCTGGTCATAATGACACAAAGTAAATGTCTTTCAACCAGCCAAAAATAGTTTTATTAAAAAAAAAAATCCAATTGTAATTGACAGAAAATTATTGTCAATTTCAAAGAATTAATCATGACAAACAAAAATGTGTTTTATGCAACAACATGAGCAAATGAACTAATCACATTTATACAATTTCTTCATTTAACAACTGATATATTGTAGTATTTAAAAATTAATATAATTGAGATTTCCATGCCATATTATTGCTATAAAAAATCATTGGTACAATATTCACTCTTCTGTATGTTGAGTTTGAGTGAATAATGCCATGAAAAAAAAAAATCTTTCAAATTACCAGTAGGCTGAGTACGGAGTGGAGTCGTAGCACGGCTATCTCTTCCCGAAATACGGTAATCTGATCATAATGAAAAGTGAAAATAGTAAATAAAAGTATTTTCAAATCTACCAATCAAGATGCTGCCTCACATGACAAATCATACTAAAAATCGAACTTGCTAATCATACGAAGTTAGTTTATTTCACAGCATTTGGTTTCAAATTAGGAATAAAAAGTCTAATAATGTTTATAACATAGAAGTTAATTAAAACATGCATATTTTATAGTTTGGACATGGAAGACAATTATTAAAGGAATATAATTACATCTATAACATAAAAAATAATGTAATCATTTTTACTAAGATATGCACGCATGCCTTATATTGTCATAAAAAAATATTATTTAGACTATAGACTCTTCAGTAATATGAGTTCGAGTAAAAACATTCCATTGGAATTAAAATTTAAGAAAATATTCCTCAAGAATTACCAGTTGGCTGAGTACGAAGCGGTGTCGTAGCACGGCTTTCTCTTCCAGAAATTCGATAATCTGGACTCAATTTTTTAAATTACTATGTCATTTAGAACTAATAATGTAACAGTGTTTTATGCTGATAAGATATGATAGTAAAACTGCTTGGAATAGGACTGTAATATGATTTATAAGCTTAAACTTGAAACTTCATCATTTTTTGTTGTTGCTGAATATGAAATTTGAAAGTTTACATTATTATTATACAGAAAATATTATTTGAGAAGTTGTGACATTAAGTTGTTCCTTATTATATAAAAAAAAGTAATAACAAATTTTTAATGTGTGTTTTTTAGTGATCGGTTGTTTAATAATTTGTTTGATTTGTGAGGAGCAGTCAAGAATGAGGTAGTTTAGAAAAGTATGAAGTATTTTATTTTGTCCAATCAACAAATGTTTTGTAATTCACCCAGGGCTTCAAGATGACTAAAAAAAAAAAAAAAAAATTAAAAAGGTATTTTTGTAAACTACCTCACTCTTGACCACTCCTCACAAATCCAACAGATTAAATCTTCCTGTAATATTCACAATGAATTGAAAGTGATGATGTTGCTTCTGTATACAGTATACTTGATGATGAGAATACACATTTAGATTTACCTGCTGTCGAACGTTCAGGACTGGGTTCTCTTGACTTAATGTTATGCGATGATCTGGATCGCGTCAGGTCGGTGCCGTACTTGTTGGCTAGGTAGGCAGCTGGTGAGTTGGCTGCTATCACATCTTCCTCATCTTCATCTTCACCGAGGTTATGTGTAGATTTAGATCTAGCCAGCCTTGCCTTCCGATCCTGACATCATACAAATTATTACAAAAAAATAAAAATAAAATAAAAAATTGCATACTTTAAGAGCGGTATATCTTGACCTAGGTTGATTCGCTGTACTGCTCGAAGAAGAACCAAACCTACGAGTGAGGCCTGGGTCTTCCTCTTCAGGTGAAACCGCAGCTGTGCTTTTGCTCTTGTTTAGAAACCTTGAGGTAAATCCGCTCGGTCCATATCTGCAAAAATGTGCGCATTAGGAAAAAAAAAAAAAATAAATACAATTGTCGTAGGATTTTTTTATAATAATACATTTAAGATATCCATCTATGCCTTCTCAACATACCCATAACCTTTTTAAGATTATATTTTGTACCCTTTAGTAATTAATTAGTAAAAAAAATACATTGTTCCATAACAAAACACAGATTTTATAAATTGTCTTTTTCTTTTTTTTGAAAACAGAAAATAAGTTCTGCTTTATTTCTACAAGATATTCATAATCATGCAGTAAACAAGATTTACAGTGCACAAAGATGTAAATTGTAATTTAATTATATTTTTCAATTTTGTACAAGGTGAATGATGTTAATGTTATGTTACCTGCATGAAGTGCTGAAATCCTAGTTCTTCTCATAATAACTGTAGAACCAATTTCTCATGAGCTAAACTTTGTATAAAATAATTTCCTAGTTAAAGGAATCATTATTATAAAATAAAATTTACCTTATGGGAAGAAATGGTAAGTGCAGAAAATTTAATCCCTCTGAAGCTGCAGTTGTCCAATTTTGAATCAGTTTCACTACATTATTTTGCACAATAGTCCAAATGCCAAATTTAATATTTTGAAGACAAAACATAACAATTAATTTCTATTTGTTTGCAACGTTGTGAGGGTCTAATGTATCATATCAAGTTTTTTTTTTAAATATTAGTCTTGTCACTCCATAAAATTATTTCATACATAAACATAGACATGTGTGAACTTGCATTTATTGATATTATATACAAATTTGATAAATGTACAAACCACAAGCGTAGATAAAATATCTTTCACTTTTTTCTCAAAATCACAAATTGTTCCTTTGAAACTAAGTTATTGACAAATATCTCATGCTTATAATTAAAAATTTATCATCCAAAATAAATTGTTATTAATCAAACTGGTAAAAATAAAATCACCACAAATATTTCAAGAAACCGGTAAACAAACCGGTGGGTTTGGAAACAGACCTAGATGGGGTTTCATCATCATTGTTGGAAGCAGTGGTAGTAGAAGATCTTGTCCTCCAAGGTGCAGTTGTTGGTTCTTCTCTGGATGTGGACCCGTAGGATGATGTTCCATAGCGAGAACTATAATTTATTCTTTAATATTATTTCTACGAGCTGAACAACAGAATCAAACAAAATACTAACGGAGGGGTCGAGTTTGATTCATCCCGGCTTGATTTCCTAGCTTGGGCGCTTCGAGCAAGAAGGGGGCCGATGTCGGTTTTTGCCATCTCCGATGCCTTTGGGGGACTCTCTTCCTCAGACTCTGACTCTTCAGAACTGCTTTCTTCTTCAGAGCTGGACTCTTCCTCTTCCTCTTCTTTAGTGGTTTTCTCAGCTGGTGTGCTACTAACTCCAGTTACTCTACTACCTATATTTTTGTAAAAAATAAAAAATAAATTAACACAAGTATGGTTTTTTTTTATTGTATATATTCCGACATAACTGTCGGACGATAAACATATTTACTTATTTCACTATTTACTGTATAAAAGGTAATTTATATTTAATATTGACATAAACTTACCATCTTTAAAATTAAAATGAAATAATTAAACATTGACTGTTGCATAAATTTTGCAATTTTTCAGGGGAGGGCTCTAAAAGCGCTAAATGTTTTAGTGAATTTGTTAGAGGATGTTTGTTATTTGTTATTTAAAATTCTAGTGATTTTTGGATTTTTTTTGCATTTTGAAATTGGCTGAACTATTTATAATTAGTGAATGAATTGTGGTCAACAAAAATAAATATACTTTTGTATTATTCTAAAAGAATCACTCACCCTAAAACTATTTTTTTAGTGTCTAAACACAAATAAAAAAAGTCAAATAAGAAGCAACCAAATTATTTAATTGCAGCATGGGTGCTCCCAGTTTTTGATTAAGAAAAAAATATATTTACAAAATTTCTCGTTCAAGTTTTAGTGAAACTGAATAATTGTTATTCACGGCAATTCCTGTTATACTTATAAAAATAGGGTATTTTTACAAAGAAAAATTTTTGATTATGTTCTACCTGTTTTATTAATGTTATTGAGTTTGATCATTCGAGGGCATAAAGATGTTCTTCCGCCCCCGACTTCTATGGGGCGTTGGTGAATTACAATTTTGGGTTGTGAGGCACCCAACCCCCTCCTATGAAGCAACGAATTGTCGTCAATTCTAACTTTTAACAATTAATATATAATATTCTTTTTGATATTGGGTTGTCCGGAAAATAATGCAGGATTTTGGTATTAAACAAAAAAAAAGAAACTAGTTACTTTAAAGCAATGTTCTTTAATCAAAATAATTTNTACAAATGAGTAATCCTGTAAACGTAAACAGAATATTTTATATAGATTTTTTTTAATGAAAACTTAAAATCCTGCATTATTTTCCGGACAACCCAATATATTTAAGGATGTGACATGATCAAATGCAAATTTCAATACTTTATTTGACCACTATAACTTTTTGCTTCAGATCTAGTTTCTTCTCAATATTTTGTGTTATTAAGGGTTTTTTTTCAATGATAATTTTTTCCATCAAAAGTTCTGCATTGTTCTTTTTTGCATATAACAAAAATATGTATGAACATGTACAAAGTTTTTTTTTTTTTTTTTTTTTTTTGGATATCCATCAGTAGATTTAAATTTTTAATAGATTTTGAAAACTATATGATGTAGTGTAGACAAGGTATTTATTTGTTGTTTATACATGTAATTAACATTTTTTTAAAGCTTTTAATTACCAATAGATCTGATATTAATAAATATTTTTAAAACCTAAATTATAAAAAATCTGATACAGAATAAAGTTGTCGCATCCCTAAGTACAATAATTTAAATTAGATTATAAACAAGGCTAAAATGTTAAGACTTGCTCCAAACTTTGTGCTTGGGCCATGAAAAAGCCATGCCTCATTTAATTTAAAAAAAAAAATCATGCTGCAATTTAAATAAATTGGCTGTTAAATTTGGACATATTTATAAACAGTTTATGTGTTATGCAAAAACGTAAGTGTAAGTTGCAGGATATATGTTATATATGAACATGTTTAAAATTGTTACTTAAAATTGTTTATAATGTATGGAAGGATTTATTTTATATTATTTTTATTATATTTTAAATAACAGTCATTTATGGTGTATTTTATTAATCTTGGTATCATTGTTCAACTCGATTGAAAATGAAAAAAATATAAAATAGTGCCTGTTGAAATAAAACATGTAATTAAATTTTATATAATATTTAGGGTTTGAATTGACATTAAATTTACAGAAATGATTGTTTAAACTTTTAGACAACATTTTTGAAAAATCTCATAATTATTCCCTTTAGTTGAAACATGTTGATAGCTACTTTAACCCATTTGATAGTATAATTTGTTTGTTTTGTCTTTTTGAGTTACCTCCTGGTAAAAAACGGCTGTGAAACCGCGGAGGTTCGGAAGTGGTGGGTGTGGGGTTGGTGGATGTAGGCAGGCCTGTGGGCAACGCTTTTGCCAGCTTCTGCTTGACCTCTTCGGTGGTGAAAGCGGCGCCAGTGCTCCTTGTGCTGGAGTCAGCAGAGCCGGTTGAATCCATGCTCCCTGACCGAATCGTTTTGACGAAACCTACCATAGGAGTATGTGTTTTTTTTTCTGAGATTTTTTTCAAATATCTGCCTCGCATCTTCTAAGCCTTGAGTTAGTCAATGTGTTACAAGAGACAGTGGTGTTAACAGACAATTCCTGCCTATATTATATTCTTGGGACAGCCATGCACAATACAATTAATCTTCTTGTTGTATTCTAAATGAAATCAATATTTTGTTGGTAAATATTGTTTTTATTAAGCAATTAAAAGAAATATTCTGGAGCCTTGCTGTGTATACAAATTAATGTGTAGGTTATTTGTGTTGTTAATGATTTTGTGCAACATGCAGATTGTTTGAAAATAGCTCTGTCAAGTGATTAAAATTTAAGAACAAAAGTATTGCTCATTATTGTTTTTAGGTGTTATGAGGTATTTTTACTCCACTATTTCGCAAGTGACATTTTTTTTTAGAATAACACAAAAGTAAATAATTAGTTAGAAAAATACATTTTTGTTTGTTGTGCATGGCAATTAATGTGACAGATTGAACGCTTGAGCAAAGAAGTGTATAAATAGTAAAAAACAGAAGTAAAAACAGTAAGAATTCCATGAATAAAACAAAAAATATATTAAAAAAAACAACAGATTTTTTGTCAAGAATGGTGAATTTGTATTAGAATATGTTAAGAATTAAGTGAAGCTTTGTAGAGTTGTCAATTACACAAAGGAAATATTCTTTTAGAACAATATTAAAATAATTAGTCATGAAATGTATTGTTGTTCACAACAGCCTTTCATTAGTAGACAATTTTCACAAGAGAAGAAAAAGCTTTTAGACAGTAATGGCATCATAGATATAATACAAAAGATAGTATTCAATAAGTGTTTCCATTTTTGATTAATAGTTTGAAAAAATTAATTTTTTTTTCACATTAAGAAACATGTATAACAAAAAAAAAAAAAAAAGGAATCACTTATTGCAATATTTTAAAATTTTATATTTAAAAATACAAAATCATGTTTGATGTGATATTTAAATTACTTTATATTAAATCTTTAAGTCAAAGATTTTTTATGTAAGTAATTTTGATTATTATTGCAGTTGATTACAGACTAAAGCTGCTTTATATTATACATAGAAAAGTTATTTGTACTCATCATTTTAGAGATGGTTATTTTTTTTTTTTTTTAATATTTATTGCATAAAATTGATAAAAATGTTGATGCAAATTTTATTTTACTTTACAGTGATATGTAAAAAATGTACTATTTACATGAGTTGTTTATTTTAAAAAGAAAAAAATGTGGTTAAATCATTATGTTCTGGCACTCTTTTTTACAGATTATTTTAGCCAATAAGTCTTTTGTGTTGTTACTCTGATTTCTGATTTTTGTTTTTTATCTGACCATTTTAGAACTTACCCGCAGCTGGGGTTGATACATCACTTGATGCTGAGGACCTTCTTGAACCTGATTGCGTGACACTTGGCAGCCGTGTCACCGATGTTTTCCTTTGCGCTGAGCTCTGCGCCAGAGATGCTTGCGGGCTGTCGTCCGACTCTTCTGAACTTGAAGCGCCTGCAGCTCCCTGAAAGGAAAGATCGGTAAGCTTTTTTTTTTAAGGTGTGTTGTTATTCAGCAAACCTGTGTAGGTGTGGCTTTTGTCGATGGATCTGAGCCAGGGCTGCTCCTTGTGGACTGAGGTGAAGGCGTCCTTTCCTCCTCTCGCCTGAGGGCTTGAACTCTTTCAGCACCAGGTCTTTCAGGTTCCCTCGGCTCGCCTGGAGCATTTTTCATCTGTTTTTTAATTTTGGTGATCTCGTCCTCCTCGCTGACTTGCCTCTGTGCCGCTGTAAAGTGCAACACTCTCAAGTTAATATGTTCAAAGGTAAATAGAAAGTTACAAGTACAGAAATTTTATTTTAAAATTTTGGTTTTTATGGTCGATTAGCAGTTTGATAAGTATTATGATATATACTATATAAAGGATAATAAAATGGCATTATTTATATCCAATACACATAAATTAATTAAAACAACTTTTATTACACAAATTATCATGACTTTTGTATTTTGACCATTAATAATTTTGAGATACCTTACTGAATTAATTATTTCTGAAAGATCCTTAAAGTTTTAAATGTTTTACTTTACTAATTTCATTGGTTTTCATGGTCCGCTTGACCAATTTCATTAATCTTTTAATTAATTAAGGTTTTTAGTTTAGATAAAAAAATCAGTGTCACAAGCGGGATTTGAACCCACGTTTAATTTTACTTTAGTACTTTTAGTTTTACTTTACCATTAACCTAATTTTTTATTGTAGGGGTGGTTATTTTTATGGCTGAGTAACAGTTCAATTTGATAAAATTATCATGAATTTATAGTCTGCAGCAGTGGAAAATAGGATTGAAGCAAAGACAAGAAAACTGCAAAATATGAGCAATCTAATTGATAGATGGACAAAAGGTTTGGCAATTAAACAAAAAAATCAGAAAACGGAAAAATAGTACTGAAACAAAACACCGTGAAGTATCTGGGTACGATGCTATAATACAAATTGAAATGGAGAGCACACATTAAAAAATATACAACATATTTATTTTTTGTTGGTGTAGCTGCTTTATAAAAATTATAAAATAGGGACATGGTTGATGCTCTTTGGCATGTATGGAATGAAGATATTCTTTGAGACGAGAGGATAACAGAGATCATTACATACGTCACGCAATGTCCCCTAAAGCATAAATCTTATCTTCAAGTTCATCTAAATATTGAGTGAGTCAGCTTCAAGAACGAAACCTGGTAAGACAACTTATGGTCTTGCATCCTAAATTTCAGTTTGAGCATTAATAGACTAGTAAGAATGAAAAAAAATTATAGCAGCAGCTATGGAAAATTTTCATTTTCCGGTTTTAAAAATCATAAAGTACATCTTGGCTTCACCAAGTAGTAATGATTATCTTCATCATTATTCATGCTAGGCTCAAAACTTATGTCAAAGTTGATAATTGTTGTCAAAGTTGAGTCTACGATCGGCCCATTTATGCAAGAACAGTTGGCATGGTCTTTGTTGATCATTTATAACTATTTCTATTAATGCAGTGCTAGTATATATTTTTGACTGTTTAAATTGCCTTGAAACTGTCTCACTTGCTCGAAGTTGTACCAGTAATTCTCGTGGGTTTTGGGAGGGAGGGGGACTCCACCACATCAAAGTTGAGTCCACCTCGCTCGATGTTTATTACATCTCTTGGCAACATGTAAAACGGCACAACACTCCTATGCTTATGTCATAAAACAAAAATTAGAATGATCGAACTTTTATTTTTGTCCAAAATAATATTTGACTGAGACATTTTTTTCCATTTGTATAATATATGAATAAATATTATTTTAATATAAGTATATATGTAAGGATATATTTTTTCTAAGTGTTGCTATTGTAATATTGCAAATAATATTAAAAAGAGGGAAGCAATCATATTTTACATAATGGGAGCTAGAAAATAATAATTGAAATTACAAACAACAAGATATACAACAAGATAACCTGTACTAAATTTTTAGTGTATTTATAGGAGTAATGGTTACAACACAACAAAACTAATAAAGACATTGTAAATTGAAATGTGATTTGACAATGAAAGAAATGGGTTTAACTAACCCTAGCCATACTAGTCCAGTTTTTCTTATTATTTTCACTGATGAAGTCAAATTGCTTGTGAAGAAAATCGCAAACTTACATCTCTTCTAGTGAAGAATTGTGTGGGACATCAAGTACAAATAAATTGAAAACAAAAGTTATAAGTTGGGATTGAACTGATTACTGTACTACACAAAAGTGGATGCTTTAGGATCCTAAAAACCTACTTAAAGAAGATAAATAAAAATGATTTTTCGCTCCAATTGGAAATACTTTTTTTCTTTTATTTGGGATTTACAACTGTGTAATTAACTACAACTATGGCGATAGAGAATAATTGACTTGTATCATCACAAGCGAAGAAGTCACACAGTAGTGACACTCCGATGTAGGTGAACCTTGTCACTTGCTATCACTGGAGTTGAATTCATGAGGCCATTTTCTTTCAGTTGGTAGTGTGGAGTATCGAGAAGTGTCATAGAGGAAATTTGGGTTGCTTAGGGATTGGCAAGACCAGTGAGTAAGAAGTGGAATTTGTTGTACCTTAATTTGATGGCATGGGAAACATAAGGGATGTTGAGATCAAGGTGAAAGGTACAACTAGAAACATCGAAAAGATCATTGGTAATACAACGGAGCGTATTGGACTGGAAGGATTGGATTCGATAGAAGTTGGATACTCTGGCTGAGCCCAATATTTCTATACAGTAAGTCCATTCAGTTTGAGCAATGTGGTGTAGATTAGCTTTTTTCTTGTTAAGGAATAGCTTGAGTCGTCTGTCTAAGAGTCGAGAAAGAAATTTGAATAATCTACTCAGTACTTGTCGTTTTAAGTGGGATTCCACGTGAGTGTTTGTTGATGTTCAGTTCTAAGTAGTGAACGGTTTGTTGTGGGCAGAGGAACACGGTTGAGGTATTTGGGAGGAAGGATTGCTCGTCCTAATGTGAAATTATGGTATTTCTTTTTATCCTACACTTCTTCAGCCAAGGATTAAGGATGGTAAGATGAGACTGAAGGGAACGAACGGCAAGGACAGGATCATTGTGAATGAACAGAATTCCAGTATCATCTGCAAACGTGAACAAGGAAGTTTGGGTGATTAGGTATGTCAGCAGTATATATTGTTATTAATCCATTTACGTTTTCGTAGTCAATTGACTAAGTTACTTCTTTCAATCAATTAATTATTCTTTCTAAGGTCTTGGTTGAGATAAAAAGTCAGTGTCACGAGCGGGATTTGAACCCACGATCTTCGGATAAATACGCCGCTACTCTACCACTTGAGCTATGGTGACTTCGATCCTCTCAAACACCAACTCTCCATCTCAACCTACAAGCGTTCGAATTTTTCCCCTTTTTGCCATTTTCAAATGTCGTGCAATCGGATTGGATTCTCAGCGACTTATGAAGTGGCCACGGGGAGCTATTTCGTGAAGTGATACTTCTTTTACTTTTTAAATATTAATCCATTTACGTTTTCGTAGTCAATTGACTAAGTTACTTCTTTCAGTCAATTAATTGTTCTTTCTAAGGTCTTGGTTGAGATAAAAAGTCAGTGTCACGAGCGGGATTCGAACCCACGGCCTTCGGCTAAATACGTCTCTGCTCTCCCACTTGAGGTATTGTGACTTCGATCCTCTCGGACACCAACTTCCCACTTCAACCTACCCTTCGAATTTTCCCTCTTTTTGCCATTTTCATTTTTCAAAAGGTTGTAGGTTGAGATGGAGAGTTGGTGTCCGAGAGGATCGAAGTAACGATAGCTCAAGTGATAGAGCAACGGCGTATTTAGCCCAAGGTCATGAGTTCGAATCCTGTTCGTGACACTGACTTTTTATCTCAACCAAATCTTAGAAAGAATTATTAATTGATTGAAAGTACATTTTATGTAAAGGATCGGGCCAAGAACACTACCTGGGGGGATTCCTGCATAGACGCGATGGATGGGTGAATGGGAAGAACTTTATGTTACACAGAATTATGCTCGGCAACGACTTTAGGATATGGTAGTAGGTTAGGGAGGATGCCTTTGAATTTACACAGGATAGAAAGAATTTAAAAAACAAATACTGGTGGTAGAGATGGTCAGACGATTTGGTTAAAATTGCTATGCTGGTAATAGAATTGCAGGAATGGAATTCAGAGAGTTTTACTTTAATTAGTTAGTAGTTTATTTACAAATAAAACAAACATTAATAAGGGCTGTTATGTACGACATTGTAAGGTTTTATTTAAAATTGTGGAAACATATTATATAGAACGTTACGATTAAATAGATCAAATAAGAAAATAGTAAAAGCAAGTAGATACAGAAAAATAAATAGACAAAATAATTACGTTGGGTCGGCCTTTTTGGAGGCTGGAACTTGGGAGGCTGGACAACCGGCTGTTCAGGTGGCTCCGGTTTGTCCTTCTTCACCTCCGAGTCTTTCAGTCTTTTCATGACCAAGGGTGAATCGTAAAGTCGAGATATGCCGCTGAGCGGACCTTTAGCGACGTCTTCCGTATCGAAGACCTTTTCCCTCTCTTTGGCGGTTTCGGTGAATCTGACTGATCTTCCGCCGCCTCCGGTGTCGTTGTCCGAGTCAGTATTTTCACCGCCGTGGCGGAACCTGGACCTGAACTTGGACCTGGCCGGCCTGTTCTCCTCGTACGTGTCGTAATCGTAGTCTCTTTCCGGCCGGCGAGTGTATCTGGAATGTGCCATTGCCTTGTAAGAAAATCATTAGATATGCTACAGAGTATGATTAGAAAAATCGCCTTAATAGAATATTGTGTTAAAACAGACGAAGCATTTAAGACATGGACACTTCGTTGACTATCATTGCCATGCCATAGGCTAAAATGTGTATTTCATTGCTAATCGAGTACTATTCAATTTTGAGTAATAAGAACCATAACTCATATTCATCAGTTATAACACTTAAAAATGCCACTTAGTGCTGAGGATGTTGCGCGTGGTGTGGCACTTACTGATGATGGACGTTCCATCAGGTATGCGGCTATTGCCTTCGGAGTTGCCTACGAAACACTGCGAGACGCTGTTAGACGTTTTCGAGCAACTGGGGCCTACCATAGAAGGAGGCCCTAGGGTAAGAGAACCACAGGATTATCGTTTTTTGAGAATTTCGCGAAAACAGCCCCTTACTGTTGTTCAAGCGATTCATCGACTCCAGGAAGTTCGAGGTGTCGAAGAAGATTAAATCAGTATGGATTGATGACTTTTCGCCCCGTTAGAGAACCAGAATTGACGAGAACACACAGAGTTGTATGGCTCGCATTTGCTCGAGAGCACTGCCATTGGTCTTTGGACGATTGGTCTGCTGTACGTTTTGCAGATGAGGTAGATTTGCTCTACGATCTCCAATTGAATCCAGCGAATTGAAAGGTACGAAACTTGTAATTTTTCCCAGAGCTAACGTTTTCAACGTTAGCTCAGTGATGGTGTGGGCGGAAATTTTAATAGGAGAGTCGCACAGAGTTGGTTGAAGTTCGTGGAGGGTCTTTGACGGCCACTCGCTATGTGGAGGATGAAATTTTGGACCATCATGCGTTGCCTATCCTCGATGAAATCAGCGACTATTCTAATACACAACAGTGCCTGTCCACATGTCGCTCGCATAGTACAAACATATCTGCAACAGCATAACATCAGGGTCTTAGTCTGGCCAGCCTGTTCTGCAGACTTGAACCCCATCGAACATTTATGGGATAACCTCAAAAAACGAATATGAACACGATCTTGAAAGGTCTCTTCGTGAAGAATGAGCTAACCTCCAGTAAAGAGACATTTCCAGGCTGTTAGAAAGTATGCCGAGGCGTCTTCGAGATGTAATTAAGGTAAGAGGGGGAAATAGGCGATATTGAAATGTTAATTAAAATTCTAAAACAAATTTTATCTGTCCGTCTTTTTTTCATTTTGCATAGCCATTTACTTTTTTTTTTACCTTTTTAGACAAAGACTCAATTATTAAACGGTAAAAAAGATCGAAGAAAGACTTTGATTAATACATAAAAATATATAGAGATCAAGTTATATTACAAGTGGGTGGAATTTTTTGCCTGTCATGGATAATCGATACGAAAAGTTGCTTTTAAATGACAAAACACCTTATTAGGCTATGTCCAACAGGGAGTAGACGTATCAACTTATTAATATTATAACCAAACATTAAAACATGTGATATTTAACCATGCACGGATATAAAGATTAAATAAATGAATACGAGGGCAGTTCATTTCATGTCATCTGGGTCATCCTGTTCTAGCTGAATGCTTTGTTATTAACATTTCGCTGTGTTCGTTTATGTGTGCTGACTCTCGCATTCCTTCTTTTCAAAGAGACCGGTGAAAATTAAATAACATCCGGTTTAGAGTGTTTGGGCAGAAATAGTTAATTAGGGAGTGGTTAGGTCTTTGCAAGTTTAATTAATTCGTTGAGAGAGAATAGGCGGAGCAGTATGATAAGAAATGGCCAGACGGCTGATGCAAGTTAAATTAAACAGACCACTCCCTGAATTTTAGGTGAACAATTGTAAAAATTTAGTTTTTCAAAAGGTAAAGTATGGGATTTTTGGCTTATTACATCATGAATATTTTTCAATTGATAAAACTTCAATTTTCATTAACATTTCGCAATAACGTAATATTTTTGCATGTTTTTTTTAAATTTTACAGATATACCCGTTTTAAGAAATCTGTCAAATTTAATTTACAATGTGTAGTGTTTAGTGAACGTTAGGTTATGATTATTTGGAGATCGTGAGATGCGATCTGGTGTGAAGTAGGTTTTAGAAAAACATTTTCTTTATCGTGCCTACGTTTCAGTCTTTATTGAGATCATCTTCAGTGCTCAAACTGTTGTTCGGAAAATGATCTCAATAAAGATCGAAACGTTCGCACGATAAAGAAAATGTTTTTCTAAAACCACACACCAGACCGCATCTCACGATTTCCAAATAATCATTAATTTACAATAGTTGAAGTTTTGAAATTATGACAAAAAACTTCAGTTTCAGTCATAGAAAGACAAGAAATATGACTAAAACTGAATTTTGTTGAATAGAAAGCCTTTATCTAGAATTTTGAATTCATCACTTTAGAACATTTCAAAATGTCATTTTCATTTTTATGTAGGAAAGCAGATTCCTCCCGGGCATTAAGATTGTACTAAATCGACCAATAATTCTTAATTGTAGAAGTGTATCAGTGATGAAACCATTCGTTGGTCCACTTCTACAGTGAAGATTATAAACAGGGAGAGGCATGCGACCAAACCAAGCACAGAAGTTGGCGAAACGCAGAAACGCGTCCAACCTTGTTGGTCTGCCCATTGTCGCTGTTTTAGATAGGCGTGTTTTGGCTTCTCGCCATCAACAGTGACATTGTGTGTCTACCCCGCTTTTATCCTTGATCAGAGACGCGTCTGACAGACCAAACCAGCGGGCATAGGCAAACCAAAATGACCTATAACTAAGGTTCACCACTTGGCCTACCGCAAGAATAAATGTCCAAATGAAATATAATGCTGATACCTTTTCTAATTCAAACGTAAAGAAAAGTTTGGAAAATTTAAAAAGCCATAAGAAAAGGTTAAAATTTTTCAATCACGAGGTCACGAACGATGAAAAAATGATAATCAGACTTCAACGAGATATGGCACCAAAGTATAAATGACAGTCGGTCGATCTGCTGACAGATGTTCTAGCAAGCAACTCTGCAAACTCTCCAATTATTTCAAAGACACGATAAGTTTGTTGTTAATAATTCGATGTTTTTGAAAAGAACATTTATTTAAATAAATTTTTTTATTATATTGCATTGATGAGAAATAGTCGGAAAAACTCCCTTAGCTAATATATTCTGTATGTTTCTTGGACATTTGGAAACATGTGGAACACCGGAGGGTGAAAAAGGCGACTTTTCGTTTTGGATCCCTCTTTGTGCTCGGCGCAGCTGGAAACGACATTTTTTAAAGGACGGGTTTTACATACCTTACTTTACCAAATGAAGTTATTTGGTTTCGCAATACACTGAATAAAAGCCCTAAAAGCACATCAGGTGGTATGGTTAACTTAATTAACGACTTGGTGAATCATATATATATATATNATATATATTGTTCGCACCAGCAGAGGTTATCAACCCCTCGGGGTGCCGCTGTTTTTGAAAAAATAAGCCCATTTGTATGTATGTCGGGTTCGAATGCAGGGCCGCTGGATTCGAACCCGGGACCTTTACCTTACAGTGATGAGCGCCGTGGCAACGCCTAAACCGTCGTGGCCACAGACGCCCCCAATCATAAATATTAAAATATTCGAAGAAAAGAAATCATAATCATAATATTTTTTCTTTCCAACAGTCAATGGGATTTCCTCGTGTTAGACTTTTTAACTATTTGCAAGAATGACTTTTACCTATTAATTTCACAAGAATGAATAAAAAGATTAAATTATAATTTACCTTTCGCCAAATTTTCTACCGTTGAGCGGAGAGACTCTTCCTCCTTCTTCCCTGTCGTACCGCTCGTCTTGCTGACGGTATTGGGCGGCCAACCTGTGATCGCTTTTCGACCTCATCAGTCCTGGTCCCTGTTGCGTCTGTCCGTTAAAATATTATTCAAATTAACTTAAACTAATAAGCAAGCGGTAAGCAAAATCTCGGACATTCATATTCGACAAACATAGGATGATTAAGAATGAAAATGTCATAACTAATAAGTATATATATGTAGGTGGTACTCGTCGCTCGCTGGACATACTACATTACCAAGGGATGAGAATCACAATTATTTTAAATATGTACAAAAATGTAGCACAGAAAAGTTTTATAAGCTATTAACGAACAATTGAACAAGCAAGCAAATTGTCTACCTGGTATTATAGTCTACTTATGATTCCATGAACTAAACAAGATGTTACGGACAAAATTTTTATTATGGGTCAGTGTACAAATGCACGTTCACACGTGAGAATGCAAGCAAAATTATTTTTAGCCAATTGAAAGCTGTTTTAGAAACTAGAAACTACCTGCTGGGATGAGCATGTGAACTGGTGAGGCATGCTGATGTTGAGGTCTCCGAAGGTGCTGACGTGCATGACGAGCTGGTTCGGGTCATGGGTCATCGAGAACCGTACTCTACGAGCGTAATCGCCCATCTCGGCCTCAAAGTTTCGGATAAAATCGACCGTCTTGAGGAAGATATCCTTGGTGTCTAGCAGCTCCAGGTCCTCCCACTCGACGTCCTCGGACTGCATGTGCTTATCGGCTAAATCACAGTTGCTGTTGATGTTGGTTATCTCCTGTTCGAGATTGTCCTTGAGCGTGTTCAGGTTCCTGAGCTCGACGCAGAGGTATCTGTCGATTTCGCCCCGCAAGTAGTCAGTACGGTCTTTCAACGCTTTGGACAACCTTCTGTAAATTTCATCGACTTCTTCGGACACCGAGGTGCAGTTGAGCTGCAACGCTTGGCAGTTTTTGTCAACCATGGCGAGAATATCTTCCAATCTGTGTAACGCTCTTCGAACCTGTTTTGATATTAAACATTAAAGTCCTTTTTATTTTATTTTTGATATTAGGTCTGATGACACCATACCTGGTTGTTAATTCTCGATATTTCTCTTCTAAGAATGTCCATGTGCGCGGCTTTACACTGCGGGCAGACATCTTTGCTGCAGTGGCTACAATGCAGGCAGTACGCTTTCTCCGTGCAGACGCCACATCTTTTCATTACCTGACCACTATCAAGAAAACAATAAATAAATCTCAATTACATACTTTCTCAGGATTACTTTGGGCAATTAATAGGACAAAGGTCCTTAGGCATGGAAAGGTTTATGCTTTGCATTTTGAAAAAAATATGGACATTTTATATATTAACGAAGGTAAGGTTTTGGTTGAAATAAAAAAGCCAGTGTCACGAGCGGGATTCGAACCCACGACTTGCAGCTAAATACGCCGCTATTCTACCACTTGTGCTATCTTGAGCTCGAACCACCTTGACATCAACTTTCCAGATCAACCTACCATTTGAATTTTCCCTCCTTTTTTCCATTTTTCAAAAGTCGTGTAATTAAACTCAATCTTAATTAAATGGAATGTATTAATTGGTCAAGCGGACCACGAAATTAGTGAATTTAACTATCATAAATGTATACTAAATATGATCCTCCAAGAAGCAGCTTTTTTTTTTAAACGAGGGTTCGCTTCCCTACTGTTTTCCTACTTTTTGCCAATGTCGTGTAATCAAGATTCGATTCTCGGCGAAATGGCCACGGAGAGCTTTAGTGAAGATATACTTCGTTTTACTTATTAAATCCATAATATTTCGTGATCCGATTGACCTAAACACGTCAATGAGCTGTCTCGTCCGAGTGGATCGAAGTCGCTATAGCTCAATTGGTAGAGTAGCGGCGTATTTAGCCGAAGGTCGTGGGTTCGAATCCCGCTCGTGACACTGGCTTTTTTATTTCAACCAATATCTTACATAAAGATTAATTAATTGAAAGAAGTTATTTGGTCAATCGGATCACGAAATATAATGGATTAATTAAAACATGAACAAATATTATACTTTTTATGTATGGTCTTGGTTGGGATGAAAAAGTAGTGTTCGTTAGTATTAAGGTTCGAATCTCGCTCGAGACACTAACTTTTTCATTTCAACTCAGACCTTAGATAAGAAGTACAATTAATTGAAATAATTAATACGTTCAGTTATGATTGCTAAACATATAAACAAAAATAATTCTCGACTTTTCAAATTTGAACAAACTGTTTAATAAAAGTCAGGCAGATTAAAATTTTCAACTAGTATAATTTTTTTGAAATGTTAATTTTGACAATGAAAAACTGGATGGAGAATTAAGACATGCCCTAATAAAACGTCTTAACTTTTCAAACTTTAAAAGTGTTGAAGTTGTTTTAAACTTTCGCAAATTAAATTTATTCATTCAAAAATTCAATGAGACTTGATAAGTAAACTTTTAAGTGTTGTTAATTTTTAAAGTACTTAAATCTGACAGCTTTTCAAGGAACAGAGGCCATGCCTTTACAACTTAAATAATGGTGATGGTATGATTGACTCATTTTATCACAAGGCTGATAGTTACTGATTATTTGTTAACTTTTGGACGAGCCTTGTCCGAAAAAAGGAAACGCGCATCCGATCAGACTGACATTTCACCAACTTTTAGACAACAGCACACAATAAAACTCGATAAATATTGTTTGATGGCAATTCGTTGAAACATGCCCTAATGTTTTGTTTGTGAAACTCGAATCAAACGTAAGATTTATGTTAAACGTATTATTAAAAGCCGTAATTCATTCGTTTATTCTGTATGTATTTTGTTTTATTTTATTAAATAATGAAGTATAATTTTCATGATAAATAAATTTCCTAGTGGGACTTTATATATATTAGGTTTCATGGTCCGATTGACCAAATAAATTCTTTTCAATTAATTAATCTTTAATTAAGGTTTTTTGGTTTGAGATAAAAAAAGTCAGTGTCACGAGCGGGATTCGAACCCACGACCTTCGGCTAAATAAGCCGCTGCTCTACCACTTGAGCTATCGTGACTTCGATTCACTCGGACTCCAACTTCCCATCTCAACCCCACCTTTTGAATTTTCCCTCCTTTTTTCAATTTTTCAAATGTCGTATAATCTATTTTATTCTCTGCGACAAAGGTGGGGTGAGATGGGATGTTGGAGTCCGAGTGAATCGAAGTCACGATAGCTCAAGTGGTAGAGCAGCGACGAATTTAGCCGAAGACAGTGGGTTCGAATCCCGCTCGTGACACTGACTTTTTTATCTTAACCAAAAAAATCTCAATTAAAGATTAATTATTTGAAAAGAATTTATATATAATTGTGAATGCTCGAAACGTCGATAAAATTACGGCCAAACCGCTCCATGGATTTTCGCTCTTAATGGCTTAAACGAAAGCCCTGACCTCAAATTGATTCGAAAAATTGAATTAAATTATTTATCGTGAGAACGATAAATAAGTAATTAAAATGATGGATGGGGCCAGCGCTGGAATTGAAATGCGTATTAATGTGTATCTTTTACTGTTTGTTTTTTTAATGCTGGAAAGTACTGTAACTATAACTGCCACAATGGCTTTATTTCACTCCCAGAACCACAAATCAGTTTGGAGTCGAAGGAACTATTCTTTAATTGTTCAAATTTTATGAACGGAATTACAACAGCGCAATTGTATTTGACTCTTTTTTATGCCATAAGGAAAAAATTACAATTTTGGGACCTTACTGTTTTAAAATACAAAGACAGAATCACTGATTCATGTGAGATAGACGCCAGAAAAACAAAAACTAGACCTCGCAGATTTTGGCCAAAAGACATTATGCTAAATCATATAGGACTGCAGGTGAATCATTGCAAGACGAAAGTTTTAACTTGAATTTGCATTTTGTTGGTAGTGTACCGATGGGTATGCGTAGATTTAACAAACCTACATCAGAAGAATGACTGGACCTTTCAATTTTTCAGAAGGAGAACCGCCAGATCATCGACATATCATTGTGCACTATTGTCAAAGCGGTACCCATGTTGTATCCAATTATCTATCCCTGTAGTTAGCCAGGATGGAACTCTAAAATGACTCATAACGGCATGAGAAAACAAAACTTTATTAAGCTAACACATAGTACAGAAAAATGATACAATTACAATTTTCCAAATACAATTACAATTACAAATTTCCTAGTACGAAAGCAAACCATATATGTTTTTATAAAAAAAAGTTGGTTCTATAAGCCTCCTTGAGGTAGATCCTATTTAAACATTATTGTAAACAAACGAAGAGTTGAGGGGAAAATTAGTGAATGGGGAATACGACATTACTAAACGTGGAGAGAAAAAAAAAGTTACAATTTGTAAGAATAGATTAAACATCCACGAAAAACTAAGAATTTTCCTTTTTAAATAGTTAGGTACTAATTTTTTAGCCATATACTCAAATTACCAGCACTTTTTTAAGAAAATGTTTTGGGATTTACATTTGATCTCATTAGGTATCAAATGGAACCACTTTAGGGCCTATGTACTGAAAACAATTCAACATAAATGTTAACCCATTTATGTTTAGTGGTCTAATTGACCAAATTACTTATTTCAATTAATTATTCCTTTTATGTAAGGTATTGGTTGAGATGGAAAAGTTATTGTCACGAGCGGGATTTGAACCCATAACTATCTTTTAACTGTTAATTTTGGTTAGGGCAAAACGCTATTTATAGGACAACTCGTATCATATTTAATTTTTTTATATTTGTCGATATAATTTCCACCTCCATTAAAAAACAACCCCATGGATCGAAAAAGGTAAAGGTATGGTAGGTAAAATGTGATATGTGAGGAAGATTGGCAGAGAGTGTTCCAATTTGTATTCAAAAGACATACATGAATAATTTTTTTCTATAGGCAGTTATTTTTTTACATTTTCACAAGCACTCCTCCCAGCATATTAAGACATGTCGAATTTGTGATTGTATGGGGGTAATAAATTTTAAGTAGAAGAGAGGTGTTACATTCGTTGCGTCGAAAATAAACATATCTTGAACCATGGTTAAGTTTTGAGTACTAGGTTAATAAGAGAGTATCATTTTAAACGATAGACGATCAGGCCTAGATATTTGATTTCATGGACTTGATCCTCCTTAAAACATCTATCACATATGAGTTTATGAGCAGTGGAGACAGCGGTTTGCTTGCTATCGACTTGCTATTCGCAATACGTTTTCCCGCGTTTGTAAATCATATCGTTCCATGACTCTGACATTAAAATGGGGCATTGTCAAAAGTTATAATCACTACTAGTTATAATCATATATATGCAATTGTATTGTATTTGTACATTTTTCTCTGATTTATAGCTCAAGTGTTGAAAGTAAAGTTCGGGGTAATTCTTTGCGCGGAAAATTATTTTAATTTTAAAATAAAATTTTTTTACTCCGCGCAAATCATACAGAATAGGTCAGTTTTTGAAGAATGTACAGGCTAAATTGAAATAAGCTAATAATAGAAACGTGGGATTATTTTCGTAAAAGGATATATTTGTTACGCCCACCTGGTGGGATCTGGCATTTCTCCAGTGATTTCGATGTGAAGCTCCAGAAATCGCTGGAGGGTCACGTTCGTTGGGTAACCCTGAACTCCTTGATAAGGGATCCTGTGTTCTGCCCTGCATTCGGGGCATTTCACCTGGATAAAAAGTATCACACATTTCACATTGTTTACTTTTATTTTTATTACTATTTCATTTTAGGTTACCTGTCTTCTGACGTAGTCCACCAAACCGTCCATGCACGGCTCCATACAAAAGGAATGTTGGCATGGCAAAAGTTTTGGGTTTCTGTATCTGTCCAAACAAATGGCGCAGGTCAGCAGTTGCTCGAATTGCTCCATTTTTTACTGAAACATATATTTAAAAACATAAGTAAATTTAAGATTTTCCAGTAACGATGATATTGATAATCTAAACAATTTGTTTCTTTTATTTTTACAAATGTTTAAAGGAATGTAGAGTTAATTAGTTTCTATTTGAGACAGGCTTTTATGGTTTTCTAAATTAGACTTTTTTCTGGTGGAAATAAATCTATTATTCTATTTCTGTTGTAACCGACAAAACTGTACAAAAATAGGACGTTGGATGGGTTTTTCAAATAAACATTTTATGTTTAACACCACCAGCTGGTCTTCTGCTTGCAAAAATAGAATGAAGGAATCAATTCATTTTAAATAGCCTTTCCGTTTTGCCGAAATCACGGATGCTATAAAATGTTTTGAAATTTAAAACAAAAAAATATTAGTTTTACAATAATTAAAACTGATGGGAAGATAAAGGAACATTATTGTCATAATTTTTTTCACTGAGGGTTGAAAGAGCAGACTTGGGCATATTTTAACAAGATATAACCTTAAATTTTTTTTTTTCGTCGTAATTAAGTCTAATATGTATTTCATGTTTAATTATTGAGGATTAGTACATACCGTAAATTCCTGGGTTTGATATGTTATATGAAAGCGTACTTGTTATTAAAAAGTTGTTAAAAATAGCGACATTTCTTTGAACTTTGTTTTACTAACTTTATTACATACTTTTATTTAATAAACATAAATTTTGTAAAGGGACTGTGTGGGTCATAAATGAGCGTTCACTCAATAACTAATGATATTATTTTATATTTTAAATGCAGGCTGGGTAACGTTAATTCAAATGTTTTTTTATCGACTTGTGACTGCTAAGGTAAAACATTCAAGATATAATTTTTGGGTATTGTAGTGATGTTGATGAAAATTTTGCATTCAATTTATGAAATTTGTAAAAAAGTACATACAATTTTGTAATTAGAAAACGGTTTCACCTGGAATCCGGTATTTAAGTGTGCTAGAACTTGTATCCTCTATAAACTTAAACCTTCCTACTCCTTCGTTATTTTTAATGTCCGTTTCTTCAGAATACGGTGCGACTACAAATATTCAGATATCAAACCGGCGTCCCACCAGGAAGCATTCTTGGTCCCATCCTTTTTACCATTTCCTATACATCTCAACACCGTCTTTACCAGCTGTAACCTGCTGGTACAACAATTTTATCTTGTAACCTGAATCCTGTTCATGCAACCTTCAACATCAAAGAATACTTAAAGTTTGGTGGAAAAAGTGGAGGAAAAGACTGCGGGAAAGATATACCCAATGTACATTTACATTGAAAAACTTTTTAAAAAAGCACATCAACAACAATAAAACACCGACATTCTCTAAGGTCAGATAATTAGTACTAACAGATGACATGCTGACGACGAACTACACTTAAGAGGCAGAAGGTTTAAACAAAGCATATGATGGATTTTAGGAGGTCTGTTTTCACCGTCAAAACTGAAGTAATTCTAAACAAGAAATTACCGCTAACATTGTCGAGATAAGAAATGGAACTGTGGGGTTTTTGCCAATCCATCCATTATCAAGCACATTCAATTTTTCTAATGGAAAGGCCACAGACAAATTGTCAGAGCTTCTTACTACATCACTAACCTCACGATTCAAAACGACCTCAACATTCTTTTTCTCAACGAACATATCCAACCCCTTTTCCAAAAGTTACAAATCACGTTCTCGATCCAACAACCAACAATCTAACCCTACTGTCTAAGGCTAAGCCCTCTGCCGGCCATGGTACCAGTGTTGTTTGGGAGAAGAACATATTTCTAATGTGTATTTTGATATGTTAAGGGTACAAATAAATTATTATATTGAAAAACGGGCTTGTACTTAATGTTTACCTTGACAATTTAATAAATATTTTAATATATGCAATCTAATGATTTAAAAAAAGAAAAGAAAAAGAAGCCATAAGTTGATAATGACCATTCTTATATTCCTGCTTTCTGGAAGGGAATATTTGTTTGTTTTAACTTTATTGAAAATCAGGTTTTGGCTGTTGTTCATCATTGTGTAATTATAATGAAAGATTCGTCTAAAGAAAGTATGTGCTCGTAAAAATTTTGTTTATACTCTAAACATCTATATACTCGCTCAGAAAATTCAATTCCGTGGATATTCTTCCCTGTAACGTATAACAACATGTAAATCCATTTTGCCTTAGGTCTTTTTATACTTGATATTTGGAGAAAACGCTTTATCGAATTATCCGAGAAAAAATTCAAAAGAGAAATTCTCATGTAGAAGTAAATTTGATTTTATTAAAAAAAACGCTTTGACTTTAAACTATTAAATTATCATCATTAAAATCATTTGTTGAAATCTTTCCAGAAAATACAATCTACAGTCGTCCTTAGAGGCTAATTTCCCTCACAATCCATATGATTTTTAAGTAATGAAAATTAAACTGAAATAATTTTTACATGCATATGAAACATCTAACTTCTACAAAAGTAAACACTTCACACTTATTGAAATTAATAAATGGTAGTAGAATAAAAATATTGTATCAAATTCTAAACAGACAAAAAAGGAAAACTTTGCGTATGATTATGCACATTGTAGTCAATCTAAAATTTCCTGTGTCAGAAAAGTAAAATAAAATTAGGTATCATTGAGTTAAACCGAACAGCGTAAGGTTTTTAAAGAATAAAAAAAGATAAATAAAATCTATGATAATATATTTTTATACTTATCACAACATAATAAACATATGTGTTAATTGAATCGTAGGCATAATCGATATCATTACGTTGTTATGTTGATCTGGGTTTATGATAAATTTTACTTTGCTTTTGATGTCACGGCCTCATTCAAATGGTACATATCGTCAGGAACTTTTAGCCAAATAGACCTGATCCAATCTGATATATCCTAATCTGAGAGATGTTTATCATTTGACCGTTTTTATTTTTCTCACTTTAGTATTTTTTTTCCGTACTAATGGCGTAAAAAGTATAAGGATTTTTCTTTTTTAGGTGTGATACAAAACTATTTATATAGGAAATTTATTGTATGACTTCTGGCTTTGCGTACCCAAGGGCGAGGAGAAAATCGATGCTTGCCAATTTTACTTTAAACCCAATTTGTCGTATCGATAAACATGAAATATGTTAATTGAAGCGAATTTTACCAAGGTTCCTATTGTATGAGGCTGTAACTTTTATAATAGTAAAACATGGTTAAAGTTGCTGTTAATTGATACTTTATAAATTTTAAATAAAGAATATTTTGGATGTACCACTATTGAGGGCAGAGATATTTCATACAATAATTGGACCTTTTCCGTTAATGTGCCTCCGTCTTACTCGACCGCTAAGATCTCTCTCCGGTCACTTAGGAAATGCTCCTTTAAAGGAAATCACAAATACTGAAACATTTCATTTTAGGCAATTCGTGTAATAATAATTAAGAGTATAAATTGGTATTTGAGTCCCTGGGGGCCAAAATTTAACTATTTCACTAAGGATGTCTTCGAAAACATCCACATTTCTTGCCGTACATGACTCCGCCACATAAATTTGCATAAATAAAAGTCCAATAAACCACATTTGTTCCTCGTCTTTGCTTTTGCACAAACACTTTCAATGGACTATGTGCACGGGTGGTCGGGTCGACAAGATTGAGAGAATGGTTCACTGTCATATGGCGGAAACTGGGATCCTGGGATGTTTCGGCCTTTCACCGATGATGATAGACCCAGCAATGATCCGATCACGAATTATGGGGATGAGAGTGGCGGATGATCTGTCCGGCGACTAGAAAACTTTCTCTCGTTTCGCGTCAAATGCCACCAAAAACCCACTACTGTAAGATTCTGCCGGTTTTGTTTTTCCAGCGCGAAAACAGCAATTCATCAATTTCCACAATGCACAGGCCACCAGTGCGCGAACGTCTGCGCAAAATAGAATTCACAGAGACTTCGTGCATGTAGTTGCACCAACCAACGAACGTGATATGATTTATGTTTAACTCTCTTTCACAGAATTTAACGCTTACCATTTCGTGTGCCCAAGCTTATATACCACGATGGTCGAACATGTCTTCAGCCAGTTAGATATAAGTTACCTCTTAACGCCATTTTCGCCTAGCACCTCCACTTGTAACGAGATCCTGTCAAATGCAGCCACGCGTCCTGAACAATGTGGAACTACAGCGACGACGGGTGGTATAATGTGGTTAAGGCTCGGCGTCCTGAAAAGGTGCACCTCGTGTCCTCATCCACGTCCCTCTCTCAATCCAGGTTCCGTCATTGTTTCCTATGACCCCTCCCAACCCTTGTTTACAAGGGGGGTGTCCGGGCGCAAAATAATGGTGCAGCCCTGAGGGCGTGGCAACCTCTCTAAAGCACAAGCTGTAGTCGTGTCGGGGTTAGGGTATCAGATCCTGTCTGCATAGACGGTGAGGGTGCATAACCATCTGTACTACGGGGCAACAGAAATGTTCCAAAATTCAGCTCCTGTTACACTGGTAATGGATTCGTAGTGGTTCGTGGTGACGCCTCTGGCCGGAACTTAGAGAAGAGGTGACCACTTCTACCTGTGTCCTTCGCACGAAACTTGTGTATGACTACCGTTATACACCCGGCCTCACGGGATACGGCGGATCGGACGGCAGCGTATAAGCGTTGAGGACGCTATGATTATGCTGAAAAGTCCCTCAAAGGCGTGAGTAGTGGCGGATGGGAACGGGTAGTGAATCGGTTGCTCCTACTCGAGTATGCTTTACACGTAGGTGTAGGCTGAGCTCGATTGGAGGCTTTTACCGTAGGCGGACTCCTCTAGGGGGTGTTTAGCAATTCCACTTTAAACAAAACCGCGGCCGGAGCGGATCCGGTAGTTTCTACGCTAGGGAAGCCCCACTACTCTGGGAGGTAGAGTGGCCTTCTCTACCTAGGGAGTGCGCGGGAAACGGTTCGATGCTTAATGCGGATCCGACCATTGGAATGGGCAAGCGGAGAGCGAGGTTGTCTTGTCCCCTCGGGGCTGAGCTGCCTCTACACCAACGCTGCGGCAATAACACCTTTTTGTCATATGCGGAGGTGCGTCAGCTCTCAGCTTGAGAATCAAAACGTCCGATAAGGCCGAATAGGCTAGGTGCGGACGTTAAAGATCCTCATTGTCCTTTTTAGTACGACCGAGTATACGGTAAGTAATGTCCTCCTGAACATCGAACAGCTAGTGGAAGAACGCCCATTTCTTGAAGGAAACGAACTGCCATTTCCTTGTTTTTACAGCATCGTATAGTGTGAGAAAATTCATTTTTATTTAATACCGAACTCTTTGACAACTGGTATTTAACACAATACACCAATACATACAATTACAGTATAATACAATACAACAATACACCTTGACTCTAAACATAAGATAAGATAGATAGATTTTGTCACCGAGCGCAGTCGAATGGGTCGGAGGCACACTAACGGAAAAGGTTCCAATAATTTTTTTTAGATTCGATAGATCCTCTTTATTCAAACAAGCTAAAACCTCCTGAAATAATCGAATTTATTTTGATGCTGACGGGCCAGAATTAGGTTAGATTATTTTTAAATGGATCACCACCGGAGGTTATATTCCGTCCGGCATGGTACCAAAGGAAGATTCCCGGGGTATTAAACGAGCCGAAGTCCGGTCCGACTATCGTCGGAGTTTTTTTCTAATATCGAACCCGTGGTATCTTTTTGTGCAAATCCTATATCTCGGTTATCTTCCAATCTGTCGGAAACAGAGAAGACCTTGAAAAGGTGAAACTGATCTCATCCGTCGCTGGATTGGCTCTATTGCGCTGCCAGATGGAATGCATTCACTTTTCTCCGTCGATTCACTGTTAAATTAATGTTTTTTAAAAAAATTTTCTTGAATTGAAATAACTTTACTAAAAAAATATATTTGAAATGTTAGTAAAAAAAAATAAAAATAAAAAAATTGAAAAACAACACATTATTAGGAAATATGAAAAACTATTCACCAAGTAATTATTCAAGATAAATATGAGTAGAAATCCTGGTCAAAAGTGCAAATAATCTCTGATCAATATAGATGATGAGCTTTAATTAGAGAAAATAATCCTGTACCATTAGGAGGGCAGATCAAAAGGGTTATTCCAGGAATGGATTAAAGCGCCAGGTATTCTTTTCCTTTCAAGAATGCGCTTTTTTGCATTTCAAAATACCAATCTTCAAGATTCAGTATTGACTTACGGGCAGACCCAATTTTCAAAGAGAAACAACCATCTTGTTTTCTTAACCCACTAACTCAAACTAATTGATGATGTATGCTGCTCCTGCATAAACGGGTTGTTCGTTTCATCTCCATTTATGCAAATGTATTCGCTAGGTAATTATTTAATAGTAAAAGGCCTCGCCAAGGGGCCGTTTTAGAGACCACACCATTAGCATAAGCATTAGCATCTCGCTGGGATTGTTCCAAAGACTCAGGTTTCCTCCGTGTTCTCGCTTTTTCGGTCAGTGTTTCATCAGAATTCCAATTCGTGAGATTAGAAGTGATTACCTTTTAATTATACTCGGCTTAGGTATCGTATTGCTTTTTGTGAAAGACTAATTACAGTTTAGAGCTCGAGGGGGGAGGGCGGTTTGTTTGTACTTTGCATTTGAATACTAAGTCTCTGATAAAGTTTATATGTATAAGTCAGAACCAGAACAAATGACAGAGGTAATTTTCTGTTATCCACCAAATTTATTAACTCTCAAAGGGTGTCCGGTGGAGATATATTAGTTACGTAATCTCATTGTGGAAGTGTGCAGACTATAATTATGTTTTCATCTTTTTTCTCTTTTTTCAATTTTCCTTCTTTTTACTACTTTAAAAAATAATTGTTTTTTTTTTGTGCGGCTAAATATTTCAACCAAGGCTTTACATAAATATAATAATATCTTGTATGCGATCGACCAACCTTTCCTATGTAATAGATACTCGTGAATTAGGGTGGTGTCCAGAAAAATAAATAATCCTTTTGTACCAACGCCGAGCTTTGGACGATATATTTCGTCTTCTTCAGGGTGTTCAGAGAAATCTTAATTAATTCTACATTCATAAGTACGTATCCCAGTTCTTTGACAAATTTCAGGTACGAAGTCACAATTTAATAACGTTTACACATGCTAAAAAGAAAAAATTCCATCTTCAATACTATTTTAAAGATAGTATATACTATATATTATAGAATGTACTATATATATAATATGACTGGCGCGAATTGATATAGAAGAGGCAAAAATCATCCTTCTGCTGGTGGTCATTTCGTTCAAAAACTTTGCCCCCTCGTAAAATGGTAAGGTCCCAACGGAGGGTATACAACCTCTCCATTGTGAAACACCAAGGTCTATACATCAAGGACGTGAACTGTTTTCGGGATCGCGATTAACATAATGCAAAATTTCTTTATCTCCATCAATTGTCTTCCCTCGTCTTTACAGTGCAAGAAACAGTTTCCCTCAGCCTCTGATGAAGTCGTTGGAAGGTGCGATCTGCTGGAACGTCTCGATGTGGAAAACGAGCTTGGTATGCTTTCCCTGCAGCAATAGCATTACCGTTGCAGTAACCGTAAATGAAATGCTTAACAGCAAGATGTGTATTATGAAACAAAAACATAATTTAAATCACCAACCTGAGGACGTTGTCAGCTGATCAGTCCAAAGCAAACTGATTGAATTGAACAATAAAGAACTGACACGCAACTCAAGAGCCAGACGGATTTGCCCCTCTTCATCGATACCAGTTTTTTTTAAACAAAATGCAAAATTTTTGGGCTTTCCAGAAGCGCAAACCATAATGGTACCTCTGGAAGCTAATGGAATGGAGAACTTTTGAAGGAATTTGCAAAGCTCCAGAATTTGTAGTTATTAACAGTTACCAATCCAACGAGATAGAGATAGATAGATAGTTAGATATCTAGAGAGCGAGAGAGGGAGGGAGAGAGAGAGAGAGAGAGAAAGAGAGAGAGTTGGATAGATAGCTAGTGGTAAGGATAGTAGATAGATATACGGAGATAGATAGAGATCGATAGATAGACACAGATTGATAGATAGGCAAACACACAGATAGAAAGAGGTAGAAAGAAAAGAGTGAGAGAGAGAGAATGAGAAAGAGAGAGCAGATAGATACATATATAGATAAATAGAGAAAAAGAGAGAGAGAGAGAAAGAGAGAGAGAGAGAGAGAGAGAGAGAGAGAGAGAGAGAGAGAGAAACAGAGGATTGTAATTAAATATTTTTTTAATAAATCTAAAATTACAACAAAATTATATTTTTTAAGATATATTTTGGTATTTTTTTTGCCTTAACTGTTGAATAAACAAATCGATATGATTTTATTTTTTAACCATGTCTTTTATATTTCAAAAATTCCTTTAGATTTTGTTGGTAGATGTAAAATTATTATTTTATTGTATACTGTAATAAAATACATTCTTCTATTTTTTTAATTTATAGAAAATTACAATTTCATGTTATATGAAGGTGCACAAATTGAGAAATAAGTTCAATTTTATGGTTGTCGTATGTTTATATATTTATAAATTGACAAGCTTTGTTCGTATTTTTTATAATTTTTTTTTTAGACAGTTCATGCAATAAACTTTTAACAAAATGAACGAGTTAAATTAAAGCAAAGTGGAATTAAAGCACGAATGGTAAATTATTTCCCAAACATGTCGTAATTGCACCATCAATTTTTCCGTAACCCCCTCCCCCGCAATTTTCGAGTAGGGTAAATTATAAAAAGGCTGCGCCCTGCCCAATGACGGTATAGCGGGAAATTATCCCTTAGATAAAATCGTCCGTCTAAAAGTCGGCAACCCTGCTCCTAGTGTGGGAACATGGCAAAGTTCCAGAAGTTCTAACTTTAGCCGGATCTAGTGTATTAAATGAACAGGGGAACACTTTGTTCAATCCACCCCTTTTACACCTCACGAATTCACCTGGCTTTAATTCGTTTCCGGTCTTAGTTTTCTTTCCTGAAAGCTTTACCTTTGACTTTGTTCCAAACATATGGAAATGCTCTAAACGCGGCTTTCTATTGTTGCAGGGGTAACGTCAAACCTCTGTGAAGCAGTTAAATTAAAATGCAATTAATTTTTTATATTTTTCTTGATTAAACACATGTAATTGAAATGAAATATCTCGACCATACCCTAGCTGTAATTGAGTATAAAAAATAATAAATTCTTTATGAAACGTATTAGTTGAGATAAAAAAGCCAGTGTCATGAGCGGGATTCGAACCCACGACTTTCGGCTAAATACGCCGCTGCTCTAGCACTTAAGCTCGATCCACTCGGACACTAACTTCCCATCTCAACTCCATCTTTTGAATTTTCCTCCTTTTTGCCATTTTCAAATGTAGTGTAGTCCACTTGATTCTCGGCGGCAAATGACATGGCCTCGGAGAGCTTTCGTGAATATATACTTCGTTTTACTTATTAAATCCATTAGATTTCGTGGTCGGATTGAACAAATAACTTTTTTCAATTAATTAATGTTTATGAAAGGTATTGGTTGAGATAAAAAAGCTGGTGTCACGAGCGGGAGGTTGAGATGGGAGGTGGATTGATGTCACGATAGCTCAAGTGGTTCACAGCGGTGTACTTAGCCGAAGGTCATGGGTTCGAATCCCGCTCGTGACACTGGCTTTTTTATCTCAACCAATACCTTTCATAAAGATTCATTAATTGAAAAAAGTTATTTGGTCAATCGGACCACGAAATCTAATAAATTCTGTACAGTTCTAGAAATTTTTTAAATATGTCTATTGAAATAAATAAATTTATATTTTGTCATGTCAAGTTTGACGTATCGTCGTTACTCAAGCAGTCATGGCAAAAATTATTCGTTTTTTGGCTTGATTGATTTGCGTGCTTTTATTTTTAGGTTTGCAGTACCTAAACGAGTTTCAGCACACGACGATAAAACGCCTTTTGTACCGAAAAAGTTCAAAGGAAGGAAAAATGGAAAATTCCACATTTCATGTGTCTTTATAACGAATGAAAGTAAAAAAATTCCTTTCATACAAGAGGGCTTAATGTCCATTTAACCGATGGGGACGAGAGGTGAGAACCATTTTACGATACTTTTTTCATATTATTGTCAATTAAAATTCCATGCTTTGCCGTGATTCGAACCGAGGCATGCTAGCGTGCCAAATATGAGGCGGACTCCCTAACCATCAGCACCGCTATTTTTATAATGTCCATCATAATTCAGGCCATAAAATAAATATGTATTTCCCATTTAAGTAAAAAATAAATGAAATTATCTTTGACAAATCTATTTATTTATTGGGAAAATAAATTAAATTTGTGATTTTAAAGAAAATAGTAACTTTTTTTAACAAAGCGTTTGATGATTTTTGATTGTTTATTTTGATATTATCAGGTGCCCATGTTAGATACATCATTTATATAAAATCATTTGGTCTAAAATTATTTTTACTTTTCCTTGAATTTCCGTTTGCTTGGACTCCCTTTTTGTTCGTAGGATCGCAATATCAAAACATGTTCCAACAAAAGTCAGTAAAAGGCCGTTAGTATCGAAAATGAAATTCTGGCAGCTGATCGATAATGTATTAACTGTTATACCACCCAATTTTTTTTCTTTGTCGATTTTTCATCACATCGAAATCTCTCCTACCCTGTAAAGTTACAAGAGTAATTCTCTGATATTGCTTCTTCGTTGGGAAATTATTCCGGTACCCCCTGTAATCGATTTTACACTATTTCATGTTGGGACATAGTGGCAAAAATGGCACGAGGTTTATCCCTTCAGAAAGAGCCGTCTTATATATTTCATCATCAAGAGCGTGTTACCCGGAAAACGTCCGCCTCACTTAACAGTGCTGGCGACGACGTGGGCTCGAAAAAAAGAAATGGGTAAAAATGTCATATCCAGCTGCGCTAGGCTCAAAGGGAGGCCACAAAGGAAAAACAAATGTCTCGGTTTTTTGCCCTCAGGTGTTCTGCATGTTTGCAAATGTCCAAGAATAAACAGAATGAATGAGGAAGGGGCGTTTTGCTCCCTCGATTCATTCGGTGTATATCACAATAAAAAATACTTCAGAAAAATCTGTTCGATTTCCAAACTAACCTATGTGAATGAAAATTAAATTCAATAACACTAATTAAAAAATCATAATTATTAGTTCCGTATTTTTTCTAAATCTAAACAAGCAAAAAACCACTGTAAATGTTTCTTATGTTTTAACGAAGTTGCTATATAATTAATCTTTCTAAAATGCACACATAGAAAAACTGACTGGCACTTTTTCTACTACTCGTCAGTCTACTCTCTCGCGGGTTAAGATTTCACACAAACGCGTTTCGGTTTTACGCCATCTTCAGTGAACGATCACACATATAATTTTTGCCAAAACTCAACATCAACCATTTTTTTACCAATGATTTCACTATGATTTGGTACTTATAATTTTATTAATATTTACAGTATATAAAGGGATCTACATCTAGAATTAATGACTGTTGGTCGATAAATACATTCTTACTGATAAACAGATCAGTACGACAATATTTTTTTTTAAATCTTGCCGAGTGATCCGAGAATTGTACAAAAATCAGCACAAATGATTTTGTAAAGAGTTTCTTTCTTATCAATTGTTACATTGAATTTTATGCCCTGCCTCTGCTGTTAACCAATTTCAAACAACTCACTCTTATCTGATGATATATGATAACGAATATTTATTTCACATTCCAACAAAAACTAATATAAAATTGTATTGGACAATAACTATTGGCACAATATTTTTTTGGTGATATTAAAAAGTTTCTGAATACGATTTGTATCTTTATCGAAAACGTTAATTATCTGTGTGATTTGTTTGTGTGGATCAAGGAAATTTTAAAATGTTTAAATTTATAGAAACATTACAAGGTTGATAGGCAAATATACATAATAAATGGAAAAAGATGGTATAAAGGGCATTAAAACAAGAGATAAAGGGTGAACGGGTGGTGAAAATGTTTAAAAATAAATTGAGATAGATTGAGAGAGAGAAGAGAGAGAGAGAGAGAGAGAGAGAGAGAGAGAGAGAGAGAGAGCGTGTGCGAGAGAGAGAGAGAGAGAAAGGCTGAGAGAAAGAGAGAGTGATATTAAATAGTTTCTGAATGCGATTTGTACCCTTACTTTAAATTGCTAGAAAAATTACAAGGTCAATACGTTGGTAGTCAGATATTCATAATAAATAGAAAAAGATGATATAAAGGACATAAAGAGGCTGAGAGACAAGTGACAAAGTGATATTAAATCATTTCTGAATGCGTTTTGTATACTCATCAAAAAATGTTAATTGTCAATGTGATTTGTTTGTGTATTAGGGAGATTTTTAAATATTTAAATTGCTAGAAAAATTAGAAGGTAGACAGGTTGGTAGTCAGATATACACAATAAATGGAAAAAGATGATATAAGGGACATAAAGACCGAGTGAGAAAAGGTGAACGGGTGGTTAAAAGATTTAAAGATTTAAGTTGAGAGAGAAAGTGAGAGATGGTGGCTAGAAAGAGAGAAAGAGAGAGAGGGAGGGAGAGAGTGAGAGAGAGATAGATAGATAGATAGATAGATAGATAGATAGATAGATAGATAGATAGATAGATAGATAGATAGATAGATAGATAGATAGAGAGAGAGATAGATAGATAGATAGATAGATAGATAGATAGATAGATAGATAGAGAGAGAGAGAGAGAGAGAGAGAGAGAGAGAGAGAGAGAGAGATTAAAAAGTGGAGAGATAGAAAAAGAGAAAGAGTGAGAGAGTGAGAGAGAAAGAAATAGATAGAGATAGATAAAAAGTGAGAGAGAGATAGAAAGAGAGAGAGAGAGAGAGCTAGAGAGAGGGAGAGAGAGATAAAAAAGTGAGAGAGAGATAGAAAGAGAGAGAGATAAAAAGTGAGAGAGAGATAGAAAGAGAGAGAGAGTGAGAGAGGGTGAGAGAGAGAGAGAATGAGAGAGAGGGAACGAGATAATTAAGAATCTAAGGAAAAACTATTAAATAATTTATCATTTTAACAAAGTTATTCATTTACTACCACAAACAGAAAACAAAAAGAAACTGAGTCATTTTTATACAGTGCCATTATTTATTAAAATACATTAAAGATATAGTTCCGGCATCCAACATGTTAGACAGTGAGACTCTGACGTATATCACTGTAGATGGCGAAATGCCGACTCACGTAGACAGAAGTGGTTGGCTAGGAATGATCAGGGACGATCGAACTACTGACAAAACAAGCTTTAAAATAATTTTCAAGGATTGCCAACCAGTTCGTAACGTGCTATCAGAATGATGCTTTTTCCATTTTGTTGTGGGGCGAACTAATTTAACATTCACTTTAGCAGGTTGGGAGAGGATGGTAATATTACAAAAACAAATAAACGTAAGTAAATAAATAAAAAAAAACCTCAGACAAAATCTCCGTAGTATAAACGAGCTTCCATGGCGTACAAAAATGTCAAAAATGGACATACTAGAAATCCGAAACGTTGTAGTACATAAAAAGTTAAAACGACACATTCCTTCTTACAGGAACGACATATAGGCAAAAAAAAGTCTTCCTAATGATTAGAAACGGCCAATGAAGAAATGTGCTAACAATACATTTAACTAAATAAGATTATAGGAGTTCATTATTTAATGTTTTCAATAATAAATCGAGACAAGTTGTAACAATCAGCAAAAGAGCAACACGTTCTTGATTTTAAGTGGAGATTCATCCTTTTTATCCTTTATCCGAATACGACGCATGCATGCAAATGATTCGGTGTTGCCCTCTGGCAAAGGTCCTATGCTTTTGAATAGCTAATTGCCCCGGGGAGTGAGTCTGTTGAAACTGACCCAAAATTGGGTAACAATCGATTCCGAATTGAATTTTGCGAACAAAGCAATCGGTAAGCGAGAAACTTAACTTTGTTCCACGACTATAAAAGTTTCAGCTTCTATAAAAATAAATGCACTTTAATTATTGCGATTGAAATTCGTTCGGTTTTCCCCATATACGTAAAATAATTAACCTTGCTTAACACTTAACGGTACGATTAATTTAATGATTTATGATTTGCCTAACAAAATGTTATATTTCCTGCTAAAAAATGATTAAAATATCAATTCAAAATATAATAATAAATAATTACACTAAAAAATATTTCATAGAACATGAAAACGAAACGTTTTGCATTTTCGTTTTCCCTTTTTTTCCCCGTTAATCAACATAAAAGCCTTCATCGTACATTTACAGAGCACGGCGAATAATGCAGCTGTAAGAAGTCTTTAGCATAATGTCAATGAAAAGGATTTTTTATGTAATTATTATTCAGTCTTTTTTAAAAAATACAAGAAAGGATTTGCCCTGATCAATGAAATTAATTAATTCAAGACTACATCTTGCATAATGGTTTACGACATTTACAGCGCATGTTGAATTTTTTTTTAAATGATTCGAATTCATAATTCAGGTTTTGTTTCATACATTTGATATTTTGTATGAAAAAACTTATTAAAAGTAATAACAAAATAATTACTTTACTTGATATGTTAAATTAATCAATCAAAAGATTAACTGAAGTTCAAATGCCAGAAGTTCAAATAGTTAGTGCCAAAGAACACATTTTGTAAGTAATTACATAGATAAGAGACCGAAAGATAAAAAAGATACAAGGATGGAGAGAGGGTGAGGGAGAAAAAAAAGGTAAAGAGACAGTGAGGTTGCCAGAGAAATATAAAAGAAAGAAAGAGTGGGAGATTAAGAAAGAAAAGAGAAAAATAAAAGAAAGGGAGAGAGATAGTGAAATAGATAGATAGATAGAGTAGAGAAAGAAAGAGAGAGAGAGAGAGAGAGAGAGAGAGAGAGAGAGAGAGAGAGAGAGAGAGAGAGAGAGAGAGAGAGAGAGACAGACAGACAGACAGACAGACCGAGGCAAGGAGAATGGTAAATATATTTTTAATACGGTTAGAAAATGAATATACGTACAAAACTGGTAGCATTTGGAAAATTTACATTTTTTCCCAGTCTATTTTTTATTTGCCTATCCGTTTCTATTGTTTTAGTTTTTTGAAAACAATAGTTTAAAAACAAAATTAACGTTTTATGGATTGTACCTTTCATTTAAATCTTTTTGGTCAAGGTATTTCCTATGATATATAACCAGTACTTCTGCTAGGATCTGCGTGAGGTTGATTCTTTGTAAGGGTTGTTAACGTTTTATTCCATAAAAAAATACAAATTGAGTTATCCTTTATACATTTATATGGAAATTTAAAGTTACATATAGGCGTTTTGCATTTTAAGCGTAACCACTCTTGTCGTGTAAATAAAAAAACGGCCGATCGTCCACTCCTACACGGATAAAAAGGGATTTTACATAAAATAAAAAGGCGTTTTGAAACCTTTTGATAACGGTGCTTAACACCATCTACCGAGAGGTTACAAGCTTCCCTTATTCCCTCCGTAATGACGGCTTAGGGCAACTTCAAAAGTCATTGAAACGCTTAGGTAAACTAGTTATATGGGTCGCATCCATGGTAACCGAGGTCTTATCTCTTTCAGGTGGTTTTTCTAATCTTGTAATTTGCTAACAAAAACACGATCTCCCAAGTAAATAAAAGGATAAAAAGTTTTTTTTTTCAATGAAGATAAATATCGTAAATTTTTCGTACTCGTTTTCTTCGCATCCACAATCTTTTGAGATATTTGTTTTATCATATTTTCTTCTTCACAATTATCTTGAAAAAAGCGCAACTAGCACTAAGAACGTAGATATGGTAAAACTAAATTAAAACATAAAAATTATAATTCAGTTCAAGTAAATAAATAGGGGACCGCGGTAGCAGTGTAGTTAGCGTGAGAGACTCTCGGCTCATGGACCCCACGGTCGTGGGTTCGATTCCCATCGTCTCTGACCTTTTTTCACGATCCCCCCCCCCATATAAATACACATATAATCATCGTTTTCTTGGCTAATATGCATCGATCATAAGGCCATTAAAAAAATAAAGTACATAAATATATATGTGTCTCATCCGTGAAAATTTTTCATAAATATATTAGAATAAAAAAATATTTTTCATTTCTGTAAAATTTGCCAGCTAAAAAGTTGATATAAATTAAAAATTGAATCCTTCCTAAAACCGAAACTCACTCACTCACCTAGGCTAGTATGTTTTTATACTAATTGACTAAATTCAAAACGTGTGTCGCATGTCCCTCTCAGTCTGTCGGGAATTATTCCAAAATAAACCATTCCTTCAACGCTAATAAATTAAATTCATTTAAATAAATTCACATAAAATCAACACAAACGCTATATACATATTTAAAAATTCCTATAGCTCTGACGTACCGGAACATCGTTGTCCCAACACGACGCCCAGTTTCGACAATACACCAAAATATTGTCTATACAGTCAAGCCTTATACAGCGGAAAACGCGAAATTTATTTTAACCTTGCATAACGGCATCCTCGCGGTCGCTTTCCGACCAGAAGGTGTCTTTGTGTTATTCTTGTATGACCTATGCGTAGTCTTGTCAGTATGGCCTTTTTCCTCTTCGACCCGTTTTCCGGGGACCAGGGACCGACGTCCTTCTTAACTTGAGAAATTGTCTATTTTTATTTCTTCGAGCCGATTTCCACATTCTTCGTTTTCTATATTTGAATCTGTATTAAATCCGCTTGGCCTACAGGGAGAGGGAGGCGTCATGTAAATAATTTTTAAAGCTATTTATACTGATTGAGAAAATTATTATTATTATTCTGTTTAATTATATTGTAACAGAGAATCGTGAATTAGGGTTGTGGTCAGAACAATAAATAATGCTTCTGTACCAATGCCGAGGTTTCGACGTTTTATTTTGTCTTCTTCAGGGTGTTCAGAGAAATCTTAATTAATTCTATATTCATATTTACATAGCAAAGATTCTTTGACAACTTACAAGTACGTATTCATAATTTAATAACGTTTATACATGTTAATTAACAAAAACCTCCATATATATATATATATATATATATATATATATATGTATATATATATATATGGACAAAGACCAGGGGAAAAACTGCCTTAGCACCTAAGTGTAATAATGTAATAAAATAAATAATAAATAAATCGAAACTCTTGTACTACACACATATACACATTCATGCATGGAAATACATTCACTCGAAACATCTATCACCAAATTTAGTATATGTAGAACAATAGGATAGGACAACAATAGGGCCTGCAATAAAGATCTATATATACAGGAATAGAGGACCCACTGATTCACTGCCGTGCTCGAACACAAATCTTATATTGGGAGGCATTCCTTCTTGCTCCCTATATGGAGCATGTAAGGCACATACGTGGGCTTCGGCACAAATAATACGTATTAATTTTATAAATAACTAAATAATTTAGTGCACATGGGCTTATGTGCGCTTAAATTTTCCCAAAACGTAGACGCAGTAAGGCTTTTGTTTTTTTAAATTGTGAGCCAAAATGTATTAATATTTTATTTAATTTTCTACAAATATTTATTTTATAAAGATGTAGGTGTATGTATTGATTAGTTTATGTTTTTGTCAGGACTAACATTTCCAAATTTTCATCACAGGTACAGAAATTTATGCTTTTTTGAATAAAAAAAAAACGGTTAAAAACAAACAACACAGTGCTTAATGTTCGGTAATCCACTGATAATAATAATTTTTTGCCCCTTATCCAGAGAAAGGTTGCTCGATTTGTCCCACATAATAGAGGCGTGTCATGCCTTGGCTCCAAACAGAGAGCGTGTAGGCATGCCGGACTTAAGAAGAGTTCTCGGACACGGTAGCGAGTTTCAGTCCCCTGTTCCGCTTTTTAGGGGAAATTGGGTTTTTTATTGTATAAAATGTCTTAGGTGTTGTGTGTCTATATGTTTTGTCTGAGTGCATGTATTTATTAGCGTGAATGGCGAGGGGTGAGGGTGAAATATAACGTCATCATCGCCCCTCGAGAGCCTAAGAGTGTGTGTTCGGGGTCGATGGCGGAATATTTATAAAAGTACTCCATTGACCCCAATCAAGATTAGTTTGAGTACAGGGTCGGTGGAGGAATATCATGTACTCCACCAACCAACCGGAATGAGTTTACTGTATGGATGTATTTATATGTATGAATGTAGTGTTTGAAAGGGTAAATAGAATATAAACTTAGTTGGGGGCTGAAATGACCAAAATATCGGAAGCCCCTGTCAAAAAAAAAAAAAAAAATAATTTTTAGTGGGTATGATGTTAAACTTAAACATACTTGTTATAATTTTTGATTTTCAACCTTTTCATATTTATAACGAATTAAACATTTTTTCTAACTAAATGAAATAAAACTAAGTAAATTAACCCTTGTTAACAATGTGCATAAATATTGTAATTTCTCATGCCTGGAAGTTACATAATGTTTATATACTATTAAAAATATGTTCCAAGGTACTTATTTTGATAATGTGATGAATTTTACATATAAAATTTATTTTTAATGCCGTTGATATTGTTGGGTTGCATATCTTTACTATTTTGGCGTACAGATTCATCTGGTTAAATTAATTTACGCCGAAAAGGTCTCTGTGATTGTCTTTGCCAATTTGCTCTTTCTTGCTCCGGCCAGATCGATCTACAATTGTACCGGCGAGATCAACGACTGCGAAACCTCTTGCACAACTGTAGGAAACTAAGGTTTTTAATATTAAACAAAAATCTATTATTAACAGAGTAGTCTGATATAAATTCGACTGGGTTATTTACAATTCCAATAACGTTCAAAGACGCAGAATGTTACACATCACTGTTTTGACAATTTTCAACCAATTTACATGAGATGCGTCATTAACCGCCTTAGACAAATGTTTACTGTCATTGTGTTGTTAAAGATGAAATTAGGTTGAATTAATTTTATGTCTGTTACAGCAAGTTCTATTATCAGTCATGTTACACCGTATACTAGCTGGAATCTTGAAACCAGTATACACGGAAATTCACATCTCAGTCGCTCCCAATTGACATTTTTGAACGAGAATTGTAAAAAAATTAACTTCTTTTGTAACATTTGAGATATGGAAACTTTTCTTGCTGCGTAACATTTAATTGGGTTGGTCATTTACATTATTCTTCTATCCATTAGATTTCGTGGTCCGACTGACCAAATAACATTTTTCAATTAATAATTCTTTATGTAAGATATTGGTTGAGGTAAAAAAGTCAGTGTCTCAAGCGGGATTCGAACCCACGACCTTCGGCTAAATACGCCGCTGCTCTACCACTTGAGCTATCGTGACTTCGATCCACTCGGGTTGAGATGGGAACTTGGTGTCCGAGTGGATCGAAGTCACAATAGCTCAAGTGGTAGAGCAGCGGCGTATTTAGCCGAAGGTCGTGGGTTCGATCCCGCTCGTGATACTGACTTTATTCTTCTGT
The DNA here is from genome assembly GCF_000648675.2 of Cimex lectularius. Lineage (NCBI taxonomy): Eukaryota > Metazoa > Arthropoda > Insecta > Hemiptera > Cimicidae > Cimex > Cimex lectularius. The sequence goes on from NW_019392700.1 coordinate 997,427, forward strand.
TGAACCGCCACAGGGTCACTTACTGGGTCTGATTCCACTCGCGGGTCTCTTTGAGTAATACAAGCGTGTTTCGGCACCAATACCCATCATAAACTCTAATGATTCTTCTAGTGAAACTAATAAATCTAAAGGTAAATTATTTTGTTTTACGTGAACTTTTTCATCAAAAAGTTCAAATTGTGATAAATTGTAAGTTTTATACTAATCCCAAGATTCGATTGAAATAACTTTGTATTTCAATTGTAACTACTACCAAATTTCAAGTGTAAAATTAGTTCTGGTGCAAATGTACTTTCGAAAATATGTACGTTTTGTACCAGTATGTGCTTGACGTCGATCAGATGGCGTTTATTTATGCACGGCTCAGCCCCTGTATCGCATATGGTGTGATTAAGCGGTGATTAGTTGCCCAACACGATGTTCCAAATTGACTAATTAGCCCTGCGCGAGAAACGGCGGATCGGCCAGCGTTAATATACGATCTCGGAATGAATTATGAAGTGCAATATATGTATTTGTATCCCGTACGGAAATCCCGATGGTGGAATGTTGAAATTTTCATGCGGGAATTACAACGGATTGAAGCGTGAGGGATGGAAGGTTAAACGATCAAAAATCGTCTCAAACGTCCAATGGCAAAGATTTTGCGTCGGGTGGAAGACCTTAAAGCGCAAAAATATGGGGTACTGAGGGAAGCCCTCAAGGCCAAACATTTCTTTAAAGCGTGGGGTCATTGGGGGAAGAGGATGCATACTTGAGAGTACTAAGAAGACGCTCAGGGAATTCGGGATCAATCAGCTCTCGAGAATGCTCCTCTCCCCTCTTCCTAACAGTGATGAGATCCTTACTATCCTTAGCCTGAGCTCGATGGACAGAGAGCGCAGCTTTTTAGCCAATCCAACGAATCCGGCTGTTGAACATAATACCTGAATGCGGCGGTACTTGGCTGGGATGTCAGTACCCGAATGTATGGTGCAGGTGAGATGGGGGAAGGTGACCTCTGCACCAAAGGGTACGAATACCGGCAAAAATGTCTTGTTTAATTTAAAAAAAGGAAAATTTTTTAAAAATAATGAATGAACAAATTGAACTTTCCGGAGGATTTCACAAGAAATTTTTGTTTTCTATTAGCCAATAAAATACGCATGGTAATGGTACGCCATATTTTTTTGAACCAATAAAAAAAACAAAAATAAAAAATTCACTAATTTCGTGGTCCGCTTGACCAATTAATATATTATAATTAATTAAGGTTTTTAGTTGAATGGCAAAAAGGAGGAAAAATTCAAAAGGTGGGGTTGAGATGGGAAGTTGGTGCCCGAGTGGATCGAGGTCACGATAGCTCAAGTGGTAGAGCAGCGGCGTATCCGGCGGAAGATCGTGGGTTCGAATCTCGCTCGAGCCATTGAATTTTTTTATCTCAACTAAAAATCTTAATTAATTATAAAAATGAAAAAGTTGTAGAAATTAGAGGTGGCTCCTACTTTTAGAGGAATACAACCCATTTTTGGACATAGAGCAGTGTGTTAGTGTCGTTCACCTGAAGAGGTTCTAGTACCGAAAAACGTAGTGAATTTTGAATTAACCACGAGGATGAAAATGTTTGACTGATTAATCCTACCTATAAACTAAATATTTATATTTAGTCCGTTTTAGAACTGTCTACACAGTACAACACTATCTGATCAAAGGATTTAACTTGATATGATTGATATCTATTAAATTGATATATACTAAAAATCAGAGCAAAAATGAAAGAAAGCCACTTTTTTTTTCAAATTTTATTTATTCCTGATTTTTTAAGTACTTAAAGAGTTTAACTTTATGTTCAAACTGTACGAGCACATAACATTTAATTGACGTTTAAAACCTTTTTCAAAACAGTATAGTACATAAAATCAATTTATATTTAGTAGCATAATAAAATTATTATGATCGAATAATTAAGAAAGATCGGACTTAAATTACCTGCGTTTTTTAGTGATTTTGTGTAGTTTAATAAATCGTCGGCAGAACGCATCTTCTTTTCTGTATTTTCTTTATAAATTGAAGATGTTAGATACTGTACATGTATACATTATGTGCATGTGTACGTATGTACATTGTACAATGTATTTAAAATTTTGTAATTATTATTTAAAAACCTTTCTTTTTATGTAAGGTCTTGATTCAGATAAAAAAGTCAGCGTCATGAGCGGGATTCGAAACCTCAACCTTCGGCTAAATACGCCGCTGCTCTATCACTTGAGCTATCTATCGCGACTTCGATTCTCTCGGACACCAACTCTCCGTGGGTTCGAATCCCGCTCGTGACGCTGACTTTTTTTTATCTCAACCAAGACCTTACAAAAAAAGAATAATTAATTGAATGAAGTAACTTGGTAAATTGACCACAAAAATGTAAATGGCTTAATATAGCTTTCAATTGTTATTTCCCAGCATCAAAACTAAAAATCGAATAAAGATATGATGTTTTCTGTTTCTGAGAAGGAAACTTTATATCGATAGCTTTTGCCTGATTAATTATTCTTCCTATGAAGTAGAAGGGAAGCAAACAAAACCGAAAACTTATCGCAAGACTTATCAATAAATCCATTAATGAGTTTGTGCGCTGCAATTCAAGTCGGAAGTTTTATGTTTAATCGTATATTTCTTAAAGTTCTAATTTATTTAGTTCTATTAGGAGTGTGTTTTTGTTTTTGAGTGATCACAATTGCGCCCCGTTCCGGAGTTTGTTTATATTTTGCCTGTCCCATCGGAGTTCTAATAAATGTCATGCTTTCTCCGTTGTTCCGGAATCTTGTTTATGTTTGCCAGGAGTGATGGCATAATCGGATTATCCGCCGTTGTCTTTGTATTATTTGACGCGTCCCATGATTTTGATCCCTTTGGATTCTCGACCGGTTCCCTCTGTTAATTTCTTAATTTGACATTATGACTGTTTTAACTTTGGAGAAACTTGACCCTCAGTGTTATCAGCTAATACAATTTTGTAAAACTTTTAATTTAGCTTCGTAATATTTAAATATTATACTGAATACTTCGACTGAGATACATCAAGTAAAAAAAGTTGGGTTATTGTAATAATTCTTTATAATCTTTTCAAAATAATCATTGAATATATTAAATTCATTATATTTCGTGGTCCGATTGACCAAACTACTTCATTCAATCAATTGATCTTTTTATGTAAGGTATTAGTTGAAATGAAAAAGTTAGTGTCACGAGCGGGATTCGAACCCACGACTTCGGCTAAATACGCCGCTCCTCTACCACTTGAGTTATCGTGACTTCGATCAACTCAGACACCAACTTCCCACCTCAACCCGACCTTTCGAATTTTCCTTTCTTTTTGCCATTTTCAAATGTCGTATAATCTATTCGATTCTCGGCGACAAATGAAATGGCCACGGAATGCTTTAGTGAAGATATACTTCGTTTTACTTATTAAATCCGTTAAATTTCGTTGACTGATTGACCAAATAACATCTTTCAATTAATTATTCTTTATGTAATGTATTGGTTTAGATAAAAAAGTCAGTGTCACGAGCGGGATTCGAACCCACGACCGTCGGCTGCAACACTACTGCTCTAACCACTTGAGCTACTGTGACATAACGTTTTTAATTTTTTTTAAACTGAAATTTTTAATTAAACTTTTTAATTTCAACGAATACCTTACAGAAAAAGATTAATTAATTGAATATATTTTAAAACGCTGGACTAGTTGCTCTATTTATATTTTCATAAATTATACACAATTAAACAAATATATTTTTTATCGTTTAATTTTTAGAATTAGAGTATGTACGCTAAATTTGTATGTAATAAAGCTTCCAATATTGTGAATTATTTCCTTTTCGAAATGATCAGAAGGATAAATCCACAAATTTGCCACAACCCACAAACACTTTGACAGATAAAGATCAAGTCAAAAAATTGGGGTATTTTAATAATTCATTATAATCTTTTCAAAACCATCATTGAATATATTTTAAAACGCTGGACTAGTGGTCTACTTATATTGTTATAAATTAAACACAATTTAAAAAAATTATATTTTTTATAATTTATGTTTTATAATTAGAGTAAGTAATATGCTATATATGTAATAACGCTACCGATACTGTGAATTTCCTTTTTGAAATGATCAGAGCGATAAATCTACTGTTTTACCACAAACCAATTTGGTTTCAATATATGGTTTTTTTCTGTTTAAAGTTTAAAAAGTAAAAAGTGCACAAATCCCAATAGGGAAAACAGCACTGTTAGAGTAAGTTTGATACCATTCTATTAACAATATTTTTTAAAATGTCGAAAAACCTATGCGATAAAAAACAATTAAATTAAATTGTCTTGCATCGCGTGCAAATAAGGGTTTTTAATTGTTTAAATTGACGAGAGATTCGTTATTTATATGACAAAATATGAAGCAATTTTATTATAAAACATGCAGTCGTTAAGGGAACCGTAGAGGAAAAAGAATGAAAAACTACAGTTTTATTACTTTCCAAGTTAATTGGATCACGTTTTTCATTAAGTGTTACAAAATATATTAACACTAAATTTGAAATGTAGAGTTTATGAATTGAGAACGCATGTTGACTATATTCACCATGTAGATATTTTTATAAAAGTTAATAGCACCTTTTTAATATGATTAATGATGGTAATGGATCAATTAATTGGAAAATGGTGTAACTTATCTTTTCTTTCTTCAAATTTAATTGTTTTCTCACAATTGCTTTTTTATATCGTGAAACAAGCAATGTTTTTTTAAATAAGTATAACCGATCAGGTGCAAACTAGTTGATTCACTGTAAAGTAGTTTCTGGTATATGAGAGTTATATTATTTATATCCATTTTATTATTTGTGCGGAAAACGTATGAATTTTTTTTCATTTTAAAGGCAGCGACCTTACTGGCCATAATCATTAACTTTATGCAGCGTCATCGGCACAGGCACAGCCTCCGGGACCAAGCCCCTGCAAACCACGGGGCAGAGACCGCCCCAAGTAGAAAAAGAAAAGAACCACACGGATACCTCCGGACTAATCCATTGTGATTAGATCGGTTAGATTTCTTGGTCCGATTGACTAAATAACATTTTTCAATTAATTAATCTTTAAGTAAGGTATTGGTTGAGATAAAAAAGTCATTGTCACGAGCGGGATTCGAATCCACGACCTTCGGCTAAATAGAATACGATAACCAAAACCGACAGATTCCCGAAACCTCTATTTTAACTATAAGTTTTTTTTACAAATCTAGTAGGTTTCGTGGTCCGACTGACAAAACAAATTTTTTTCAGTTAATTAATGTTTAATTAAGGCTTTGGTTGAGATAAAAAAGTCAGTGTCACGAGCGGGATTCGAACCCACGACCTTCGGCGAAATACGCCCTGCTCTACCACTTGAGTTATCGTGAATTCGATCCACTCAGACACCAATTTCCCATCTCAACCCCACCTTTTTGAATGTTCCCTCCTTTTTGCCATTTTCAAATGTCGTGTAATCTATTTGATTCTCGACGACAAATGAAATGGCCACGGAAAGCTTTAGTGAAGATATACTTCATTTTACTTATTAAATCCGTTAAATTTCGTTAACTGATTGACCAAATAACATCTTTCAATTAATTATTCTTTATGTAATGTATTGGTTTAGATAAAAAAGTCAGTGTCACGAGCGGGATTCGAACCCACGACCTTCGGTTGAATACGCTGCTGCTCTCCCACTTGATCTATCGTGACTTCGATCCACTTTATCTCAACCAATACCTTACATACGGATTATTTAATTGAAAGATGTTAAGTGGTCTGTTATTGATGGTATATATGTAGGGATTAATTACAATTAAAGATGGGAAAACCCGAAAAAATCAGTTCTTTTTCGTGGCTCACCTTTCGCGCTCACCAAATCTATCTTACCTCTAATTTCATGGGTCAACTTTGGCGAGTTTTTCGAATTTAGTTTGCCAGCTCCAGGGCCAATGGTAAATGTTGACTGCCTGAATTACAGGGTTGTTATATGAAAGGAAACCGGGCCTACTAATCAAATTCCTTGATGATCTAGGACTCACCGGTGTGCTATAAGCACAATAGCTGTTAAAGGGCACAGTATAAAATACAGTCTGACCAATCATATATATCTACATCTTCATGAAAGAAACGACGAACTGTTAACCCTTTTTTGTTTGTTACTCTAGCCAATAATAGATAAAAACAAGAATTAAATGAAGATTTCATTCAGATAACAATTAATAAAAAATAAATTAACACACTTCTTTTTTCCTGTTGTTTAGGTACGTCTAATTTCTGTTTATTTTCACCCTTTTTTTTAAACATTTTTAACTCTTTTTTTACATCTCACCATCCTCTTCATAATAAACACGGCTAAAGGGCTACTTTACAGAATTATGACCCTAACCCATGAATTATTTCACCACAAGAACATAAAGATATACAAACATATCATACATAACAGTCACTACCCTAAACACACAATCAACAGAATAATCAACAACTACAACTCAACACTAACACCATCCACTATTAATAATAATACTACATTAAGTCTATCAAATACAGACAAACCAACATACATATCCATGCCATTCATTCACGACCTATCACATAAATTAAACACATTTCTAACTCTTCAGATAACTTTAAAATAGCTTTCGAAAACTACAAAACACATGTAAACTCAAAATTAAAGATTCCACATCAGTAACTAATAAATCTGACGTAATTTACAAAATCAATTGTTTAAATTGTCCGGCAACTTAGCTCGTTATCACATCCCAATATCTTGATAAGAGAGTAAAGCAACATATCTATGATTGCAAAAAACCCAAGCAAAATCCTACAACACTGGCTACACACCATTTGAACACAAACACAATTTCGACTTCAACAATCCAAAAGTATTACACACAGAACAAAAAAAAAAGAATGTAACTTTTTAGATATGGTTTACATCAACAGGGATAAACTAGCATCAATTACAGAACGGACACATGTAAACTCAGTCGCAGCTACGCCATTAATCAAATTCAATATCGATGACATACATATATCATCACATCACACAACACATAAAATATAACATATAAAACAATAATCAAATTCCACACATCAAACATTTCTACATAATCTAATTCTTCAACAATTTGGCTTTCCTTTCCCTAATTATCCCCGTCTATATAATCCTGAAAGGATAATTAGGCCGAACCATTTCCCTTTTTCCCATTGTCGGCTCCTTTGATCTCAAAGAAGCCGACTCCTCATATAGAAAATGTCTTTCTATCCTGACTTCCCCCCTTCAAAATCCAAGGTATATAAACATAAAACAGCAATATCTCACTGGCACCCTCAACACGACTCGCAAGAATGACACAATTACCCAGAAAACATACACTTTGAGTGAATACAAATACTTTGATTGAATTTTTTGATTTTGTTGTACATTACAACTACCTTAAAGTTGGTAATAAGTAACAGTGAGAAAGGTAATTAAAACAAAACAAAATTAAAACCAAGAGTGGAGAAAACACCCATTTGGTATTACTCCAATAATATTGTTTGTTCAATTGATGCGTGTGTCATTATCACTTTCACTGTCATCACCATCACTCCCTAGGAGATCTCGCGGCCATTGTCTCTTCAGTCGGCGAGGAGGGTNCCTGAAGATGATCTCAATAAAGATCGAAACGTTGGCACGATAAAGAAAATGTTTTTCTAAAACCTACGTCACACCAGACCGCATCTCACGATCTCCGAATAATCATTGACTAACGGTCACTAAACACCACACGTTTGATTTATTTTTATGCTATTACGTTTAAATCTTTATTTATATACTCATTTTGACACGGATCGTGCCAAATTTAAAAATTAAAAAAAAAAATCGCAAGTGAGTGTAAAGTGTAAATAAAAAAATAAGAGTTAGAGTAATGCTCACAGTTGGGAAGTTGAATGGCGGAGCGTTGAAACTTGGAAGGGGGAGACCGCCGCAGTACGGCGGAGGGTCACTTCCCACGTGCAGAAGTGGTAAAGACAAAATTCAAAATTGAGCGGAAATCGCTGAATGGTTGGTATCGGAGTGGTGCGGAAAAGAAGTACATCGCTCTCTCAGTAAAATGGGGTAACTCTTTTGATCAGCCCCATCTCTGTTTACAAAGCGCGCAGGCTTTTAACGAAGAATGGTCCGTGTCTACTCATCATCGACACTTCCTGCAAGCTCACTGGAGATAGACGATAACTCACCTTAGGCGAGTCAGCAACCCAAACCGACAGATTCCCGAAACCTCTATTTTAACTATAAGTTTTTTTACAAATCTATTAGGTTTCGTGGTCCGACTGACCAAACAAATTTTTTTTTCAATTAATTAATGTTTTATTAAGGCTTTGGCTGAGATAAAAAAGTCAATGTCACGAGCGGGATTCGAACCCACTTCCCATCTCAACCCCACCTTTTTTAATTTTCCCTCCTTTTTGGCATTTTCAAATGTCGTGTAATCTATTTGATTCTCGGCGACAAATGAAATGGCCACGGAGAGCTTTAGTGAATCTTCATTTTGCTTATTACATCTATTAGGTTTCGTAGTCCGATTTGGGGTTGAGTTGGGAAGTTGGTGTCCGAGTGGACCGAAGCCATGATTGCTCAAGTGGTAGAGCAGCGTCGTATTTAGCCGAAGGTCGTGGGTTCGAATCCCGATCGTGACACTGACTTTTGTTATCTCAACCGAAGTTCTTTTTGAAAGTCGAATATTTTGTTTATTGAACTGAATTATTGGTATTATGGCGGGGAGGACTTATGGTTAAGTGGGTTTGGCATAGATGTATAAAGGAAAACTAATTATGACGTAGGATATAGGGATAGGAGATATTCATATGGAACACGTAGGTTTAAGGGTTCTTTCAAAGAAGAAACTCTTGGTGAGTAGTGAGTGGCTGATTCGAAGCCTTATTTACTATTATTTCGGTGAGGTCTGGGTCATTTTTTACATAGATTTGTTTAAGGTGTTTGTATTCTGTACAGTCATCCCATTATTGCTTCCAACCTTCCCAGACGAACTGCCTAAAATAACGGCAGACTTCACTGAACAGAACCCCATTTCGAATAGAACCAGTTGAGTATGTAAGTTTATCGTCCTAAATTGACAGAAATGATAAATGGTAGATTGAGTGTGTTGTTCAGTCTTTCTAGAAAGATAGTTCATACTCACAGTTACTTGTTTTCAACGATACGAATTTCAAGCTCATCATCAGGGTGTAAATTCCTTCAACCTGATGAACTATAAGCTTGAAATCCAGATCGTTGAAAACAACTAACTGTGAGTAGGAACTATCTTTTTAAAAAGATTACTAAATTGACTATTCTATCCCACCAGCTTTGTAAAAAATGTCAAACATAGATAACAACTGTTTTCAATTCTTTAATAAATTCTTATGGATTTTTGAGTTGGAAATATTTAAGGACGAGTTGTAATAAAGGCTGGGGTTGCATTTTGGAAATGTCACGACAGCGAGACATTAATTCAGGACATTAGTGTTATTTTTATTCTGGTTGACATAGCAGATGTGAATTTAACAAATATTTGATAATAAAATTTTGTCTTGAGGATAACCTAATGCTCGCGATATTGTCTCTAACCAGAAAGCTCACTTTAGGAGAGCTTTATCATGTTTGAGAATATTATTGCTTTAGAAATTTAATCTACATTTACTTATAAATTAGTCTATTGTCAGTAATTTTTGTTTATAGTTCTAATCAAATAGAGAATTTCATAGTTATAATTTAACGATTCTTCGTAGACAGTAAAACAGGCTATTGCCAGTGAATTAACAGGAAATTAGTAGTACATTACGATAAATTTAATTAATATTGACAGTATTAAAACGAAGCTCAATATTGAAGCATTAACCTGCCCATGAACAGTTTATGTGTTTGCCTATAACATAAGTAAATTAAAGTGCTTTGCCGGCCAAATTACACATGCCGTAATAACTTGGCGGCAGTAAAATCCAACGCAGGTCCGTAGGGTCGGGTGGAAAAAAAAACTCCCTTGCCCTCCGAGGGAAAGCAATTTCCATTCTGCTAATGAAAGGGCCAGTGATCATTGACGATGCAAAGATCATGGATTTATTAAAGACCCTTCGTGAACTTGGAACCGGCTCAAATAGCCCTTGAAAATAGATACGTCCCACTTTGGAAGTTTACAACCGATCAAGGCCGGTGTCGAATTTCATTGTAGACAGACTCAGCGATTGGAACAATACAAAGCAATCATTGCTGTCAATGTCTGCAAAAGCCCGTTTATTGTTCAAACATTTGTCCTCAACAAACTTTTATTAAATATCTATGTAGAGATCCGACGGTAAATTTCCTGCTCAATTTTTTTCTTTCATCCTTTTGTCACCAAACCATTATTATTGGGTTGTCCGGAAAATAATGCAGGATTTTGGTATTAAACAAAAAAAAAGAAACTAGTTACTTTAAAGCAATGTTCTTTAATCAAAATAATTTCCCATACTCTCAATACATTTCTCCCAACGTGTTGGTAACTTATTAATTCCGTCTGAGTAGAATTCAGAATTTTTAGAATTGATAAAGTCAATAAATGCATTTTCCAGTTCCGTTTGATTTTTGAATATTATGTGTTGTAAGTAGTGGTCCAGGTGTCTAAAAAAATGGTAGTCAGTAGGCGAGAGGTCCGGAGAGTCGGGTGGGTGAGGCAAAGTTTCATAGCCAAGCTCCAATAATTTTTGTAACGTTACACGTGACACATGTGGTCGAGCGTTGTCATGCAACAAAATGGGCCCTTTCCGATTGACCAAAGAGGGCTTCATTACTGCCAATTTCTGATGCATGGTATTAATTTGGTTACAGTATGATTCAGCATTGATGGTTTCGCCAGGATTTAAGAAGCTGTAGTGTATTAAACCAAATGAAGCCCACCATACCGTAACCATTACCTTTTTTTGATGAGTTGGGGGCTTTGGAGCTTCTCCTTTGTCGAGCCACTGTCCAGAACGTCTAGTGTTATCGTAGAGAATCCACTTTTCGTCACATGTAACAATTCTGGCCAGAAATGGGTCATTTTTGTTTCGACAAAGAAGTGATGCACAAACATCAAAGCGCTGATTTTTTTGGCGATCGTTTAATGAGTGTGGAACCCAATTTTCGAGTTTTTTCACTTTTCCAATCGCCTTGAGGTGGTCAGCGACGGTCGTTTTACTGACTTTGAGTTGCTCTGCAAGTTCTCGAACAGTTGTTTTGGGGTTTTCTTCCACCACTGATCGCAGAACATCATCATTAAGAGAGGAAGGCCTTCCACGACCTTCTTCATCTTCAAGGCTGAAATCTCCCTCCCGAAATTTTTTAAACCACCTTTGCACAGTGCACTCATTAACACAACCCTCGCCCCAGACTTGGTTAATGTTTCTAGCCGTTTGGGCTCCGCTTCGGCCGAGTTTAAACTCGTAAAAGAAAATCGTACGAAATTCTCGCTTTGACATTATAAGGATGACTGAATTATTTCCAAGTAGCGGAATGCTACAGAGGTAAACAAACAATATCATTTGGAAGAGGATTAATAAGTGTTGACATTCATACAAATGAGTAATCCTGTAAACGTAAACAGAATATTTTATATAGATTTTTTTTAATGAAAACTTAAAATCCTGCATTATTTTCCGGACAACCCAATACATACATTTATACAACATCGGATAAAATTATATTACTCACCCACAAAACAATTAAATCATAAAGACAACAATAATTACTACAAAATAATTAATACGTGAAAGGAGAAATGGAGAGAGAAAGAAGGAAAGAGAGAGAGAGAGAGAGAGAGAGAGAGAGAGAGAGAGAGAGATCTTCTTTTTTTAATTTTTCGTAAACAAATGAGAGAGAGAGAGAGAGAGAGAGAAAATGAGAGAGAGAGAGCTAAAAGAGGGGTGAGAGAGAAAGGCTGAGAGAAAAAGAGAGTGATATTAAATAGTTTCTGAATGCGATTTGTATCCTTATTTTAAATTGATAGAAAAATTACAAATTAAATTAAATAAGGTCAATACGTTTGTAGTCAGATATTCACAATAAATAGAAAAAAATAATATAAAGGACGTAAAGAGGCTGAGAGAAAGAGAAAGTAATATTAAATAATTTCTGAATGCGATTTGTATCCTTATCAAAAATGTTAATTACCAATGTGATTTGTTTATATGGATCAGGGACATTTTTAAATATTGAAATTGATAGAAAAATTGAAAAGTTGATAGATTGGTAGTCATATATACATAAAAATTTAAAAAAGATGATATATAGGACATGCTTGACTGCCCTATGCTTGGGTACCTGACCTGCTTGGACTGTAAATAAATAAAAATAAAAAATAAAAAAATAAAAATCATGTGAGAAAAGGTGAACGAGTGGTGTAGGTAGATGTGTGTGTGTGTGTGCGTGTATATATGTATGAGAGAGGGAGAGAAACGAAGACAGAGAGAGAGAGAGAGAGAGAGAGAGAGAGAGAGAGAGAGAGAGAGAGAGAGAGGGAGAGAGATTGAGAGAGGGTGAGAAGACAGGCTTGAATGAAGGGTGATAGACAGAAAAAGAGGAAGATAGAAAAAGTGAGAGAGAGTGAGAGTGAAAATAAGAGAAAGACAGAGGAAAGAAGAAATGAACTGAACTTTTATTTTTTTATGTGTACAAATTTAGGACAATACTTCTTACAACTTCTACCTTTCTTACAATTATGCACTCAATATTAGGTGCGAATATTTTCTCAGAAGTTTCATTATAAGTATCAATAATTTTTAATTGATATGATAACATGTCATTTTTATTAAATTCAATAGTTTGAAATAATATACATAAAAAATCTCATATATTAAATGCATTCAATTTTATTAATAAACATGAATATTACCGTATCATGAGCATAATGAAATATTTATTTTAAACCGAGTTCAATTACCTTTGTTTATTATAATTTTTTATCACTATTAATTTAAAGTTAATTAAGTTAATTGATCTTCTTTTTTTAATTTTTCGTAAACAAATGAGAGAGAGAGAGAGAGAGAGAGAGAGAGAGAGAGAGAGAGAGAGAGATTTACTCATAAACATAAAAATATATTCGTGCTTGAACTTGAAAACCGTAAATGTTTCCCCTTAAACAAATTATAAGTACTTTACTTTCTTAACTTTATGAGTGTCACTTTTTCACTCTTTTTTGTACTATCGTCCAAATTTAGAGCAGTTTGGATTTGAAATAGAAAAAAAAATGGTGGAGGGATTTTTAGATTAACGCAAAACCGACGCAAACGACGCCCACATCTTGTGTGAATTTAGCGGTGTCTCACATCCTACACGTCATAGGAGGTTAAATTTATTCCAAAATCGCCGATTAAAATATAAATATAAAATATAAGGTAGTGGTCTAAATCAGGAACTTTTTTTATGATATATGATTCAAGGGAAACTCCCTGGCAGGATGAATAATCCGTGAAATCTATTGCGGTCGTTATAATATACTTAAAAATAAAGAATTTAAATAATAAAAAGAGAGATTTATTACATTTAATTTAGCCCGGTGAAATAAACGTAAAAAATGAGCCAGACATAGCTAACCAAATAATCGCGAGACGAGATAACATTTGTGGACTTTGATGACAACTTTTTGATACATATATACGAGAGATTGTATTTCTTTGTCACTTTCCTAGACCAATGTTATTAGTTTTTTGTTCATTCCCATTTAGATTAAGGTTGTTTTTTCTATCGCTTTTCTTAAAATTGAATGTCTATCATTGTTAGGTTTGTCAAAAGTTTTACGAGATTTACGACCACTACGATATCAACCATGTTACAATCTGCTGCTCGTAATAAATAACACAAGTTTTCTTTTCGTTAACAGCTTTCCGATATACATAAACGTTATAAAAATCAGCTCTACCGATTAAAAATAATAGTTATTTAAACATTACTCCATCCTTATAGACTTAAAAGTTGTTTATAATCACCAATTGCAATGTTTGATTAAGGAATAGATGTTTGTGTCATTATAAAAAAGTCTAATATGTTTTTACGTTAAATAATTTGAATCTTATTGGTAATATTTGTGAATGTAGTAATAATTTATATCACAATTTAATCATATTGGTTATATCATATGTAAGCATATCACTTAATCATGTCTGTAGATATCATAAATTGAAAATTGTTACTGTTTGCTGTTTATTGGACTAAATATAAACATTACTTGTTGGTTATTCAGAAATCGTGAGGTGCATCTCACGATTTCTGAATAATTATCGATTAACGGTCACTAATCACCACACATTACTTGTTGGTTTAACAAAAATCGCACACACCTTTCACCGTTAAATTTGACTAATACGAAAATAAGTCAGTTATCATGAATTATTGTGGAGAATATGCTTTCCAATTTTTTTCCCAAATTCCGTTCACAATGTTTCATTGAGTTTAATTTGGAGTGGAAGTCTTTTAGGGGTATAAATATATTTTCGTATTAATATAAATAAATCGATTTCAAAACGTCATATTTTAAAATAAATTCTGTATTAATACTCAATTCGAAATGAAAAATTGTGTATAATTAATTGAGTATATATATATTTACTAGAAGCTGATAAAATTTAGTATTTATCTAGAACACCTGTGAATCGTACACAGTCCCGCTAATCTAGTACAATCGTTAATAAAAAGTGTTTCTATATGAAGCCGCGATTTGCTTACAATTAGAATAAAATGGGTAGTCGAAATGAGAAGTTTGTGGCATGGGCGATCGAAGTCACGGTACCTCAAGTGGTAGAGCAGCGACGTATTTAGCCGAAAGTCGTGGGTTCGAATCCCGCCTGTGACATAAATTTTTCATTTCGAAAAAAATTGTGCATAATTAATTGAGTATTTATATATTTAATAGAAGCTGATAAAATTTAGTATAAATTCTGTATTTAAAAAAAATGAAATTATCTTTATGTACGAAAGCACATATGAAATGGCAAACATTATTAACACGAAGTAAACTATTATTACATCCACGGTTCTACGTTTTTACAAAACTAATCTATGTAAAAGGGTTTAAAATAAAGAATGCAACGAAACACATTGTCCATTATGCCGTATTCTCTACTTTATTTTTAGTGGAATGGGCGATGTCTAGTGTTATACGGTTGTCAATTAATCATAAAACATGTTAGAGTTTAAAAAGATTAAATTGTTATTTTCGGATAGATGTTGATACATCAGTTTATATCAACGCCCTACTTGCCAGATGCTACAACAAAATGAAAATCGTCTAAATTACATAAGAAAAATATTTAGTTTCATACAGTCTTCGTAAAAATGATAATCCACTATGTATATATAAAAATATATATATGTATATAAATGTAAAATATGTATATAATATACAATCTGGTGATGAAATTGGATTTTTTCATCCTAGTTAATAACTTAACTTTGATCTTTAACTAAAATTTAATGATGAATCAAAAAATTATAAAAAAATAGAAGTTTGTTAGAAAGATTGATCTCAATTACATAAATGTGTTTTAATTACAAAAAGGGATTAACAAATATTTGCTTGTTAGTTATGTATTTTATGTTATTTCGTAATTAAAGGACATTACTTGGCAGTTTACGGCGTTTTAATCAATGGTACGACCCTTTTCTCAATAAAATAAATTAATTAAAATTCGCAAGTATGTTAAATATTTCGTAAAAAGGTTATCAAATGTAGTATATAAATTAATTATATTTTTTTTTATCTAAGATCTTGTTTGAGATGAAAAAGTTACTGCCACGAGCGGGATTCGAACCCACGCCCTTCGCGGCTCAATATACCGTTGCTCTAACCACTTGAGCTATCGTGAAAAAGTATAATTAATTAAAATAATTATTAGATCTATTGTGACTACTAAACATATATGGATTAATACGGTATAAAAAATTGTATTTTGCTTGTATTTTCCGTGGATGTAAGGTTAAAACAATATTAAGAACAAATCGAAACTTTGTCGGAAATTATCAATTTGTCATTTTTGTTTCATACGAAATTACTGTTTCTTGGTTAATCTCGAAATGATCTGGGATGTATATAATGTTGGTAAATTTGTTTAATTTTGAAGTAATTATTTTTAAGTGCATTTTTTTATTGACTGAAGTATCTGTAGAATTATTTTTTTAAGCAATGATCTATCGTCAAAAATTAGGATTAGTTCAAACATATTGAATATTATATTGATTTTATTGTATTGATTGAGCATTTTACGCAGGGTTTACCGACTCGGAAGATAAAAATATTCCAAATGTTAAATTAAAAAAAAAAAAAAATGGCTTATGATGAAAAGTTTATAAAGGATTTGGCGTATGAAAGGATTTAGTATTCTTTCTTTGATATTAAGCGTATCTTAAATCGGCCAATTGGCAGTTGTTTCCGAATAAAGACGAACCCGTTTTATAAATACGATCACTGCAATAATAATGCAGCTTACCTTTGTCAAATTTCTATTTATTTCTCTCCCTGGCAGACGTCGTCACGAAGACGTCGATTAATCCATTTATCCTGTTTGGGTCTTGAACTTTGGGGCCGTACTGAGTTCTCGTGGGGACTTCCAACGCCGTCTAAATTTAGTTATACTAGGGCGGCCGCCACCACCACCACCACCACAACGTCTGCCGAACCTGTCTTTCCAAACTATTCTGGAGGGGAAGAAACGAGGTGAAAAATAATACGGTTACTGTGAAGTTTAAAGGCTGCTTGGTTGAAATAAGAGAAAACGTTCAAAATGTAAAAAAAAAGTCAATTGCTTTCACTACGACGAGACCATAGCGACTGAGGGTGATGGTTATATCTTTTCCCCTTTTCACTGGGAGAAGGAAACAGGAAATGTTCTTGGGTTATATTTACTAAACGGTCAAAGCCAAACCAAACTATTTTATCGCTGAGAATATGACAGAGCATTTTTCTTTAAGAGAACGATAAAACTCTTCAACTTTCTTACGTTTAAAACTGTGCATCAGGCACAAGTTCGTAACCAGTTCTGTTAGTTTATCAGTCGAATTCTGCTTTAAACGTTTCTTTTTTCATAACCAAAAGCGGGAAAGAGAGGGGAAAAGGCTTTACTAGTGAACCTTGTTTTTCCCTAGTTGTTCACCTTGTTTATAGTAAATAAAAATATGGCCAAGGGTTTGTATTTCTTCGCAGAAAATATTTATAAACGACACTACCGAGAAAAACTATATTTGTACTGTCTGTTTTGATTTTTCAAATTTTACTGCATTAATTGAAATTAAATTACTTAAATTAAATATTTATAGTTTTTTCTTTGTTTTTCTGACCGCAATTTTCCGTCCTAGCAGAAAAAAAGAGCTCAGTGAAATATTGTATTCCTTGCTATTTGAAAAGGGTCAGGTTCTGGACCAACATTGATTAAGCTTTAATCAACAGTTCATCAATCTTGCTCAACGCGCTAATTTTTGTGTACATTTCCAGGATGCGTATCAACGCGGAAAGAAGCAAACAACCCTAACGTCTAAATATTTTCACAAGTTTAAAACAGAAAATGTGGTATTTACGTAATCTGAATAAATCGCGCGGAATCGACATAATATACATTTATATTTATTGATAATAGGGTGAAGGACAGTTTTGAAAAAAATAGTTTGCTATGTAGTACCAAGAACTGGTATAACAGAAAAGTTAATTTGTCAGTTAAACTTTTAACACATCGACATCCCATAGAAATCATAAAGCGATGTGTATGTCGATTCACTTTTTGTAAATGATGGTCGTACTCTTTATTCTACTCTTGTTCTACTCTTCGATTTATCTTTAAAATAATTAAATTAGAATCTGCAAGTTGAACCATCATTTCAAAAAGTGAAAAAAAGGAAATTAATTTCTGTCACACTACTCGTTGTGTCGCGGACGAGGGTTTAAACCACTTTTTTACATTAATTTCAAATGAAATTCTAAGGGTCATACGAAGATTCGTACTCAGAAATGACAGCGTGGCAAATACGAGCAAAGTTACAACAAAAAAATAAAAAAAATTAAATTTTTTAGATATTATATTTAGTTGATATTTACAATTACAAATACTGTATTAAGTAAATACTTTCATATCTGCTGCAATTGTCATTTGAGTCTCTTGTAGTACACTTTTAGAATGAAAATAAATTAAATTATTTTGATGCCACTGATGAGTGATTTCTCCGTTCACGACTATACATATAATTTCTTTATTTATTAATATGGTCGGGCAAGTAGCCCATTTACAAAGGTGCAACAACAATAACAAATCTAACGTTATAAAAATTCCAAGACAAATACTCATTTAAAAATATAGAAAAAATAATACAAACACGTATATACAGAGTGTTACAGGGTTAAATTGTCAATACTTTCCTGGTGAATTCACTAAATATAGAGTAGATCAATTCCACCAGAATGGGGTTTCAGTCTTGAGTTATTAACATTTCTGTGATTTTATTGTAATCAGATTTTTTCACTTAAAATCGTCATATCATTAAAATACAAAATCTGAATTTTATTTCGCAAGCTACATTAAATTTTTCGTAAGATAACAACATTTCCGTTGAAAAATTCGCGCTTCAAAATACACAGTAGCTACTCAAAGAATAACCAATAGCAAAATCCATGTTTTTCTTAAATAATCAATTGTCGCTCGAGCAATGGCTTTTCCATCAAACTTTTTGGGGATTACACCTAAGTTTCCGTATCTTAAAAGTATTCCAAGGATATTCTCATTTTACATTTTTTTAAACTGTTCTTAGTGAAAACTACTTAGCAAGGTTGAAAAACGTATATCGAACCGAAGGACAGCAGCTACCCAAGAACATCGTACTCGTCTATTTTTAATAAAAAACATTTATTAGTTGGTACCAAAAATTAGATATATTCTTTTCGTGCACGGCGAGGAGCCCTAATTTGACCCCCATTAGATTTTTACATTTGAGAATCTCTGAAAAGTACAGTGTACAGCACATCCATCGAAATTAGGGAACAGCTCATAAAGAAAATTGAAATCACGTGCAATGACATGAGGAAAAGAAGGAAGGGAAATGGATTTTATTTTTACCAACTAATAAAGTTTCAAATTTTTTCTACTTTCAAAGTTCCCAATTTGTCTTGAAAAATACTGGAATTCAATGATTTGTTAAAAATAAAATGTAAAGGGACAGCCACTCTCCAAGCATTCTTAAGAAGAATAGATGGAATTTTGTCTGGACCGATACAACTAGTTAGCTTCAAAGATTTAAATTTTTAACGAAATTAGGCAAGGATAATTGTATTAAGGAAAGATTTACATCGTTCAAATATAAACTACTCGTGCTATTGATATTAAAACTTGAATAAACACTTGCAACAGGAAATAGATTAATTGCAGAACTTTCAGAGATACTGTTTTATGTAAATAGCAAAAATTACTAGGAATGGCATGGAATAACAGGACTAATTTTTACTATTATGATAATAGTTTTCTTGTAATTACTTCTACAGTTTTCAAATATTCAATGTCTAAATAAAAATAAATAGAAAAATCAATTTTTTTAGAATTTCATGAGATAAACAGGAGCTAATTGCAAAACTTTCAGAGGTATAATTTTATTTAAATATAACATGACAGGGAGTAACAGGAATAATTGTTACTATTGCCATAATATTTTCCTTCTAATTACTTCCACAGTTTTTAAATAATTAATATCATTGTTAATGTGAAGTAATTAAATAAAATAATAAATGGAAAGTTTAATTTTTCAGAATTTCATTGTACAACCCTAAAGAATTTTGATATTTTGGTATTCCCCTTTTTATATCAGAATAGTTTTAAATTGTAATTTGATAGCCAAATGCATATAAATAATACATCGTCAATGTTTTTTATTATATAGAAAAACACTTTTTCTGTATAGAATATTGAAAAACAGAAAATAAATTAATTGTAAAACTTTCAGAAGTATAATTTTATTTAAATACAACATGACAGGGAATAACAGGAATAATAGTTACTTTTGTAATAATATTTTCCTTCTAATTTACTTCTACAGTTTTTAAATAATGAACGTCAGTATTAATGGCAAGCATTTAAATAAAATAATAAATAAAAAGATTAATTTTTCAGAATTTAGTTGTGCAGCCCTAACGAATCTTGACATTTTGGTATAACCCTTTTTATATCAGAATAGTTTTGAATTGTAATCCGATAGTCAAATACATATGGATAATATATCGTCAATGTTCCTTGGTTATATAGAAAAAACACTTTTTCTGTATAGAATATTGAAAAACAGAAAATTGTAGAACTTTCTGAAGTATAATTTTATTTAAATAGAACATGACAGGGAATAACAGGAATAATTGTTACTATTGTCACATTTTCCTATTAATTACTTCCAAACTTTTAAATAATTAATGTCAATATTAATGCCAAGTAATTATATAAAATAATAAATAAAACGATTAATTTTTCAGAATTTCATTTACAGCCCTAAAGAATCTTGAAATTTTATATAACCATTTTTTTATCAGAATAGTTTTGAATTGTAATTCGATAATCAAATACATATGAATAATATATCGTCAATCTTCCTTGATATATAGAAAAAAAAACACTTCTTCCGTACAGAATATTGAAAAACAGGAACTAGATTAATTGCTCAACTTTCAGAGGTATAATTTTATTTAAACAGAACATGACAGGGAATAACAGAAATTATTGTTATTATTGTCATAATATTTTCCTTCTAATTAATTCCACAGTTTTAAATAATTAATATCAATGGTAATGTCACGTAATTAAATAAAATAATAAATAAAAAGATTAATTTTTCAGAATTTCATTGTTCAGCCATAAAGTATCTTGAAATTTTGGTATACTCTTTTTTATATCAGAATAGTTTTGAATTGTAATTTGATAGTCAAATACGTATAAATAATACATCGTCAATATTCTTAGGTTATATTGACAAACACTTTTTCTGTATAGAATATTGAAAAACAGAAAATAGATTAATTGCAGAACTTTCAGAGGTATAATTTTATTTAAATAGAACAAAACAGGGAATAACAGGAATAATTATCCTATTGTCATAATATTTTCCTTCTAATTACTAACACAGTTTTAAAAATTTAATGCCAATGTTAATATCAAGTAATTAAATAAAGTAATACATAAAAATATTAATTTGTCAGCATTTCATTGTACAGCCTTAAAGAATCTTGAAATTTTTGTATTCCCCTTTTTATATCAGAATAGTTATGAATTGTAATTTGATAATCAAGTACGCATAAATAATACATAGTTGATGTTTATTGGTTATATGGTTATTGATGGTTCACGAAGATTTGTTTTTAAACTCTCTCTATTAGCCCATCCGACTAGCTATTTCCAAACTTTTGTTTTTTGACTTATTTGAAAATAAATATCAGTTTCATCCAGCGTGGTCAGGACAATGAGGACAGCAGTTAACACGATTCATTGTATTATTTATAGAATCGAGTTTGATACTGGCCCCGGGCCAGTTTTAGCTTTGCCCACTCGCTAGCCACGAAACCTGCCGAGTCTCACTTCGAGTGGGCCAGTTTTAAAAGGGTTGATATTCCTTTAAATGTTTTTAACCGAAGGTCTTTGACTCGGCAGACCGGTGCCAAATTCTTCAGGTTCTTTGACATAATTTATATTGAGCAAGGAGCTCAGGAAGAAATCAAAGTTTGTCAGAACGATAAAATTTTATAATTAGTCTACTATAGAGTTGTTTTACTGGAGGAAAATATTCCGCCCAGTTAATCCGTAATATTTAGTCAAGTACTGACTCGTATACACGAAAATATGGAAAATGGGAATACATATTTGTTCAGCTTTAAGTTTAAGTCACAGACTTGCGCAAGGTCTCATTTTTTAGAAGAATGGCTGAACAAGTTGGTTTTTTAAATGTTTTCCTAGCTTCAGACATTCTTCAGTAAATTTAAATATTCGGGAACATGTGAATTTTTGCACTTTTTAAAAATCTTTTTGATGGACAATGTATATTTATGATTCAGTTTTCGCAATAATTTAGTTTTTTTAAAAAGATTACTTAAACAGTTTTAGGTCACTTTAAGTCGTTTAACTGGCCACAATAATGTTTAAAAATGTTTAAGCATGATGTACCGTTATTTCAATGAAAAATAAAACACGTTTGTTCTGAATCAGGGTTTTTTTGTTAAAATCCAAAATATTAAAAACCAACTTAGTTGATTGTCCAGAAATTCTTTCAAGGAATAAATAAAGAATCCGTCCTTACTATATTATAAATTCTGTTAATTAATCTTTAAGTAAGGTATTGGTTGAGATAAAAAAGTCAGTGTCACGAGTGGGATTCGAACCCACGACCTTCGGCTAGATACGCCGCTGCTCTACCACTTGAGCTATCGTTAATTCGATCCATTCGGACACCAGTTCATCATCAGGTTGAAGAAGTTCTACAACCACTTCTCTCGACACGGATTGCAAGACTGTCGAGAGATGTGCTTGTAGAACTCCCTCACCCTGATGATGTGCTACAAGCTACGTTGGAAACAACTATCTGTGAGTAGGAACTATCTATTTGAAAAGATTGAACAACACACTCCACCATTTATCATTTTTACTGAGAATTATTTCTGTTTCAAGTTCTGTGAAAAATTCTTCACTTCCTTAGAATTTTCTTTCTTGTTTTGAATATTGCAGTTATTGTAATTTTTTAAACGTGCTATATACATGTTTATACTTGGTAGAAATGTTCCAATATTCCGCTTAAGATCTCTGTCGGTAGCATTTTAAAAGCGCGGCTTCTTTGAGCGGTTTTTAAATAACTGAAGCCCAAAGTTCGTTTTGCTGAGCCATGTTCATCCAATAAGGGGGGAAATGTTTTCATCAAGACGTACGGTGGAAATGTTTTTAATAAGCTGAAAAATGGGATTGGATCGGTGAAAGGGCTAATATCGCCAATGGGGTGGCCCGTCTCTGAGGGAATTGAAACAATCCTCCGATTCTGAGAACCAGGTGGCTTAGCTAATACAAGTTTCTATTGGTCAGGCCTATTGCCTTAATCTAGCCTGTTTCTCTTTTAAGATGATCGTGTCGCCTTTGGAAGTTTTCGTTTTGTACTTCGTACAATATAGACAATTACAAATCGAGCGTTATTGATTATTTTTGCATTTAAAACACAATCGTTTGATTTTTTTTTACTAAATACTGTTCATCCTGATATCTTTCTGGGAATTCAAGATATACAATTTATTCAAATTATTGTAAATTGAAGATGGAGAGAGTGAGTGAAATGGGTAGTGGAGTCTTTGGAATTCTGACCTTCCAGACTCGTTTCATTTATGCCCGGAGCTTGATATTGCGGAATGCACACGGACAAAGCTACATTAGACCAAGTCACACGAAAACAAGCGACTGCTCGACCATCACTAATTGCATCATTGTTTGTACAGAACAGGGCATACTAAACCGCTCACGTGATATTCATACGACCAATAAAATGCCTATATGAAATAGTTAAACTTTTTCATTTATAAAACATGCTCCCTATTTATTATAAAACTTACTTCAAGCTCCACCGTACAACGAAGAGATACCGATTTTCTTTCAAGTCAAACACTTAGGGCAAAAAACTAGAGTGGAATCCTCACACTAAGACACAACAGACGATCTGGACAACTTCGAAGACTCCTAGAACCGAAATCAGTCTTCCCCTCATCACTAACCAACCTTATACAAGACTTTAGTTTAGATTACTTTGGACATACTGAGTAAAAATGCGTGGTGATTAGTGACCGTTAGTCGATGATTATTCGGTGATCTTGAGATGCGGTCTGGTATGACGTAGGTTGTAGAAAAACATTTCTTTATCGTGCCACGTTTCGATCTTTATTGAGATCATCTTCAGGGCTAAAAGTGTTTGTTTTCTGCATAAATGTGTCATTCTTGTGTGTTGTGAGTGAGATATAGAGAGATGAATATCTCTCTGGCACTCTCAACACGACACACAAGAATGGCACAATTACGCAGAAAACAAACAATTTGAGCACTGAAGATGATCTTAATAAAGATCGAAACGTTGACACGATAAAGAAAATGTTTTTCTAAAACCTACGTCACACCAGACCGCATCTCACGATCTCCGAATAATACTCAGTAAAACTGTGCCAAGCCATTCAACATTCTACGGATCCAATCTTCCCAATCTAAAGTCCTCAGAAAAATCGTCAAAGCATATTGCTATCCAGAACGGCCTTTACATTCCTTTTACCAAAGAACTGATCCGTTCCCGATTCGAAAACCCCCGATCAATCCTTACCCTGCTCTGGTCGAGCATAAAATATATAAATTAAAACGTTTGAGGTCTTGTACGAGGTCTCAGGTTACATGAGTGTTACATTAAATGTAAAATACCATCTGATGAAGGTTTATATGCGGGATATATAAATATATCCCGATACTTTATAATTATTTAAATAAAATTATATTAGGAATTATTATAATACTAACACATACAAATTATTTAAATTTTATAAATAATAAATTAAATACAAATTCTACACACAAATTCTATATTTCGATATTCATACTAACACATACAAATTAATTAAATTTTATAATTAGTAAGTAAGATATAAGTATATGCGAATATGCGATACTTTATAATTATTTAAATACTTTTATATAATAGTATTGACTTTAAACTGAAAAACTAAGATATGCAAATTAACTAAATTTTATAATTAATAAAGGAAATGGTGGTTGTTTTTTTTTGGACAGGGGCATCTGACAGGTTGGTCATTTCAGCCCCGAAGCACTATCGAAATACCGCTACACACTCGATACACAGTCACACCAATCAAAAAATTCATACATTGATCGCATTCATACTGTTCGGTAGACGGGGTACTCGATGTTACTCCATCTACCTGTTCACTAAAATAAACTATTCTAACTTGGGGTCGATCGGGTATTTGTATAAAATTTCCGCACAAGTCATTCACACAACCTGAGGGGCTAGCTACTCCACCATCAGCCTCTCCCCATTCACACCGATAAATACATTCATTCATACAAAACACAGAAACACAAAACACATAATTTAATAATACACAATAAAAAATTCCCAATCCCCTTAAAAAGCGAAATAGAGGACCCTGAAACTCGCTGCTGTGTCCGAGAACGCTCTTTAAATCTGGCGGCATGCCTACTCGCGCTCTGAAGAGAGCCAAGGCGCAATATGCTTTGACTATGTGGGATACATATATATTACGCAGGGCGGGCGACCAAGACCCGAGGGGTTAAATGCCTGGGCAGACTCGTACCCCATCCCTAAAGGATCCGGGACTTGGTCGGTTAACGTGTCCTGCATAAACCTCTTGGACTTGTTCACAAACCCCAAGATTTTGGACTATTTTATCTCGGGGAGTGATTTGGCAATGCCCTCTTCTTCAAAAGTTTCAAATCTATGCCTGGCATACCTATCACACTCTGCGAGGTAGTGCCGTGCCGTTTCTTCTTTTATTTCACAGAAGCGGCAGAAGGGGTCTGGTAAAATACCCATTTGGTGTCTTCTCAAGGGGCAATGGCCCGTTAGGATACCTATCAGCTTCCTAATTCCCCTCCTTGAGTTAGAGAAAAGCCATTTTGATTCTTTTGGTTTGATCTCCTTCACAAACTCCTTCAATTGCCTATGTCCGGGGGACAGATTCCATTCTTTTAGGAATTGTTTCATGCCCCAGCTATTAATACTCTCTTTCGCTGTGCTTATAGAGTGTGGGGTAATACATGTTGTGGCCCGACAAACGCAGTATTTGAGCCTTCTTTGGCCAGGCTATCCGCCTCTTCATTTCCATAGTGCTCTTTATGTGCTGATATCCAAATGCGGGTTACCCTATTATCGTACCTGGTATAGATCCTATTAATAAGTTCAACAGTTTCCTCCACCAGAATAGATGTTGATAGCTCTTTAGGTAGTGACTTAAGACTGGCCTGACTGTCGGAAAAAATTCTAATATCTTTTCCCTTGATTTTATTATCCATAAGTGTTCTACAGCAAATATTAATGGCCCATATTTCCGCCTGAAAAACGGAAGTGTTATTACCAAGAGGGGATGAGATGCTGATACGACTATTTGGGATACATCGAGCAACCTTTCTCAGCATAACGGACACCTGCGGGGGGATTGGCCCACGAGCAAGTGCCCATGTGTCAACCGCGTATGACCTATTCTTAATCTGGTAAGAACAATTCCTTCTTTACGGCTCAAATCCGCGGGGGGGCCATCTACAGTTCGTGCACACGAAGGAGCCTCTCGGATTAGATACAGATATTTACGTATACGTATATGTAATATAACTTTTAGAGTAAACCAATTCTCTTTAATATATTTAATTTTACCCCAATAACGTATAAGAAAATGTAAAAATATACATTATTGGGGGTAAAATATATGTATATACATAAAAAGGGGACCTAGGGGTTGTAAGATAGAAGGGAGGGAATACCATTCTCATCTCAATCACCATGAAAATAATAAGATAAAGCTATATAGTTGTAGAATAATGGAAGTCTCAGGTCACACGAGTCTTGCATTAAATGTAAAATACCATCTGATGAAGGTTTATACGGAGTAAACTCCGGAGTCCTTTTTATTTATTTTTTTCACTCTCTTAATGTCGTAAAATATAAACCATGTTGTTAAAGGCTAAATGAGAAGAAATCAAGCTTTCTATCTTTTGTAATACCATTGAATTTAGATAAAATCCAGGAGAGTTATGATTTTTTAAGTGAAACACTGGATGTTGGCGAAAAAAATAATTCCCCCCAACAAATTATACTAAAAATTGGCAATTTTTTTATTACTATAAAAATTCATATTTACGTTTTTTTTTAAAACATGAGTATAACGAACTCAAATTACTGGTATCGTTTTTCGGGTTTTGATCCAATCTCAATCCAATCCAATCTCATTTAATACGATCCTGATATTTTCCAATCCTATGTAAAAAAAAACAACAAAAAAACAAACAAACAAAACAAATTAGCTAATAAATTAATAAATATTTCCATATTTCAAAAAAATTATTTAACACACTGAAAATATTTTATGTCGAATGCACCCTAGACATTGGCAAGAATGCTCGGACATGTCTATTGTTTCTATGTTTTATTTCCAGCTCCACCTAGTATCACCAAAAAAGGTTTAATTTAAATTGGTGTTCCCACGTCTGTCTTCCCTTTAAGTATGAAATTTCCTCAAATGAATCGAATCCATAAAAAACAAGAATATAGGAATTGAATCTTCAATATAGAAAAGTAAACAAGTTGCTAGAAACTTATTATGCTGTCTATTAATGCAACAAAGTTTTAATCCCTTGCTTCCTTATATCGAAGCTCCTCCAAAAAAAAGGATTAAGGGAAGTTGATCCCATGGTACATTCGAAATAGTGACCTAAACAGAAACTAGGGTGTAGAATTAGTAGCAGATGTAATGAGTGCTAGGAAATCATTGAACATGCCGAAGTACCAAACGCGTTTGACACACCAAAATAGTAAGACTATTGGACGGAATGACCAAAGACCACAAAAAAATAGATTAGTTGTAAAACATCAAATCATTATATATATATAGTAGAAGGTTTATGAACCTACAAACAGCTGAGGTCATCGCAAGCCTTCTCCGTATTTTCTTTCTTTTCTAGTCACTGGTTACTGACTCTCTGCATTTAAACGTAATACTTATTGAGTACCTATTAAGTAAGTACACTTATTAAATATACTACATCAGTTTGTATCTCTTGTTTGTACCTCAGATTGTCAATAACAGATACACACAAAACATGCAATATACATAATATACATTAATTCACTACTTTCGTGGTCCGCTTGACCAATTAATACATGACAATTAATTAAGGTTTTTAGTTGAGATGAAAAAAAGTTAACGGCACGAGAGGGATTCGAACCCACGACCTTCGGCTAGATACGCCGCTGCTCTACCACCTGAGCTATCGTGACTTCGATCCACTCGGACATAAACTCCCCATCTCAACCACACCCAAAAATGGCAAAAGGAGGGAAAACTCATAAGGTGTGGTTGAGATGGGGAGTTGATGTCCGAGTGGATCGAGGTCACGATAGCTCAGGTGGTAGAGCAGCGTCGTATCTAGCCGAAGGTCGTGGGTTCCAATCCCTCTCTTGCCGTTAACTTTTTTTCATCTCAACTAAAAACCTTAATTAATTGTCATAATATACATTACTACAAACATAGAAGTCTGGTCACAATCATCCTCGCAGAGTACTATATTACTACTTATAAGCAACCCCTCTATAACGCTAATAAATTACATTCATTCTAATAAATTAACATAAACAGAACATCCAATACAAATATAGAAGTGTGGCCACATTAACTCTCCCATCGTATTCGATATTCCTCGGAGTGGGGTAAACATTCCTTTCGCGCTAATAAATTACATTGATTTCAGTGAATTAAAATGTAACACCCGATACACACATAGAAGCCTGATCACCACCCGCCCAACCATTATAAAAAGTCTATTAAAAATGTGAAGTTTCAATTAATTAAATTTTTTCAGCAGTTTTTCTTTAATGATATTTTTACCAAAATATTCGTGTTTAATTAAAACATATTCAAATGAATATACACCTTTTTAGATAATTAAGTTTGACGCTAGGATCAGCTAGACATTATTTCACTCAGATTAAGATCGGTTTAACTGTTCTACAAATTTGTTTTATTTGGTGTTTGTTCTGATGATGGTGTTTGGCATTGTTCGAGAAAATTTATGCAAATTTTGACCGTGGCGGTGGCGATTGTTGTTCGCTCATAGGATGTTACCCCAATTGGCCCGGTTACAATGTGAGGGTAGAATTAGCCTTAACAATGAGACGACGTGATCTGAATAAAACAACCCCTTCATCAAAATTCGAAAGAGAAGTAATAAATTGATTTGCCTCGGGAAAGCGGGTTTTCGGCCATTATTTTCTTATATTTAGATAAGGAAAATCGTCTGTCTTCTTGACTCGTAATCTTATGTCAACAAATTGCCGTGAAGAAATTTATTTCGCAATACATTTGAATGTAAAAATCATAAAAACCGTTAAAAATAAATAAATTTTATATAAAGAAAATTCTTATTGAATACAATATCAATTACTTACGTCATTAAATTCAGAAAAATAGAGTTAGAATTTGATGGAATATGTATGGGTATGGAAATAGTTGACCAGAGTATTAATCACAGATTGTTGGTCATCGACAGCTCTCTTTCTTTTTTGTCTTTTTGACATTTTATTCCTACTATTTTATGACGCCAACCGAATGTTTCTTTTTATATAAATACAAATACACATAAAATCCCCCCCATCGATATTAGTAAATTCATTAACACAGAACAATTCATTCAAAGTATGTCAGAGTACTCGATATTCCTCAGAATAATTGGGGATAGCCCCTTAATTCACGCTAATAAATTACATCACACACAACTATTCAGTCAAACTACCCCTTAGTACACGATATTCCTCGAGTTAATTTGGGATAATCCACTTCAGACGCGCTAATAAATTAAAATCAAGTAGAACAGTTTATTCAAACTACCCGTTTGTACTCGATAATCCTCAGTGTGACTAGAGATACGCTCCTCCGTTCACGCAAATAAATACATTCGTTCCAATTAATAAAACATATCACGAACATAAAGGTACAATGATATACATACAGTTAAAACGCTTTATGGCCCTGAGATATTTCTGTGACTGCTGCTGGGTCAATTATTATATTATCGTACGAATTCAAATAATATGAAGTGTTATTAGACAGATGGATACATTGATATACTTTGATTAATAAATCTTTACATAAATAACAAACAAATAATTGACATAAATATTACACCATGTCCGGCCTCTGCCGGAGGTTGAGGCCAATATAAATTAGTCATCTTTGTAATGATTTTTGTTAGCTAATTTTTTAAAAATATATATAATGATAATATATAATAATAATGATAATATATAAAATGGACTTGCTTACATACTAATTAAACAGAAAGCGGAAACTTAAGTGAAAGGAGAAACACACTAGTGTTAACTAAATTAAGGTGAAAATTAGCATCATTAGCAACATTAATATTTCCAAGTATGCCTGGCATACCGCAACAGGATAAAAGTATCTATTATTTTCAATATTTGAAGGAAT
This sequence comes from Cimex lectularius, assembly GCF_000648675.2. NCBI lineage: Eukaryota > Metazoa > Arthropoda > Insecta > Hemiptera > Cimicidae > Cimex > Cimex lectularius. The sequence goes on from NW_019392700.1 coordinate 1,027,719, forward strand.
TTTTCTTTTTGCAACACAACAACACCCAAATATGAAAAGCGTATCTCATTCAATATTGAACATTCGGTCACGAAGTACGAAGTCCGTTCTCAACAGCACCCGAATCGTAAAGAGTTTACTTTCCTGAGTTTCTCTCGATCCATAATGCTAAATTCAAATGTAACACCTAACAGCGAATTTTAAAAAAATCAGCGGAGCTCATTCTGGGTGAGATTTTGATGTTTACATTATGTGTATGTCAAAAAATTCCGCGTCGTATCTAAGTCCTTTGTAAATTTTAAAGTGTTTTCTAGAGTGGGCATTTCCTAAATAATTCTCCCGATAGTGGCATTGATTTTGTTTAAAAGAACAAATAAATGAGTTTTCCAAGATTTATTATCTAAAGTCAAGGATACTTCAAGATCGTATTTCCGAAAAAACGCATGCCAGTAAACAAACGATGAGATTTTGCTCAGTCGGTGTAATGCTAGAAAATTTTCCTTCATGGCCTTCCATTGATTTCATTACATATTTAAAATGGAATCTTAGCCTATAAATGAAAACTGGTTCTACAGCAGTTTATAGGTAAAGTGCTTGCTTGGAATCACAGTAGGTATTGCAAACAGCATTCCAATAAAATATCTTTGCACTTTTTCGAACGCCTTGAAAGTTTGAAGTCCGACATCCATAACATAATATAGCTTTACATACGATGTTAAAAATAGTATACTTCGTTTCAAGAGAGATTATATTTTGTAATTCAGGTGTGACCAGGTTTTGTTTAAGCCATTTTTAGCAATGGAAACTTTAGCTTTAAAGTGTGTGAATGAAAGACGAAAAGTTAATATAACAGCCAGATAGCTATAGTCATGTACTGCCTGTATACTTTCTTCTTTAAAAAACCATTTTTTTTCAAAAACGGGATTCACCTCCTTTTTTGAAGATCATTATTTTAGACTTGTTTAGATTGACTGTAAGGTTCCTTTCACTGTATTCTTCCAGGTGATTTATGTTTCTCTGTTAAAGAGGAAAACGAGAGAAAATAACATGAGACTAAGCTGACAGCTTTGTCGAAGTCCAGATTGAACCCGAAAAAATTCCGAGGTGCCTTTTCGATCCAGTATCCTAGAAGATATAACCGAAAAAAGAGAGTAAAGGATATTATATCTATTATAGTGTTGTTATTTAATTTTAAAAATAATAATTATTACATTCTTCAAAGAAAATCGTTATGCTTTGTATATTTCAAAAATATTCTCGTTAGAGACTATTTTTAGCGGCTTTGTATGTTTTCGTGTGTTTGATTAATATGAAATTATTCTTGGGAGTTCATTAGGTAGTTTTCCTACTCCGACTTTACCATTTATTCCTCAATTATATTCGATAAATAAAACTCTATTAAAAAAATAAGTTTTATGGTCTAGTCAAGCCTTGAACTAAATAAATTCAATTTATATTTTAAATGTACTAGTTTTTGACTAGAGAAGTAGGCGCTTTTGTTCCGATAGGTATTCTAGAAGAAAAATACTACCCTTTCAAACCCCCACTGGGGGATTAGACCTTTTTATCTACCAGCATTAAAAAAGTCGATATCAGCAGTTTGGAGAGATCGCCTTTCCTCCTGGGTGTAATTCCCCTCTTAAAGCCGATACCAGCCGATCTTAAGTCCCGACTAACATAAATTGAGCACACATTAGGCCCGCTAAATTAAATTTATTAAGTACTTCGGAAGCTAGACGGTAAACGAATCTAATGGAAATCTCTCGCAGGAAGTTATAAACGTCAACGGAGTAATTCCCTATTTAAACTATATATGGCCTTTTCTGTACCATTACCAATTTGTTTATTTAGCAGGCCATCATTCTATTATACGCATTTCCAGTCAAAAATTTTTGTAAGTTAACAGCAGGAAGGAAAAAAGATATATGAAAATTTACACACGCCCACACACATGAATTTTCATGATATATTGTATGTAATATTTTATTGATGTAGTTCGAGTGTTATGTTATTCTCTGTTTTTGTTTTTCTTGCCTACAATCCATTCTTTTTTATCTTAAAAACGCTCGTTTGACAATAACAAAACGATGTGATGCTAAATGATTAGGTGAAAACAGAATATCCATTTGTTTTTAAAAACGAAAAAATCTGGTCTTATTGTAATATCGCCGTTATTTGTTCGCAGGTAACAATATATTTTTAAAGATCTTTAAGGTTAGTTTTTGTTAAGAATAGTGAGTCAAGGTTTCTTCGAAATATATACATTTTATAGAAATTACAATTTATAGATATTCACAATTCAATTTATAAATCGGCAAAATATTCCAACACGACTTTGGAAAACAAAGAAAAGCGCGATTTTGAAAGCAGTTAAAGTTAGAAATCATTTTTGAAGTATTTGGCATTATGGAATGTGGTCGATAGTTCTTTCTTGTTTTTGTTTGGCTTTACACAATTTCTAATCGTGGAAAGACAAAAAACTATTAGAAATCACAATAAATTCAAGCCGTATGTTAGTAAATTAGGTTTTATATGTTCCTGAGACAAATTGGCAATTTTTACCACACGAAAATAACACATTTTTTCTGGACCTTTGAGTATTTCCATTCAATTGGATTTTGTTCATCTCTACCAGTAGAACATAAACACAATTTCTGGACTTTTTCCACGCTTCAGCTGAACGGTTTTTGTCAAAGTTATATGTATTCATTTTGTTTCCAAACTAGCAATTACCACGAGCGGTTTTTCCCTCAAAATCAAGCATCATCAGACAAGTTTGGTTCGACGATTTGTCGACTTTTATTTTATTTTCTACCTTCGCAAATTTTTCAATTTATTTCTATTTGAAATGATATCAGAACGGTCCGACTACTTTGGCTTAGCCCTGGCACACTTGATATATTGTACAATTCCATCAAGAATGTTATATTTTTAAATTAAGGCTAAACTCTAGTAGAGAAATATACATTTTTAATGGACAGATTGCCATCATTTTCATTGATGTGACGGTAGGTCGCCCAAGGAAGATCTGATTCGTAGAAGATGGGCCAATCTCACCAGATTAAGGATATGCCATGCGGAGTTGACACACGACACTTTATCTTAAAAACGCTCGTTTGACAATAACAAAACGATGTGATGGTAAATGATTAGGTGAAAACAGAATATCCATTCGTTTTTAAAAACGAAAAAAATCTGGTCTTATTGTATTATCGCCGTTATTTGTTCGCAGGTAACAATATTGTTTTGTTTATCAAACATTTCTTTGGATTTTTCCGTTTATTATACCAATTCTATCAAGAGATTGAAAGTTCTGACTGTTATACATTCATACCGAGATAGCACTGTTACATAACGTGTCTCTGTCCCAGGGGTTCATCATTAGTGATCACTCAGACGACTAAAGTGGAAACGGTGACAGATCAACAGGCTTGACATGACAATATTTTGATTGCAACACGCTAGCAAATTAATTTCGCTTCGACATTACTTATTAGTAAACTAATCAATCAAAATTGAACTAGCAAAGATCGACTATTTCATGCGATCCAGTCTATAGACAAATTGATCAAAGCAAACTCCAAGAAGCGATAAAATTATGAAATGATATAGATGTAATGTAGTTTTTTAATAAAAAATACAAGCCATTTATTTAATCGTTTATATATGGTATTATTGAAGTTAAAACCAGACGAATTGAAAGATGATTGAACGTAAATCTAATTTGTATAAAATTGTATGTAAACATCATACTTATTTGTATGTTCAAATTTCACTCCACTTTACGCTCGAATAAACAATTTTAGAGGGAAAGCGTTTCCAGCTAGATATTATCAATATTTTAGTTTTTAGACCTTTAAAAACAATACCCTTGCAGATTGATCGTATATATTTTTTAAAAAACACATTCGCAAACACATGAACTCCATTTTATTTTGCAGGTTTATGCAAAAATACATTGTGTAAACAATTATATTTATAAATGAAAAGTTTTTATTGATACATATGTTATAAGTAAAGATAGTTATAACCTATCATTTAATCTCACTATCCCTGCTGAGTTCGTCTGTAAGACGTGATTCGACATTTTTCCATCATCAGTGTTAGATCTATGTAATTTATCTTATGTTATAGATATATGCATATTGTAAAGTCAGGGGTTATTTAATTTGTTATAACCGATAAATCATAGAGTACTGAAAAAAAGGTGGCAGAAAGAATGTTGAGACGATGACTCATCACTGTAATGGTCCCGGGATCGAATCTCCGCAATCCTGCGTATCATCCAAAGTGCAATAAACAATTTTTTCAATGAGATAGCATTAAAACCCCGGGATTGAACATTTGCAAATGCTAACCACCAAAAAAATAATAATTAAAAATAAATAAATAAAATTAATATCAAATAAATAATTTATAAAAGAAATTTGCCTTTGTTTCTAATAAAGAAATTATGACTATTTGTGCAATATTTAAAAATTAATGTTTTAAAAGAAATTTTTCATTGTTGAATTAACTGAATTTTTACGTGTTATCTGTCAATGATAAAAAATTTATTGTTATCTATTTTTTTAATAAAGTTTTATTATATTGTTTTTATTACGTGTATCTATAAGAAGAAGAAATCAAGGAAACGAAATGTATATTAATTATAAAGAGTAAAGTAAATATTTAGAAGTCTGCCAATTAATTAAAATGGTATAAAAATTGTCCAACTGTACTTAATTCAAAGATATTTTATTGGCCCAGTTAGTTTTTTTTTGCTTACCTGGCTAAATATTAATAAATTGGACTTACGATTAGTTGTGCGATCCTGCCCGACCCCCTCCGGGGCAGGCGTTTACCGCGTCTCCTTCCTCCTTATCCTGAAACATAAAGATCAACTCAGTTTCCAAAGCTCCCTTTGTGTCACCGCTTTACATCCAACTTCGCAGCTTAACCATTAATACAACTGTGGTAAAACTAGACACATTAGGCCGAAAGCACTTTCTCAACTTTACGTATTACGGATCGACTTCGATCACCGGAAAATTTCTCGAGGCCATTTATCGAATGGACGGATTTGGCTTTTCTTTTCTAGTTGGTTGTCGTCGTCAAAACTTTTCGAGAGATGAAAACTGAACTTAGAGTTAATAAAAAAACAATATAAACAAAAAGGTTTTTGTTTTTTTTGTTTTAGATAAATATTTCTAAACTATTCACCAATACAACAACAAAAATGTATATTAATTTGTATACTAAAGATTAAAAAAAATGTGTGGTGTTTAGTAACCGTTAGTCAATGATTATTCGGAGATTGTGAGATGGGTCTGGTATAACGCAGGTTTTATAAAAACATTTTCTTTATCGTGCCAACGTTTCGATCTTTATTGAGATCATCTTCAGGGCCTGAGATTTTTAAACAAACCTTGTTTGAATTTTACAAATACATGTAGGATATGGACAAAAAATATGAATTTATACAATGCTAAAACATTAGATTAAAAAAATATACAATGCTAGAAATTTTTTTAGAATAAAAAAAGAAAGAATGCCTTTATACAATGCTAGAAAATTTTAGATAAAAAAATGAATTTATAAAATGATATACAATTTTAGATTAAAAAAAAGAAGGAATGAATTTATACAATGCTAGAAAATTGTAGGTAAAAAAACATTTTCTTTATCGTGCCGACGTTTCGATCTTTATTGAGATCATCTTCAGGGCCTGGGATTTATAAAGAAACATTGTTTGAATTTTACGAATACATGTAGGATGTGGAAAAAATTATGAATTTATACAATGCTAAAAAAAAATTTTATCGAACATTTTCTAGCATTGTATAAATTCATTATTTCTTTTTTAATCTAAAATTTTCTAGCATTTTATAAATTATTTTTTTAATCTAAGATTTTCTAGCATTGTATAAATTTATTCTTTCTTTTTTTAATCTAAAATTTTCTAGCATTTTATAAATTATTTTTTTAATCTAAGATTTTCTAGCATTGTATAAATTTATTCTTTCTTTTTTTAATCTAAAATTTTCTAGCATTTTATAAATTATTTTTTTAATCTAAGATTTTCTATCGTAGCATTGTATAAATTTATTCTTTCTTTTTTTAATCTAACAATTTTTTCTAGACTTGTATATTTTTTTATCTAAAATTTTTTAGCATTGTACAAATGCATAATTTTTTCAACATTCTACTTGTATTTGTAAAATTCAAAAAATGTTTGTTTATACATCTCAGGCCCTGAAGATAATTTCAATAAGGATCGAAACGTTGGCACGATAAAGAAAATATACCTCAAACCAGACCCCATCTCAAGATCTCCGAATAATCATTTAAAAAATGCTATTAACTCAGGTAAAGATTGTGAAAACATTTCAGCCTGTGCACAAGTATCAATTGAAAACATAAATTTTTATTTCACTTAATAATAAAAACAACTTTTTTGGACAATAAAAGACCAGTTAATGCTAGAATTCATATAATGCATGACGTCTATAAGCAAAATTTGGCAAGAGACTGTTTCCTACTACCCCATATCAAGCAAGGCATATAATAGGTTATCACCCTATATGTTTCCTGGTCGGCTGAATTGTATTCCTGAATTTTTTCAGCTATTTTAGCGTCTTGAGCATGTTTAATGTCTCAGCTAGAGGGTGGAGAGATGTGAAGCAACTCTAATTATTTCAAATATAAACTTATCAATTTTTTTCTTTTTTTTCTTTAGTCTTTAAACTAATCCTAGATTAAATATAAAAATACTATTGCATACGTTTTTCTTATCTTCTTTCTTTCGCGTTCTTATTTACACTTTTATAATCCCTTGTAGATTTAAAAAACTAAGCCTGATGACATTTTAGTTTTGAACTAAAAAATTCAATTTCGATCATTGGTTCATAATTAGTAAATATTTACGTCCTTTAACTTTTTCTGATAAAATCAAGCAAAATCACCAAAAGTCATCCTAATTGAACTAAATTGATCGTGATCAGGATTCGGGCGCCGGCTGGAAAAAATTCAATTGGTCAAACTAATGAAACCTTCTTGGGTTTGTTCCTTTATTGTTCCTTTATTATTCATTTGAGTTAATTTCTTTCCTAATTTGTCTTTTATTTTATTGAAAAAGCGAGAAATAATGAACAAAAGAGATAAATAAAATATAATCATAATGAGATTATCTCGAAATTTATTGTAATTACATGCACATTAGAAATTTTATGATTTTAACTTATTTATTTGGAAATGTTGGTGGCCGCAACGGTTTAGGCATTGACACGGCGCTCATCACTATAAAGTAAAGATCCTGGGTTCGAATCAAGCGGCCCTGCATTAGAACCGGACATGCTTATAAATGGTCTTTTTTTCTAAAACACCGGCACCTAAGGGTTTATATAACCTCGTAGTTGAAATACCCTCGTAAAAAAAGAATCATACATTAAAACCATTAAAAACATGTTTAAAACAGTATAGAATTCATATAATATTATATTATCTATATACAGTATATTATGGTATAAAATGTTCATAAATGTAAGTTTTACATAGGCAAAACCCGCACGACAGCCAGGTGTTTTGAAATGGTAGGTCTTTTCCGCCGTTGGGAAGATTCAATCGAACAATGTAATTGATTTTTTAAAGTTTTAAGCTTGTATAATTTCTTTATATAAATATTTTTACAAAGTTATACTCACTGCTCTTTATGTCTACATTTTGACACTACTGACATAAAAATGAGAAATAAAACTTGAGCATAAAAACTCATGTGGTCGGCACAAAAATTATTTCGTTGTATAAATTGTGTGACAAATTACTGGAGGATATCTTTAAAGTTTTAAATTTTCTAATGGAATACGTAAAATGTTATATAATGAATGGTTGGAAAACAATAATGTTTCCTGTTGAATCATTACTATATGCAAACTAAGACTTAAGAAGAGATTTTCCCGAAATTTATTGTAATTATATGTACATTAAAAGTTTTACTTTTTTATCCGGCTCTCATCACTCTAAGGTAAAAATCCAGTGTTCGAATCCAGCGCACTCGACATACAATTTTTTTCCAAAAACACCCACACCCCGAGGGTTCATATAAACTCGTATTTAAAATACCCTCGTAAAAAACTTATTTATTTATTATATCACAAATAATGAAAATGTACAAAGGAAAAGACGAGGAGAAAAACTGTTTACAATGAATAATTATATTATTACCAGTCAATTTTTTCAAAACACGAGCTTTCTCTAAAAGCAAATGCTAGATTTGGTACAAACTTGTTTAAGAAATGTTTATCATAATCTAAACATATGAAGCTACAATAAAAAATATTTAATGCTGTCTTGCATCATAACTTAGATTCGTATAGTTTTATTTTTAATTTCTTTAAATTGGGTGTTACATTTTAACGGCATTTACAATTAAATCAACTTTGTTTTTAATTGTTTTTCTTCGAAAGATGGCTTCTTTTTAAAGATCTTTAAGGTTAGTTTTTGTTAAGAATAGTGAGGCAAGGTTTCTTCGAAATATATACATTTTATAGAAATTACAATTTATAGATATTCACAATTCAATTTATAAATCGGCAAAATATTCCAACACGACTTTAGAAAACAAAGAAAAGCGCGATTTTGAAAGCAGTTAAAGTTAGAAATAATTTTTGAAGTATTTGGCATTATGGAATGTGGTCGATAGTTCTTTCTTGTTTTTGTTTGGCTTTACACAATTTCTAATCGTGGAAAGACAAAAAACTATTAGAAATCACAATAAATTCAAGCCGTATGTTAGTAAATTAGGTTTTATATGTTCCTGAGACAAATTGGCAATTTTTACCACACGAAAATAACACATTTTTTCTGGACCTTTGAGTATTTCCATTCAATTGGATTTTGTTCATCTCTACCAGTAGAACATAAACACAATTTCTGGACTTTTTCCACGCTTCAGCTGAACGGTTTTTGTCAAAGTTATATGTATTCATTTTGTTTCCAAACTAGCAATTACAACGAGCGGTTTTTCCCTCAAAATCAAGCATCATCAGACAAGTTTGGTTCGACGATTTGTCGACTTTTATTTACCCCCGGGTCGATGAATGAGTAAACATTCATTATTCCAAAATCAATTCTGGTGGATCACGTTCACATCGGATACATTCTAAAGTCAAAAACCTGCCGTTAACAATGGTCGAGCTATCACCATGGGTACAGCACACGCCGTGACAGTGTAATTTATTTATCCTGATGACATAAAAATAAGAGAAAAGTTATTTTCTACCTTCGCAAATTTTTCAAATTATTTCTAGTTGAAATGATATCCGAACGCTCCGACTACTTTGGCCTGACTCTGGCACACTTGGTACATTGCACAATTTCATCAAGAATGTTATATTTTTAAATTAAGGCTAAACTCTTGGTACATTTAGTAGGGAAATATACATTTTAATGAACAGATTACTATCATTTTCATTAATGAGACGGTAGGTCGACCTCGAGGATTTGATTCGTAAAAGGGTCATTCTCAGCCGATTAAGGATCTGCCATCCGAGGTTGACACAGGACACTTTCTTTTGGGCCAAATCCCGTCTAAATGACCCGTAGCTAGAGAAAGGTCACTCGATGTCACTTAATATAAGAATGCCCTTCTTTGGTTCCATATAGAGAGCGCGTAAGATTTGTGCTTGAACTCGGCAGCGATTATCTGAGGCACTATTCCATTTCTGTAAGAATATGTAGTTGTTTTATAGTACTGATATTTTAGTGTCCTAGTGGTTTTTGAGAGTGAATGCATTTATTATCATGAGTATGTATTGTGAAAGGGTCGGTGGCTGAATAATGAGTACCCCATCTAGTAGAACCCTGTGGGCATCCCTTTTTGACGATAATCTGTTCCTTACTTTCATACTGCATATAGCCTGTCTATTGCTCCTGCCAAGTGTAATAGGTTTTTTGGGCAGTTTAGTTCTCTTAACTATAGGAGGCCACCAAGTAACATTAAATGTTCTTTCCATGATCAAGGTATAAGTAGTACCTTGTGCTTTTTGCTCAACCTCTCCATTATCGTATGCTTCACATCCAGAAATGCATCGTCAGTTTCTCATCGGTTTAGGGGTTTAAATCCGAATTGTTTGCAGCTAAGCAAGTTTTGGGAGTATAGTTTGTTCATTATTTTGTCTATCAAAATTTTTTCAAGTACTTGCTACCAACTGGAAGTGAACTAATTGGTCGAAATTTATTTGTTTCTACTTTTTGTCTACAGGGATTTGAAGTGCTATGACAGAGGCTTTTTTTTAGTAACAAGTAAAGATCCCTTTGCTCAATAAATAAACTCGCTATATATTTAATATTTTTGGGTAAACCAAGTAGAGTTTTTCTAATATTGGGATATTTATACCATCTCTTCCTGATGCTTTTTTGGAATCAATTTTGTTAATTTCTTCAATAACTTCTGTCCCTTAATGTGTGTATCATTCGGGGTACCAATTCCAAAAGTTTAATGTCTTAAGTCTTTATGACAAAGTGTATCAGTACTGGTATTATACTTAGGGAAAAAGAATTCCATTAAATTTTCTTCGGGTTTCTTTATGGTTGTAGTGAAATCAATCATGATTGTGTTTGTTGTTAATACTGGTTGTCTTTTAAGGTTATTGGCCGTACCTTCGTATAACAAATTCTATGTGGTTTCGCTATCGTTTTTTAAACGTAAATCATTGAATTCAAAGGAGGGAAAATTCAAGAGGTGCGGTTGAGATGGGAAGTTGGTGTCCGAGTGGATCGAGGTCACGATAGCTCAAGTGGTTGAGCAGCGGCGTATCAAGCCGAAGATCGTGGGTTCGAATCCCGCTCGTGCCATTGACTTTTTTATTTCAACTAAAAACCTTAATTAATTGTAAATCATTGATTTTGCTACTAGTTTGAAGTTAAATTATTTCGTCTTTTTAATTAACAGGCATACTAAGATGTAAAAAACTCTACTTTGTATTGCAAATTTGTTGTTGGATTAAACGTTTTATTTAGATGTAATGTCGACTCATGAAAATTCGAAATCCAACTGACCTTAAAAATAGTGCGAATGTTTAAATCTGTTCCACTTATCAAAAAGAAATAAAATAAAAATATCAAGAGTTGATATGCATTTTTACAAATTATTACTTTAATTTTACAAATATGAAACATTGTAAAAAAAATGGAAAATTGGAAATTGATCATCTGAAAAATTAAACATTGTTATATACATGTTATTAAAAAAATCGTGAAGTCGTTTTGTTTTCTCAATGAAGCCTGGCATTCTTTGTATAAATGATTTTCCAAAGTGATCAGGGCGGAGAACAATCGATAAAAAAACTGAGCAGCGAACATAACAATATTATAGTTTAGGTAATTATATATTTGTGATGTGAGGGACAGGTCGCTGCTATCAAGATTGTATTAATACTGCCGAGATGGTGCGATCTCTCCAATATGAACGTATTTATTAGCGTGAATGTTTTGGGTAAATAGACCTGGATGTCGAGTAATATCGAGTACTCCACAGGCCCGTTAAAAAATCTAAGTTAAGGAAGTTAGTCTAATCAATGAGTGAAATTTTGTACGTACTGTATGAATATATTTATTAGCGCGAATGGAAGGAAGTCGGTTGATTATAACTGTCTTACCGACTTTTTATTTTGTTGTAGGGGACCTCATTCCTGCGTCGGCAGTAGTTAGCGGCCGGAAAAAAATACGTGGGAATTTAGTGGAATATTACGGGTTATGAAGAGAGTAAGTGGATCCATTTCGATTTATAGAATTTTCTTTCTCCCCCTGTTATGAAAAATATTTCGCATTACTAAGTGTATCGAAATACACAGAAGGTTTTCGATTTAGCAAAAATGACCCGCTGAGGACATCGTATTAAAAAATATTCGAATTATCAAGTTTCAAATTAACAAGAGTCGACGGTTGTGTTTTGTACCTAATCTCTTTGTCTCTTTCCATTCTGTATTAAAACACTTAATTTATAATTGTGACAAATTACAAATTATTGCCGATACAAACCCAATGAAAAAATTATCATCCGATGAATTAAGTACTTTTGTTCAAATCCCGTAAACAAACTTAATGGCTTTAATGCGTAGATAAACCTGTTTAACTGTTTAAGTTACTATATGATACCAGATAGGATGCAAGTCGTACCATTAGGCCATAATTTTCTCTAATTACTAGCTTCGTGCTAAGGTTGTTTTCGACGATGGTTACCAAATAAATGAATTACAATTTGGCCATATTTTATTTTCCTTCCTTTGGATAATTAATAATAAAAATTTATTAGATTAAATGGTTATTTGTATGTCCATATCGAAGGTTGAATTTCATGACGCATATACAAAGTAAAAATCGTAATTAGGTTTTTCTATATATAATTTAAGACGATAAAAATAATTAGTATAACATAATTTTGCGTCAAATCTGTTTTATTTAGATTGTCTAATGTCTGGGTTATAAGCTTGCAGAAGCTGTTTCTGTTTCACTGTACTTTACCCGTGATAAACAAGAACGATGCGCCATAGAATTGCCGAAGTTGGGCATTTTTAAAATCATAAATAAAGAAACTAAAAAACGTATTGAAAACATTAAACTCTAAACATAAAGTTTGTTGTTAGGTTTTTTTTAAATATTGACTTTTCTCATCTTATTTTATTTTTTACAAAATCTCTCGTTTATTAGGTCATAAAATAAATTTATTCAGGCATGAACATGAACATTGGTTTTCTCCTTATAACAAATCACGTTTATCCAACCTTAGTCTGATACCCCAGACACCTAATTTTCCAAGATGGAATTTGAAGCCCTCGGTCTGAAATCTTAGCCTAGCACTCTAGAGTACTTCGGTACCTTAGACCATCAGGCCGCAACTTAATCATGAAAGTTCATCTCGAAAGCACGTGGTCTCAGCATGGAAAGTTTTTCATACAATACCTTCTTAGTAGACCGGAAATTTTATTTTTATCTTTGAATATTACTTTTGTATTTTGTAATAAGCAATAATTTTTTTAATAAAGGTCAAGTATACGGCGAATTTGATAGAAAGAAAAACAATCGGTTACTTCGTCTAGCTTAAAACCATTTCGAATGATTTAAACGGTTTAAACTGCAATATTTGAAATCAAAGCTTCAACCTAAATAAATTTATGAGTGTTACATAGTAGAGTGGACGAGACCATTTCAATGGTTTTACAAATTACCATTATTAAATCTAAATTTATTGAGAAATCGTGAGATGCGGTCTGGTGTGATGTAGGTTTCAGAAAAACATTTTCTTTATCGTGCCCACGTTTCGACCTTTATTGAGATCATCTTCATGGCCTGGGATTTAAAAACATTGTTTACATATAACAATTACATTTTGGATGTGAAGTGAATTTATGCAATGCAAAATATATTTTTTATATAAGTATTTCTACTCACTCAAAGTCTTTGTCTTATGTGTAATTGTGCCACTCTTGCGTGTCGTGTCGAGAGTGCCAGTGAGATTTTAGCATGATTAGTATTTTAGCAAAATAGCAAAATCTCACTGGCACTCTCGACACGACACGCAAGAGTGGCACAATTACACAGAAGACAAACACTTTGAGTGAGTAGAAATACTTTGATTAAATATATAAAATATATTTTGCATTGCATAAATTCAGTTTTCCACATCCAAAATGTAATTGTAATACGTACACAATGTTTGTAAATCCCAGGCCCTGAAGATGATCTCAATAAAGGTCGAAACGTTGGCACGATAAAGAAAATGTTTTTCTGAAAACTACATCACACCAGACCGCATCTCACGATTTCTCAATAAATATCGATTAACGGTCACTATCACCACAGATTAAATCCAAATGTTAACAAATATGGACTTCTACTTACAGTGCTGTAACTTATGGTAGTGAATTTCCGTGTCTCAAATTTGTCTTATCGGACAACAACAACCGATTAACGTTAAGTACTTCTGTTTGGCAAGAGGAAAATAGCCTTTGCATCTTTACTCTTTGTGTCCTTGCATCAATCTCTCCCTTCGCCATTTTCTGATTTCTCTGTAAGAATGGACTGTGAAAGAAAAAACTCTTCTCGTCTCACCTTTTTCTCTCATGTTTTAAAACCTCTTCCGTCAACATCTCTCACTTACCCCTTCAATTTTCCTTCAACGTTTTCTAAAATTTACCATTTTATTTTTCATTATGGGTCGTTCGACGAGGTTTCAACCGGGCCACAACCTCGCTACGACCTTTAGCGAGTGATCCCTTTTTTGTAACACCATCTTATGTTTTTTCTTTCCTTTATTTTTAACTTTCTATTTTTGGTATTATTCAGCCCAAACAATTTCCTCTAATATTATTTTTCAAACGTGTTAAATGCCTATGAAATATCCCAGCTAGCAATTACACAAAAAAATGGGAAACCTCAACATGGAGTCTGATGTAAACGATTGATATGTTCATTTTTTGCACGGTTGAAAGAAAATTACGAGAGCTCTTTTCATTCAAAACGGAACATAAGAAGTCAATATAATTCCTGTTGAAACCACTTTACCTTGTGCTATACAATCAAAACGGCCTATTTACCAGCTATTAAACTTTTTTTCTCAAAGCCCCCCCAAAAGAAATGTCTCGGCTTGTTTTGCTAATTGGCCAAGCGTTAAACATGGAAAAGGGGCTACTACGATAAATTACAGAAAGGGTTGGAAAAAAAAGCGGCACACTTCGGTTTTTTTCACTATGAATAAGATCGACCCATTCCTGCCTTCATCAAAAGAATGCTCGATATTTAAAAGCCCCCCCCCCCTATACAGAGTAACGCGTAACTCCTTCGTCTTGTTATTCTTTTTTGCAAAAATGAAAAATTGTTCTACTCGGCCTTTTATTTACTGTCATTACGGAGAAACAATACTTATCGAGAACAATGGGGAGTCTCGGGTTTTCCCGCTGGAGAATCAAACGTTTTCAGTTTATTCAGAGTAGAGCAATTTATTGTGATGGCGTGCATTCATTAAAAGTCAGAGAGTTTAGACAAAGATGAAGCTTATTTTGCTGTTACTTATTAATTCAAAATCATTGTAATGTGGAATCACCATTATTATGATGCAAGCCTTAGCCGATATCCGACAATACACTCATTATTATAATTAACAACCGAACCTTTGACGTTTAAAGCACGTTAAATTTTCATTACCAGGTTTGTATTTTACCCAATGTCCTCTGAAGTAGTTGACAGTTTCGGCAGCAAATATGTCATTTGCCAAGGTGGCTAATGAAATTTTACTGTAAATTTCGGCAGTTTATCATACGTGTCAGAACTTTCAGTTTTCCTTCAAAATTATAGCACTGTAATGCCTCTAGTTTCAATGTTTTGTTTTCTTCAATAAAAATTAAAAAATAAATAGTACAATTAGAATAAATATGGCGTAAAATGAAAAGAACACGAATGTGCTTTCACAGTTGAAGTAATTTCGCTGATTTTTTCAGTGTTTCAAACATAAATTGTTTATAAATTTTTTCTACCGCTGTTTAAAGTAAATTATGAAATCATCTCTCTAAATCAAACATGATCATGATAAATGACTAGTTATAAACTAATGAAATTTACAAGTTTTAATTCTTTTCAGGTCTTTTGATCCAAGATTAAATAATCTGATTTTAATACAGATTTTGTCCTTTGTAAAAACTGCCATGGATCCATCTAATTCGGATCTAGCTTTATAGCGGAAGGTCAGCACTTAGAAAGACAGATAATTTTTCAATTTTTATATAAAAACTACCTTAATAGTCTTATTTTAGATGAGCCAAGGTTATCTTCATCGAGGAAATATTCCGAGTTGGCTGTGCGTCTGCCGGCCCGGCAGGCGGCCAATGCGAAAATACATATAGAAGGCGTGTGAGATTCCGGACGACTCTTACCATTAAACTGCTATCTGTGGATATCTCTGCAACTAACCGAGAGTTAAATAAAGCTAGGCGTCAATATACTTGCATAGTTCTTTACGATAGATGAAAGGGCACCAAATAGCAAAAGATTTCGTGGTAAACCTTCTGTTTTGTACGGTACTGCAATGATCATTATCACTATCATTTTGTAAGCCAACGGAAGATTCTGTTCAGTGTTGGCGTTATTGTTACAATGCCAGGGATTGTAAACTTCTTAAAACTTGTTAAAACACACCCTGGCACAAACACCTTTTTACGAGCAACTGCAAAAGCAAAACGAACAAGCAATGCTGGGTTCGATCTAAAAACACAATCTAACGAATAGGACAAAGTTTGCAATACTATTAATATAGACAACAGACAAATTCCAAATTATTAAATGACATGTAAAACAAAACATTATACAGGGTGACTGCAGATAAATTTCGAAAATTTTCGGAGGTATTTTTACTCAGTATATGCACGAAAACTTCCTTTAACACCTGTCTGAATCTCAAGGGTTCAAAAATAATTTTAGGATTTGGTTTTTCAACTTTGGTCCACTTAATTGTTTATAACATAAAAATTATTGACTGTACAAAAATTAGGTTTGTGTCACCTGAAAGAACGTTAAATTTTTTGTAAGATTTGCTAAATTAATAAAAATTTTTGCACGAAAATTCAGAAAACTAAAAATATTGAAATTTGGATTTTTTTGAAAATGTTTGATTGATAACTGTTAACAACTACGAACTCTTGGAGCTTTGCAATATCCTTCAAAAGTTCCCCATTTAATTATCCTCCAACGGTATGCCCACATTTTTGGACTGAGCTTATTTGAATATTCATTCTGTTGAAAAATTGGTATCCATGAGGGGGTGAACGGTTGGGAATAATTTTGCAGATATTGCCGTTGTGTGAGGTACATTTTTTGGAAAATTGCGTACGCTTAGTCAGTTCTTTATTCGATTAAATCAATTTGCTGGATTGATTAAAAGTTTTAAAAAAATTCTTCTCAACCTTCAACCCCCTCGATTCATCGACAGCAGTTTTTTTTCTTCAACGAAATGCAAATTTTTTTGGGCTTTCAGAAGCCCAATCCAAAAAAGTGACTATATATTTGAATAATTGAATGGGTAACTTGTGAGGAAACTTAGAAACTGCAGGAGTTTGCAGTTATTAACAGTGACCCATCAAACATTTAAAAAAAAATTACAAATTAAGTGTGTGTGAGAGAGAGAGAGAGAGAGAGAGAGAGAGAGAGAGAGAGAGAGAGAGAGAGAGAGAGAGAGAGAGAGAGAGAGAGAGAGAGAGAGTCGGCGAGATGGCATCTTGGCAAAATCTTCGTATTTATTATTTTCATTTAAGTAGTACAAATAAACCATGTTTATTCATTCACGTCAATTATATTTGCTTTGTCACATTATTTCCTTGTTATAGAATCAACAGCTTGTAAATGATTATTTAATTTCAACTTGTAATTTCGTCAGAAAATTATTATTTTTTATATTGTTGAATTTACAATAAACAAAATAGACAAAGAATAAAACAAATCAGTTTTATGTAAAAAAACAGTAACTGCTCCAAAATGTTTACAACGTTATTTTATTCATTTTAAACGATTGAAATATGAAAATGCCGAATCTCTGTATAGTCTAAACACTGAAGAAGTATAATGAAAAATGTCATCATTTAAATTTGTCTTAATAAAAAAAAAGAATTTGACAAAAAATATTTTCCCGCGCAATAATAATAATAAAGCTTTTGTAAAAATATATTTGTTTGACACATTTGACACACCAAGCAATTTTACTTAAATTATATATTTATAATTATAATAAAATAAAACTCATTTTAAGCTGCAATAATACTAATATTATTGTAAATAGCCACTTTAGTGCCAACAGTTATTAAAATACTGGAGCAATAAATTTTTTCATTACCGCCCAGAGCAGGCGGTCGTTCGATACTTCTGCAAGATTTACCGCCCCGGCAGATCTGGCTCAACCCCTTGAATAATTAAACCGTCACTGTACTCAGACGACAAGCTTTTCTTTTCTTTTTTATTGAAATTTTACGATTCTGAAATATAATAACGGAACAATTGTTTTTTTATTTTCTTCTTTGAGGTTTAAGCATTTTTTCCTGAGTCACGCGATCTCTCGGGGTTGGAGATAATCCAAGAAACATTATCCCCCCTATCGAGAATTTTCGGTCCTCCTTTCGTCGAGATGCTATATCAAATAGATTACAAGTTTATTACATTTGACTTAAGATATTGTGCAATCTGAAAAAAAATTTCTCACTCCATAAATTTGTGTATTTGTTTTTTCTCTACACGATCCACCGGCCTATTGGGTTTGAATTTGCACCGGAATTTATTTACCAATAACAATACTAAAAATTTATTATAGATTTTTACGGTTCCTTTCGTTTTATTTGAATATTATTGTTGCTTTAAAAACGCTCAAAATGTAGTAAAAGTGTAAATCGTGTCTTAAAGTTAAGTTCTCTTCCACTTTTTCATACTGTCCATGATATCAGCATTTTAGATAATCAAACAAAGTAAAAAAAAAATAATTACAAAATAAGTTCGTTCTTTTAATAAGACATGTATACTACCTTAACATTATATATACTTAAAACGAAATTATTAAAACTGCTTCTTGGTTAACTCGTAAGTAGATTGCTTTCTTTTTCTTTGCAGATGTCTAAAAGCCTTTGAAATAAAGATGAAAACAATGATCGATAACCACAATCAATCCCAGTTGACCATAAATTGAAAATTACTTATTGTTGAAAAATGAAGTGCATTGAACTATAACTGAAAAGTTGTATAAATGTAAAATAATTAACGGTTTCTTATCGTTTGATTCCTTAATATGTCATCACAGTTGTTTTTCGTTTTTGTTTGTCTTTCACGATCTGCTGGATATGTAAAAACAACTATTTGACTACATTCCATAGCATCAATTACTTCGAAGATATTTCTTATAAATATTGGCAAAAACCTATTCTTTATTATTTTCAAATTCACATGGTGATCAAAAACAGGTTTCTGTCAGCCTACATTTTGAAGTTTAAAGAGTAGACTTATAAGGAAAACTGAAACTGTATATAATTTAAAGCAGACTTTTTAATAATAACAATAGAAGGCAAAATTTTTAAATTGACAGTAGTTTTTCATAAAATACAAATTAAATATCAATCCATTATGTTTAGTGGTCTAATTGACAGTATTGTTTCTTTCAAATAATTATTCTTTTTATGTAAGGTCTTGGTTGAGATGAAACGATAGCTCAAGTGGTCACAGCAGCGGCATATTGAGCCGAAGGTCGTGAGTTCGAATCCCGTTCGTGACAATACCTTTTCACCTCAACCAAGACCTTACATAAAAATAATAATTAATTGATAGAATACAAATTTCTCAATTTATTTATGTAAATATTTTTATTTTCTGTTAAGATTTATGGATTAGTATAATAAAAGAAAAATATTAAAAATATTTAAACATCAAGAATTATGATTTATTTTTGAATTTTTTAATAAATATTTTTTAGTAACTGCCAGGAAATTGAATAAATTTTATGAATTTTTATCAGAAAACTAGGCGTTATTAATTATTTAACAAAATTTTTTAATTATTTATGAGATTTTTAGCAAAGTTTAAAAGTTACTTTTTTATGTGTGTTACTCGTAGCACTCAAAACCTCAATGTTTACTATCAATTTTATCTTCTAGCACGCGTTTAGTTTGGTATGGTAACGAGAAATCAAGATAAAATTTTATATTCAATATTGATTTTAAAAAAGTTTTTAAAAACATTTCACAATGTTAGAAATTCTATTGTTGGAATGGCAGTATAAAGGAAAACATTATTACGACACCAAAATATTTTAAGATTTCCGATTTTCTAATTGTTGCAGACTCACTACAGGAATCGCAGAATACTCCAAATCCGCCGGTAGTATTTCGGTCCCCGAGCCCCGCGGCTTGTTAAACATAGAAGCGAAGGGTCACGGACCCCGGACGTTCAGGTGTCGTTTTCCATCTTGGGACTGTCCTATCTACAAATATTGTTTCCTATGATTAACGGACTTACTTGATTGAGAGATTAACAACCGGTGGCTATACTTGACGGCCGCCTCAACGTTAGTGAATGCGGCTGGGTCATTTGGAGTGGGGTCTTGCCGAGCCGCGAACCTGAGCCAAAAGGTACGGAAATATTGACGTACTACTCAACAAGATGAATATTTCTATCTCTTCAGCACATTAAACATCTCATTTTCAGTTCAAAGTATTTTAAACTGATTAGGGAAAAAGATGATGTTTTAAATTAAATCGTACAACATTTAAACGTTCCCAAAGCTTAGATATACTAAAAAAGATGTTATTTTAGTAAGATGTTTTTATATTATATAATACAGTGCTTATGGTCAGTCTAAATATTATCTCATTCCGTTAAAATTTAAACTGCACAATATAAACTAAATATGCTTAAATTTTGTGTTATTTTTTTATTATAAATTCCAGGCAGCTCCAGACCTAGTTAAGCCCTAGTAAGGTGCGGCGATTTCAAGGATATAAATTGGGTGAGAAAGGGCAATAACTTCCGCCATTTTTGTTAAATTTGCTTTTGATGGACTGCGATAGAAGGGCAAAATTCTGCCAGACCAGTATTACTTTAACACTGTCGATTGTTTTTATTAATTCAGTACAATTATCTTGATTACGACACTCAATGTTTTATTATCTACACTTCCATCACTAGTTACTATCACAAACCTATATAGATCGTCTTTAGTTAGTTTGTTTTTTACTTTTATATTTAATGCACTTTGCCAGCATTCTATTTGTTCTTTGATTTAGTTTACCATTTCATTTAGTGCTTTTTTAGGGTTGTTTGGTAATATATTCATTGGCTTTGTTTTTGAATAATAAAGGTTTTATTGTTTTATTATATTTTTGACAAACACGGAGGATTTGAGCGCATGTATGCTTGTTCTTTTTGTTGCCTTATCTTAACTTCTGATTATTGCCGCATCTTTGTGATTCTTTGTTTTTTGAACTGTGAATATATGTAATTAATAATAAATTATATTTTCGTGATAAAATCACTTCTTTCGATTAATTAATCTTTATGTAAGGTATTGGTTGAAATAAAAATGCCAGTGTCAAGAGCGGGATTCGAACCCACGCTATATACGCCGATGCTCTACCACTTGAGCTATCGTGAATTCGATCCACTCGGGCACCAACTTCCCATATTTTCTAATTTTCCCTCCTTTTTGCCATTTTTAAAAATTGAAAGAAGTTATTTGGTCAACTTCTTTCGGACCACGAAAATATAATCGATTTAACAAGTAAAACGAAGTACATCTTCACTAAAGCTCTCCGTTACCATTTCATTTGTCAACGAGAATCGAATCCTGGTTACACGATATTTGAAAAATGTCAAAAAGGAGGGAAAAATTCGAAAGGTAGGGTGGAGATGGGAAGTTAGTGTCCGAGTGGATCGAAGTCACGATAGCTCAAGTGGTAAAGGAGCGGCGTATTTAGCCGAAGTTCGTGGGTTCGAATCCCACTCGTGACACCGACTTTTTTATTTCAACCTTCAATATTCAACCATTATTTCAACCTTCAATACATTACATAAAGAGTAATAATAACATTTTCTTGGTTACAAACATGATTATTTTTCTTGCTGCTCTAATTGTTATTTATATGCATGTATATATTATAACAGTTTTACGATATTCGTTTAAAATAAATGCATTTTTTGATGTACCTATTAATTATTAATAATACTAGATATCACAAAAGGAAGATGAATTATAATTTGATAGCCTATATATTTCAGATAATGATTCTGTGTTCCCTTGTGAACCGTAATTTATCTTTCTCAGGTCAATTTTGAGTGTATCACCTTTTACAATGTTATAAAATTAAATTAACCTTGTTTAATTATTAAGTATATTTTAGATTGAACAATCAACCCTATTGACATAGTATTTAACAGCGAAGTGTGCAGGAAGGTATTGAAATTGACTGTTGTTTATTCCATATGTTGTGAATAAACAACAGTGCCTATTTTGTTATTTAAGTAGCATTACAGTTAAAATTAACCTGCAAAAAATGAGTGTAATTGCAAGCGGAATGATTTTTTTTTTTTGCTTTGTACGTTATAAATTGGAATCAATTTACGATTCTCACTCCTGATGAACCAGTGATAGCGATATCATCAGTTGCTAGAAACTTTGTCAAAATAACAAGAACATCAAAATGATATTCAGCCCGTCGGATCTCGTTTATATTTGGAATTCGAGCTTGTCACAAAATCAACATCGGGATTGGCATGTTTATTTTTATAAATCGAACTCCCTCAAAGTTTTAGTTTCAAACGAGTATCCACTGAAACCCAAATATGATCCAAACAGCAATAGAACAGTTTAGAGATCAAATTTCTTCCAAGTCTGGTAATAATTTATATTGACAAGTAAATAAAATGTCTATATATTTTGTTTGTCTATTTTTGCGCCAATACTATCTATTTTTTTATGTACTAATTACTACCATCAATTATTTATTTACGTAACATAAAATTTTTAATTGATAAGGTTTGCATTAACTAGTTATGTGTGGCGATTAGTGACCGTTAATCGATAATTATTCTGAAATCGTGAGATGCGGTCTGGTGTGATGTAGGTTTCAGAAAAACATTTATTTTTTCGTGCCAACGTTCCAATCTTTATTGAGATCATCTTCAGGGCTCAAAGTGTTTGTTTTCTGCGTAATTGTGCCATTCTTACGTGTCATGTTGAGAGTGCCCACTCCCACGCCCGAAGAAAATGTTTTTCTGAAACCTACATCACACCAGACGGCATCTCACGATTTCAGAATAATTAACAAGTTAATTTGTTTTTTTCATCATATTTCGATATGCCTATCGTGATCATGCGCATTGGTGAAAACTGATCTTCAGTATAAACAATAACGTTAGTTTATAGTCAATTATTTAAAATGAAATATTTGCACATAATAATGTTGACGAGTTATATTTATTTTTGTAAAATTCGATCTTAAAGATTATTATAATTATCATGTTATAACTAAAGGTCAATAAATTGATACTTTAGTTTAAAAAATAATTATGATTAGTTTTATTACAATTATGCCCACAAGCAGCGATTTGATTTTGTCCTCTTTCTTGCTGGTGGTCATTCCGTTGCAAATTTTCCACCCTCGTAAAATGGCAAGGGTACAATCCTTCCCGAATGAGGGTATCCCAAACTCTCCATTGTGAAACACCAAGGTCTACACATAACGCGTGTGTACTGTTTCGGGATCACCATTAACAGAATGCAAAATTTCCTCATCTACATCAATTCACTGATTACCTTCCCTCGTTTTCGAGTGAAAGAACCAGTTTTCCTCTCTCATACAGTCGTTGGAAAGTGCGATCTGCTGGAACGTCTCGATGTGGAAAACGATCTATGTTTGCTCTCCCTGCAGCAATAGCACTACCGTAAATGAAATGCATATCAGCAAGATGTTCATTAGGATGCCAAGACATTTTAAATCACCAACCTGAGGATGGCTAGATGATAACATAAAGGAAATTGATTGAATCGAACTATAAAGAACTGACACGAAACTCAAAAGCCAGACGGATTTCCTGGAAAATTGAGTGTGCCCCTTCCGAACTGACTGAGCGTACGAAATTTTCCCAAAGTGTACCTCACACAACAGCGTGAATTTGGTAATATCTGCAAAATTATTCCCAACCATCCACCCTCCTTATCGTCACCAATTTTTCAACAAATCGCAAAATTTTTGTGCCTCCCAGAAGGGCAATCAAAAAAATTTTGTATACCGCTAGAAGGTAATGGTATGGGGAACTTTTATAGGAATATGCAAAGCTCCAGAAACTTACAGTTATTAAAAGTTGCCAATCCAACCTTTCAAAAAAATTCCAAATTTCAACATTTTTGTTTTTTCTGAATTTTTCGTGCAGAACTTTTCCAACAATTTCTTACAGCAAATTTAACGTTCTTTCAAGTGGCACAAATCAGATTTTTTACAGTCAGTAATTCTGAAGTATATAAACAATTTGGCGGACCTAAGTCGAAAAAACCCAACACCTTAAATTACTTCTTGACCGTTGAGAATTAGACAGTGGTTTATAATAAGTTATCGACACTTTTCGCCAGTCAACCTGTATATATATACAGTTAGAGAGAGAGAGAGAGAAATAGAGATAGATAGATAGGGAGAGAGAGAGAGAAAGAAAAAAAAAGATTTTTGTCATCTCACGATAAATCCATTTATCTTTGGACCTTTCTCTCCATATGAAAGAGGGTTATACACGTTCAGCTTTAATCTTTGTAAAAAAAGGGAAGGAGGAAAATGAGAAACTGGATGCGTTTTGGTGTATTGCAAGCCGTGGAAAAACGTGAAAGGTATTTGAAAAAATCGCGTCACTCTACCGGCGGATAAAAAGCCGGGAGTCAAGTTCAAATATTAATAGAAGGGTTTCATTTCTCTCCCACGGGCTTTCATCGAAATGTGTACAGGCGTCTTGCATAACGACGAAGACGTGAAATAAATATACGACATTTATTCAGTCAGATAAAAAAAGGAAAGAAAGTAAGAAAAGTAAGAAAAAAGAAAAGTTCTTCTTTCAGAATGCAACTTGTAAAGCAAAGAACATGAATATTCTCAATTATTACAGTGTCAAGGACTGGGAAAATACAACGGTTTTAATATGCAATTTGAACATCGCAGAAACTGGGCTCTTTGGGTGCTTTTTGTTTCCTTGATGAAATGAGTGAACGTTTCATAAATGTTTCATTCATTTTTTTTAATAAAGGTTTAAAACTCGTTTCCTGTTACACTTAATTAAACTTGAATTTAAAAGCAAAAACACCCATTATAAAGAAAATGATGAATGTTAAACTAACTGATGCAAAATACCAAGTTGATCTTTTCTGTTTAGCCAGTTATTAATTTGTACCTTTTGTTTTAAAATAAGCCTGACAATTAAAATATTAAGTGTAAATAATAACGTCCATCTTTCTATTAGGAATATAACTTTTAATTCTGCTTCATCTTTAACATTTAAATTTGCAGTATACAAAAAGCAGACGGTCCATCGAAAGAGGAAATAAGGCGAAACTGACCCGTCTGAACGTTTGAGGCAGGTGGTCTTCTCAATAGGCGTGCCGTCGAAAGGAAATGGGGCTTTGGTATAGTTTTAGCCCAGCCGAAAATAAATACGTGTCGACGATGCCGTAAATAGAACAAAAACAGTTTACTTCCATGCCAACAGATCGCACGACTGCCCTTAATTAATTTTCGAGCTTGTGATTGAATTTATAATATATGAATCTTGCAAAATTAATGTTTTTGTGAGGTATGGAACTTCATGAGCCAGTAAACACTGTACCTATTCTGTTTACCATTTACTGATGCATTTTTGTAATAAAAAGGTTTTCAGTTAAATACCTTTGTAATTCTCAAACAGTTTTCATTTTGTTTCATTTACGATTTCAATTCGCAATGCGATTTTGTTTTTGTCTTACTTGGGGAACGACTCTTTGGAACTTTTTATCTGTCCCTCTTAGTAGCACAACTACGCCCCATTCTATTTTCTCATTATTTTCTTATGTGAAAGCTTTTGCCTTTCATTTTACGGCTTTTACCTGGCACTTTTTACTATCTTCTCCTCTATAGCGTGCATGTTTCTAATCAATGTTCTTTTGAACTACTTTAGCACAACGATCTCCTTTTCTGTCGGATCATTAGATTTCCCATGTGGTATAAAATTTTTTTGCTCGAAATCCACATGCTCCAAATACTGGCTTCTTCATTGTTTTTGTTGAGATGTTTCTTTTGAATATATTTTGAGAAACCGCCTAATATAGTTATTTTGTTATGCTTTGGTTTGAGAAAATTCATTATTTTTGAGAAAATCAATTTTCAATGTAAATATATGAAAATGTCCCACTGTTGATTGTTTTTAATGTCAAGTAGAACAGATATTTCTCACGTTCTGTTTATTAATTATGATTTCATTAATAAAAACAACAACAACAAATAGAAAGAATAATGTGTAGTATTTTATTGGAGTTTTTTTGTGAGAGAATATTAATAACTTGGCTAAAATTGGTATTATTTAAAAATGGTAATATTCCTAGAATTTCCTTCAAAAAAAGTTACTTGAATGTTCACCGTCGCCGTGCCAGGTGTCGAGAGACTTGAATTTAGTATACATCTAAAATTTTCTTCCCAAAACATCATTTATTTCTCATGACATATCATATACAGGATAATAAAAACAGCTCCCTAAGCAGCCCAAATCAGAAATGACTACATACAAATGTGCATTTGAATTGCAATATTTTGTAGAAAAATTGAACTATAAAGATATAAATCAAGAAATTTTTTATATTATATGCCAATATTTCTTTATTTTCTAGGGAAATTGTTTAAATTAGTAATGTAGTGAATATGAGCGTACTCAAATAGCTTTGATGTTTTTGAGTGTTCATTAAATTTCAAACACTAGTTTTAGAAAAAACATACCTGCTTATATAACACTAATATCGAATGTTTTACCACCGATTTTCCTTGAGTTAAAATTATTTACTTAATATTCACCTTGTAACGTATATTTTCATAGGTGAATTTTTTTCGAAGTAAAGAAGTTAATTTGCCTTTTCATTAGCTTACAAAAAGGCACGCGTTTTTTTTCCATTTTTCATCCAGTTTTCGCTTATGAGAGTTTGTATAAACGCAAATTATTTTTAATTAATTTAAAAATACATTTTTTATTTCTAAAAATTCACTCGCTTATCAAACTAATTTTCATAATTACGCCCATGAAACAGCTTAGGTTTTGCTCTATCCATTGGCCAGGCTTTCTCGCCGCTAACACAAAATCATTTTGCACGGAAAGAAATGAATAAAAATTCACAAGCTCAAAAGAAACGAAATAAAATTTGTGCAACGATTCTTTATTTTCTACAACAGGAGAAAATCCCCCCGAACATCATTAAACGAAAAAGTGTTTAATTACGTACACATTGTATTACTTAACATGGTTCTGTCTACTAAAAAGTAGGAAGTATTAATAAATTAAGTAATTTTATTTTAGTAAATATGTTTCCACTGTCGCTACTAAAGATACTGACAGCAGTGAATTATCATTACATAGATATACGTATTTTCCTGTTATTTGTTTTGGTAATTATTCTGTTGGTGAATGTTTATTGAGATCATCTTCAAGACTCAAAGTGTTTGTTGTGCCCACTGGCACTCTCAACACGACACACAATGACACATCTACACAGAAAACAAACACTCACCAACAGAATAATTACCAAAACAAATAACAGGAAAATACGTATATCTATGTAATGATAATTCACTGCTGTCGGTATCTTTAGTAGCGACAGTGGAAACATATCGGCAAACATATAAGATCGAAACGTCGGCACGACAAAAAAATGTTTTTCTAAAACCTACGCCACACCAGACCGCATCTCACGTTCTCCAAATAATCATTAACTAACGGTCACTAAACACCACACATAGTCTGTTGTATTTATTTTACATTACCAATTTAACTTTGTAAAATTGCTTTGAATTAGTATTTTAGCTAAATTTAAATATTCATATGAGTGACACAAAAATACTACTACTAAGGAAAAAAATATTTTTAAAAATGTAATCATTTTTAAATTATTCCAAAAATACACGTTTTATAGGAGATAACCTTAAATAACTTGACATAGCGTGCACCTCTATACTGTAAAATTATTCCTTTCGATTTAGCTCAGAAAGTTACATGAGCGTTGTAAGCGCAAATGTGTAAATGATATTGCTGAGGTACATTAGGATGTTTTTACTATTTTCGTTAACACTCGATATTTCACTACAATTTAATTTTTTTTACAAGATTATATTATATTATTTACATAGGCCTTTGGGACATGATCTAATTGCAAAATTTACCAAATTTCTATTAAAAGTTTGTAAATGAGAAATGAAAAATTAAAGTTTTAATCGGACCACCCGAAATGAGAAAATAAAGTAATCAAATTATTTAAGCCTTGGCAAAACACAGAAGTGCGGGCTTATTGAATTAATTATGTGGCAAGCCTAACGCAAAACGATGAAATTACTTTAAATATTGAAGGGCCTTTATCCTACATCTTGGAAACGGCCCGGCTGCCCTTTTAAGTTTCAACAGTGAAAACAATACAGAAAATTTTAATTTCGTTTAACGTCGTAAAGCATTGAGTAAATATTTGATGTATTTGATATGAATTGCCAAAATATTGACTTAATCATAGTAGAATTTGTCAAAAACGTTTATATTGTATAGAAACAGAAAGATAATCGTACTCAGAAAGGGCTTGAGAAGAAATAAAACAAGTTTACACTGTAATAATGGAATAATTCTTCTCGCCAGACGGTTTATTACCATGGCGTATGGTGGAACATGCATTTTATTTTTCATTATTACAAACGTATATATTTTTTATTTTACTGATTTACTGGTCATAAAAACGTTTTACATAAAAAATGGAATAAGGGCTTATAGTGTAACATTTTAGAATGAAAAAAGAGTTTACCCTATAATATTATTATACACGAACACCTTAAGCTACAAAGCTAAACTTATCTTTCCCACGACTTTACACCACTAGAATTAAACATTTGTAATCATTCTTTATAATAGAAGACATTTTTATAATCATTGTGTAAAAATAGCGTGCTAAAAAATTAAAAAAAAAACTTTATTTGTAATTACAGAGTTGTTAATATATCCTTAAAAATAAAGGCGCTAAGAGCAACACTTCTGCAAAACTGACAAGTCATGCGGGCTTAGTATCTTTTACTCTCTTACAGAACTAATAGTTTTAAGTATAAGACCTCAACTAAACAAGTTAGAAATAGTTCGATAAGCATTTAATTTCAAGTCTATTTTGTTTTAACTGTATTTCTTGAAATGAACGTTTGCAACAATTAAAACAAGCTTTAGTTTAAATAGTTTAGAATTTGTAAACGGATATTCTATCGACAAGTGGACATTATCGACTGTTCCAATGAACAGTTCGGTCAGGTTCACAGCCAACGGTTTTCTGCCGCTCAATTACAAAACTGCTAGAGTTAATTGTCGGAGGAAGAGATGGCTCGTCGAAGCTTCGGCCGGTGGGAATGCGAGGGAGGGAAGTTTCGAATTGCAAATCGAAAACGGAAACGGCCAGTTAATTGGAACGGAGCTGACTAAAATCAGGGTTTTCTACCTCCTCCCTTGTCCTGGTCACTGATCCCGAATCTGGTATACGAGGCTTGACAATGACACGCCTTCCATGTAAATTCACAAAGGCTAATTCACTCAGCTTAATAGGATTTTGACTAATTCGACAGACTTAGACTTACTGACTAATAACAATACTTTGTTACGAGGGAAGAATACAGTTGTACACTATTAATTCAAACAGTAGGATTTTGTAAATAAAAAAATTTAAAATTTATTAATAAAATTAGGAACATTTTGAAATTATTTCCAATTCGGACCGGCACACTATTGGACAACATAAGCTTACACATGTAAAAATATTTATTTATACGAATGGCCATTGTTTTTGTTGTTCAGGGAATAACGTTCCCTCAAAACAACAAAATGCATAAAAATACAATAAATAAATAAATACATATCTTTTATAAAAATTTACCTAACCTACTGCAAGATTTAAAAAATTAAATCAAATTAAAGGTCTTCTTAAAAGTTATAGAAAAGCCATTAACAGTAATAAAAACTGACCATTTGTTTGCACTATATTAATAATTATGAAAGGAAAAGAACGAAAGATAGCTCACATTCTTTTAAGTTCTGAGTTAAACTGTATTTTGAATAAATAATCAAACAATTTGGATTTGAATGTCTAAATATTTTTCTTACTAATTATATCTACAGGTAATAAAGTCCATTGTCAGAATGCACTAATTTGATGAATCATTGAAAAGTTAATGTTATGGCTCAATGAAAATTAGATGTTTTTAATTTATATTAAGGGTAAGAGCTTAGGTTTGAGTCAGATTAAACATGAAACACAGTGAACTTCTGAGTACAAATTTGAAGCCAATTTAAAGCCATTGTGTTCTTTTTGTTTCATTATTCAAATAATAAATAAGTCGTACACAGGAATCCTTGGAAGCTTATTTGAAACTTTATCAACTTTACACCACGGTACAATAACTGAAATAAGGAAAAACCTAAGTTGAAACACGGTTTTTACAAATGTAGATTGCGCCCAGATTGGTAATTGATTTAATTGAGTTAATTTCTTTGAAACTGTTATGAGTGCGATGAAAAATAGAATTTGTCTATTAGGAACACGCCTAATTTTTAACCTGTAATCTCTAGATTTGCTACTAATATTATTAACTGCGGAGTAATATATTTTAGTTTTATATTTTAATCCAAAATTTACGGATTTTGATCTCAAAGCGTTAAGAAAGAAGTCATTAGTATCATCCAAATAACATATGTTTTTTACATCTGGAGGTGATCTGCATAAAATTATAAGTTTGTAACTATAACTAGGCATATAAAATTGTATAAAGAAATGTTAAAATAAAAATATTATTAACATAAATAACCCTAGTAAATTAGAATGACCTAATAGAAATTTAATTTAAAAAAAAATCTAAATTGATGGAGAAAATGATTTGTATTGATAAACATTGTGGTTGAGACAAAATTTAAATTAATAAGTATTGGAATCTTGATTTTCAAATATCTTTTTAGATTTGGGCTTCAATAATTTGGCTCAGATATCTAAGAAGGTTGAGAATTTCAAAGAAACTCTTTCAGCTGTCGTTAAGAGGAAAAAGAAAGTTCTAACAGGTCGAGTAACAAAAGAAAGTTTAAAAAAGCGTTAATGGTCTTTGGGATGGGGTAAACGTGAGTGGCTTTGCATTTTGTAATTATTTAGGATTAGAAGCATGCTTCAGTTCAGTAGGAGCAAGCGACGATTTAAAAATAAAGCTCAATTCTTATTCACTGAGTTAAGAACTTGAGGGTGGGGTCTAAAATGAACGCTTTTTATGTTATAATGAGAAGATGAATTATTTTGTCAAAGAAAATTTTGGTTAGGATAATAAAGACTGTAGACAAATAAAAAAATTGAATACAGGGCTATGGATTGATGTTTTTATAAATTATGTTCTATTTTTCTTTATATCTGCTGTGATTATAAAATCTTCTTACCGCTTTACAAAATATCACAATTCTAGTGTACTTCTATTTATCTACAATGCTTTCAAAAGACGATTGCTTTTACAGTTGTGCCCACCCAGGAACTCCATTTCAAGCGACCAATTCTTCTGGCAGCAGGGGATTACAACGCTAAACCTATCCAGGAAGACTCCCGACTGTGCTTTCGGACGTGCTTTACGACGTGAAATGTTAAATTTACAATACATCGCAATAACCACTCCACCATATTTACCAACATCAACCAAAAAATCCCCGGATCTACTGAATTGATTATTTACAAAGGAATAAATGCTTCCACCGACTTATCATTTAACCATCTACCTGCCTTTTTATCACTTCAATTAAAAATTTTTATTACAAACAATCGTCCTACTCTAACTCCTGGACCAATGAGTTTGGAAAAACTGTTCTTTACTTGATGGAAAACGTTCCATTCCAATTAAAAACATCAGAAGAACTAGAAAACATGGTTGAACTATTTACAAAAACGGTACAAATAGCCGATTGGGAACGTCCCACGTCTCGTGTTAGAAAGAAAATTTTCCAAATTATGGTGTACATAAGGCGATTAGAAAAAAGAAGGGCTAGAAACCTTACGTAACTTACTAAATCAGTAATTGACAAACAAAATTACAACAAACTTTTGAATACATTGAAAAAAGAAATAAAACTATTTAAATAGCGAACATACGAAACAATTTAAAAAGCTTGTAAAAAGAAGATGGGAGCCTCTGCCAAATTATTATAATTAATACGACGGCTTCCTAGAACAAATCACCTTGTCTTGATCTAATAACAGCTGAAATTTTGCAAGAACTGTAGTACGAATCATGATCATCATCATCGTCATCTGATCTTTTCTATAACGCAATATTGAGAACCGCACACGTTCCTGTGATCAATGATGTAAAGGTGATCGACCATTTCTTATTCAGCAATATTTTTGGAAGGATCGGGGATGTGTCCAATGTCCAATAAATGTTCTGGTGTTGAAACTACGCCAAGCTTTCGGTGTTTTATTTCACCTTCCTTAAGGATCTACAACGGTTATGAACATATAATGTTTATAATTGCTCATCTGTGTAAGTGCAAATCAAAAATCAACTTGGTTTTACAGCGTAAAGATTCTCTGTCCTATTTAAAATGTTAAATGGGCAATTATAAAGTATTATATGTATATATATCCGTTTTTTTCAAATGTGTAATCTATGTGATTCTTGGCGACAAATGAAACGGCGACGGAGGGCTTTAGTGAAGTATACTTCATTTTAAACTTATTAACTTCACTAGTTTCTTGGTCCGCTTGACCAATTAATATCTTACAATTAATTAAGGTTTTCAGTTGAGATAAAAAAATGGCAAAAAGGAGAGAAAATTCAAAAGGTGTGGTTGAGATGGGAAGTTAATGTCCGAGGGGATCGAAGTCACGATTGCTCAAATGGTAGAGCAGCGTCGATCAAGCCGAAGATCGTGGGTTCGAATCCCGCTCGTGCCATTGACTTTTTTATCTAAACTGAAAACCGTAATTAATTGTAAGATATTAATTGGTCAAGCGGACCACGAAACTAGTGAATTTATTGTTACAACTTTCCCATACAATGGAAACTTTCTTAATTAAGATCCAATAGCCACATAAAAATTTAAGCTCTTCACCATCTTATCGTCCTATTAGCTTGTTACTCGATCCTTCTAAAGTATTCGACAAAATTAATTTACAAAACAGTTTCTTTATTGCTGCTTTGAACAACATTTTACCAGAAAATTACCATTAAAACCAAAATTCTTGAATTACACATACCTACCCAAGCCTATTTAAAAGTACGGGTGCCAAATTTATGAATCGGCCAAATATTCCAATATCCAAGATTACAAACTTTTCACTACAAAGTGTTAAGACTAATTTAAGTTTCTTACGTAAACAATAACACACTTCACTAAGATATTCATATTTTTTCAACCATCAAAATTTATTACAGAAGTTTTTACAGTAAATTTCCAAATACATAACATACGATTCCTCGATTTCCCACAACTACCACGCAGGCGACTGAAAAAAATTGATGAGACCTCTTGAAAGTTTAATATCAATATTATATTAATCCATATGTGCTTAGTGGTCACAATTGACCGTATTAAATATTCCAAATAATTTTTCTTTTTATCCAAGTTTTTTGGTTGAGATGAAAAATAGTGTCATGAGCGGGATTCGAACCCACGACCTTCAGCTAAATTCGCTCTAACCACTTGAGCTATCGCGACTTCGATCCACTCGGAAACCTACTCTTCATCTCAACCTACGACCATTCGAATTTTCCCTCTTTTTGCGTTATTTTTAATTGTCGTGTAATCAGGATTCGATTCTCAGCGGCTTATGAAGTGGCCACGGGGGCTGTTAGTGATGTAATTACTTCTTTCAATTATTTTATCTCAACCAAAAACCTTAGATAAAAATAATAATTAATTGGAATATCAATATAATGAATCCAGAGGGGCTGCCAATTTCTACCTTTCTCTACAGCACCCATAATGTGACAATCACAACTTCAATCACTTCAATCTGTTGTTTGTGTATAATACATGTACCGTTGTGGATGAAAAGAAGTGGAGAGTTTGCTAATTTATTATGTTATAATATATATATATATATATATATATGTGTGTGTGTGTGTGTGTGTGTGTGCTGTTTGGTTACCGTTCTACACAGAAAACACACACTTTGAGCCCTGAAGATGATGTCAATAAAGATCGAAACGTTGGCACGATAAAGAAAACGTTTCTCTAAAACCTACGTCACACCAGACCGCATCTCACGATCTCCAATTATTTTTACCGATATATTAGGTCAAAGTTCATTGAATTTATACAGATTATAGCATCTTTTGTTGTCTTAAATGATAATGGCCACTTTTTTCTGCTAAGACTACCTTTTATATTTCCTATTCTTAAAAGGTGTAGATAGGTTCTATTGCTTCCATGGTCAGTGATGGCCTGAGTCAGTTTATGATGTATTGGTAGGTGATGAAGTTTCTTTACCTTCGTAAACTGTCGGGAAGAATTCTTTTGTCCGTTGCCCGTTACTTGTATTGCGCCTTTCATCGTTCCATACTCCTTCTAACTTTTTTATCTGAATTTGTTTCAAAAACGATAATGGCTTTTTACAGTAACTAACACATACAGGGTGTCATCAGTTATTCCTTTGTCATTTAGTTAGTCAAATTGAATCGAACTGTCGAAAACATAAATTTCTGAAACTGTTGTAGTATTTTTCTAGTTTCCTCGGCAAGCTCCGTTCTAATTGATTGATTTGACCGTCGGTTGTGGATGGATTGATGTTAAATCATAATACGGTTAAGTTATAATATCAGTACTAAAATAAATTAACATCTTGCTAGAAAAGATTTTTTTAAATAATTAGTGGATATTCATCTTCTCTGAAACACCAACATAATAATGATAGGCAGATGAAAATGATCATTAACGACTAAACATTGACTAAAGAAAATGTTTTTCTGAAACCTACATCACAGCAGACCGCATCTCACGATTTCCGAATAATTGTTCTAAATACTGTTTAGCCTGTATGTTTTATTGGTTAACTTTGCCCTAGTATCTCTTTACTATTATCATGATTGCCAAAGTTTTCATCTAGATGTAATGTGCGGTAATGTTACCCACATAATTTAATAAATTCAAACTTATCCCGTTTAGTCTTACAATGTTTACAATTAGTATTTTACTAAAATACTAGTACTAATATTAATTTGACAAAATAAAATGTTATTGTTATGTCTTTCTTTGTCATCTGACTGTCATTTCAAGCACGTTTTATGTTCAAACTTTCAAGGCGTTCGAAAAAGTGCAAAGATATTTTTTAGAAAGCTGTTTCCAATACCTACTCCGATTCCAAGAAAGCACTTTACCTATAAACTGTTGTAGAACCAGTTTTCATTTATAGGCTAGGATACCATTTTAAATATATGATCCCTCGTGATACTAACTTTTTCGTTTCAATAAATAACTTACATAAATATTAATTAATTGAAAGAAGTTATTTGGTCAATCGGACCACGAAATATAATGGATTTAATAAGTAAAATGAAGTAATTCTTCACTAAACCTCTCCGTGGTCATTTCATTTGCTGCCGAGAATCGAAGTCTGATTTTGACATTTGAAAAATGGCAAAAAGGAGGGAAAATTTGAAAGGTAGGTTGAGGTGGGATGTTGGTGTCCGAGTGGATCGAAGTCACGATAACTCACGTGGTTGAGTAGCTGCGTATCTAGCCGAAGGTCGTGGGTTCGAATCCCGCTCGTGACATTGACTTTTTTATCTCAACTAAAAACCTTAATTAACTGAAAGATATTAATTGGTCAAGCGGACCACGAAAACTAGTGAATTGAACTAACATACTGTATTGATTAACCTTTATTTTTTGGGTCAAGTAATATATGCCGTTATATCGACTTTTCCACTATGTTGTAGTCAAAAAGGCAACTTGTTTTTTTTTCAAACTCATCCCAAACTTTTAAAGTAGCCTTTAATAATTTTTAAATACAAATAATTTGGCCGTAGTCAGGAACGATTGGTAAAAAATGCATAAAAGTAAAATAACTGTCATAAAAGTGAATTAATTTTGATTAGGTTTAATTAATCAAATGAAATGGTTTTTATGATCGATATAAACACACCTTTCATAAATGGGCGTTCGCGATATCGGCGATATTTCAACCAGTCCTTTTATTATTCATTACATACATAATTGCTTTTGTGAAAATGCGATAAAACGTAGTTAATGAGAATATTTTGCATTAGAGATATGCTTCGTTACGGGAATACTCGCTCGTCAAAGCGTGAAAAAACCTAGTTAATAACATTCGAATAAGTAAAGTCATCATTGCGAGCAACAGATAGGGCTGAAAAAAAAGCACATACATAAAAAAGTCTTTTATATATAAAATATTCCTTTTGGGTCAAACGCGGGTTGAATTCTTCCCGTTTAGAACGGCGAAACACAATGGTCCTAAATAAACTATACGTTACATGTAAAAATAAAGAAGTCGCATCGACCGGCTTAGTAGCCCCCGGGGATGTCCTGGCAGTCAAGGTTGGTGCTTATCCCGTATGAAGTCCTGTTAGTTAAAGGTTAACTTTTATATAAAAATGTGTTTTATTTTTAAAACCTCGATGTGTAAATTTCAGGAAAAGTAGTTGTAACGTAACAATAAAGTTTTTATAATTATGCACTAACATAGAACTAATAAAATCTTAATTATGTGGTAAATCTGCAGTTAGAATAACGTTAAATGATTGCTAAAGCAATGGGATTTAATTAATTACATAATTTGATACAATGAAAGGATTCAAAAGAAAACAATAAAATAAATCCATACTTAAAACAATAGAATTGATTAACAATCAAAATTTCAGAGTTCTAATTTTTGTTTTTTAAGTTCACTAAGATCCGCCATTTATTCCAAAACAATTGAATATAAATTCACCAATTTTGGTGGCCATGTAAGCCTTACAAATTACATATAAAGAAAGACTGCTATCCAATAATTCAAAAATTTAATTTATCATGAAAACACAAACACCTTAGAGTCATGATTAATTAGTTATGAAGATGTATATAATTTACTCATTAGTTTTCGCAGTCGTCTTGACCAACTAATATCTTTCAATTAATTAAGGTTTTTAGTTGAGATAAAAAAGTCTGTGTCACGAGCGGGATTCGAGCCCACGATCTTCGGCTAGATACGCCGTTTCTCTACCACTTGAGCTATCATGACCTCGGACACTAACTTCCCATCTCAACCCAACCTTTTGAGTTTTCCCTCTTTTTTGCCATTTTTCAAATGTCGTGTAATCTATTTGATTCTCGGCGACAAATGAAATGGACACGGAGAGCTTTTAGTGAGGTATACTTCATTTTAACTTTTTATATTCACTAGTTTTTGTGGTCCACTTGACCAATTAATATCT
Organism: Cimex lectularius; assembly: GCF_000648675.2. Taxonomy (NCBI): domain Eukaryota; kingdom Metazoa; phylum Arthropoda; class Insecta; order Hemiptera; family Cimicidae; genus Cimex; species Cimex lectularius. The sequence goes on from NW_019392700.1 coordinate 1,064,882, forward strand.
TTCAATTAATTAATGTTTTTAGTTGAGATAAAGTGTGGATCGAGGTCACGATCAAGTGGTAGAGCAGCGGCGCATCGTGAGTTCGAATCTCGCTCGTGACACTGACTTTTTATCTAGTAAAATAAACCATAAACAATTTTTTTAGAAAGACAATTCAAACATGACCCAATGGACCTCAAAAATTCTTAAATACGAATTTTTGTAGCAATTAATATACTTTTTGGATAGGATTAGTCGGAGGCAATTTTCTATGATGTCCAGTGCTTTATGTGTTGGAATTCATTGCCAAATTTTATACAAATTCAATGTTATTTGAAGATTTACAAAGCTTGCTTGGTTTCTTTCAACCTGTCAACCTTGTTGAGATTATATTTTCAGTGATCTCTCAGTGATCATATCTCTAGTTTTAATTTATATTCCGAATTCAGTCAAGACGTCAAGAAAAGAATTTAAATACCTGTAAAGTTTCCTGTAGATAGCTGGAGTCGTTTCACATTTATCAACATGGTTGTAGTTAAAAAAAATCGGAGACATTTGTAACAAGTTTGAGAATTACTTTTTCTTTTCAAAAAATTGAATTCAAATGTTTTCGGGAAGCAGAAAACTATCACATTTCATTCGCTAAAATATTTTTAACCTGCTTTACTACGTATTAGTTACTATGTCAAATTAATACTTATTAGTTAGTTAGTTTGGACATCGCTGAAATTTGTGACCTTGTAATAACCGAGTTTACCAGCGTTTTAACATCACATTAATGAAAGCAAAGTTGTACGTAAAAAGATAAAAAATTACAAGCAGATGTTCTCTCTATAAAAATTATTAATATAGAAAAAATTTAATAGGATACATTATTTTTTCAAGGGGGGCGTCGGTGGCCGCAACGGTTTAGGCGTTGAGTCGGCGCTCTTCACTGTAAAGTAAAGGTCCCGGGTTCGAATCCAGCGAACCCGACATACTTACGAATGTGCTTTTTTCAAAAAATAATATTTTTTCCACCTATTAATTATGTAACTTTCTACATATTCCATTATAGTATTAAAAACTTTAAAAATTTGCTGCAGTAATTTGTCACACAATTTAAACAAAGAAATACTTTTTGTGACGACCAAATAAGTTTTTATGCTTAAGGTTTTCTTTCAAATATTTATGATTAGTAGTGTCAAAACGTAGTCATAAAAAGTAGTGAGTATACCTTTGAAAAGAATATTTATATAACAAAATTTTCCATGTTTAAAAATTTACAAATAAATTGCAATGTTCGATTGTATGTCGGGTTGAAATGCAGGTCACTGGATTCGAACTCAAGACTTTTACCTTACTGTGATGAACCTGCTTCCAGGTAAAGTTAAGATAGAAATTCAATGTTTCAATTTGCGGAGTTGTTCTATTATTTTGTATTAATAAATTTTTGGCATAATCTTAAAGGAAGTTACTTATTACATTCCCTAATATATATAATACTATAATTATATATATTAGTAATACTTATCCTTACAATAATACTTATACATACCTAATATTACAATTATATTGCAATAATACTTATACGTACCTAATGCTTATTACATTACCTAATATATTACATTATAATACATATAATTATTGTGCATAGTGCATGATGCATTGATGTATTTAATTAAATTAATCATTTATGTGAGGAAAAGATAAACATTCGTTACTATTATAATCCGTAGAATTTGTCAAGATTCACTCAGAGTTTTAAGTATGCGCTTGAACTTTTCAAAAGTACTTAAGATAAACCGTATCGGCGGACTACAGCCGAGTAATTTAAATGCTTTCCCTGCCCCCGTGAGATATGTTGTTCCTTCAATTTATGGGGCAATGCATTTTTGATGATGCCCGATAGAAGACCAGACCGTACTTAGTATTACCAATGATTCGTTGTTCATGTTTAACGCAATTCAGAACATCAACTTCTACCATTAAGGGTTAAAATTACCAAGATATGAGATACAACAACATACATTACAAGATAAATCTGTGGTGGTATGCGCCTCGTTGTGCTTATATACATGTGGGGTCAAATGACCCTCCGACCTGGTCATACTTCGTCCGTTCCATTTACATACTCTGCCACTCTACATAATATATATGCCCTTAACGAAGAGAATGAGGTACATTGGCGAAACGGTTATTAAACCCTCGGTAATTGTGACCCGGCAAATTTCAAACCGGATGTAATAGAAATAATTCATTCGGCCAAAGCAAAGAGGAAAACCTAGCTATAGCTATCAGACAAAGTAATATCAATATTATAAATATTAAAAATTAATTCAATTAATTAATCTTTATGTAAGGTATTGATTGAGATAAAAAGTCAGCTGGAATCGAACCCACGATCTTCCTCTAGCCGAAGGTCGTGGGTTCAAATCCCGATCGTGACGCTGAATTTTTTATCTCAGCCAATATCTTACATAAAAGTTATATTTATTCTTGTACCAATTAAATCAATGTAGATAATGCTTTTACCTTAGTCGATAAATCAACCATAAGCCTAATAATGTAATAAAAAATAGTTCGAATGATGTTTCAGTTAGTTATACGTTCCATTCAGAATTTGTTGATTAATTAACGTTTTTCTTTCCACCATATGGCTTTAGAAATTAGGTAAAATAATTAAAATTTATTTATTATTTATTAAATTTAAATTTATATTTGAAAAATTGAGTTTTCAAAAATACACATCAAGCTACTTAAAGAGAAATACATTCCTTAAAATGAATTGACTTTTCTTCTAAGAAGGAACCTTAACGAGACCTTTCTCCATGGTTCTTGTCGCAATTTTTCAACGGATGATGGAAATGGAAACATGCCAGCCCTTGGAAAGCTTTTGGGTCGAGCCCCTCCATCTTGCGCCAATTCCTGACGTGTTAATTGTCGAGCTAAGTATTCAAGCAAAATCCAGTGGACAGGAAATACATCCGGAAAGCTTTGAATACCGCAATACTACAGATAATTAAACAAGATGTAGCAACAACTAAAATGAACAATGAGAAAATTAAAAATAACCTAAAAGAAGAAATGATAAACTAATTTCCTTTTACATACGTGTTTCTGTACAAAAAAGATGCTTTTATAAAAAAAAACTAGATACTTGCAATTACTATCATTAATAATGAAACAACTTCATCAACTAGGGATAGGGATAAACGTGGCGGCCACAAGACCTACTGAACCTCGACCTGAATAGATCTATTGTGCTCCTCTGTTAATTACACTGGCCAGCTTCAGGTTATTAACCAGCCTCTACAGCTTTGCCAGCTGCTCCTTAGTGTAGGATCTTGTATGTGGTTTTTCTTGTCCTAGTTGCAAGAACCGCACCTACAAACCCTTCACAGAAACATAAAATGTGTTCTGCCGTCTTCTCCTCTTCCAAGCAGTATGCTGTGTGTGTTTTCTTCTGTCTGTACTTCTAACCGGTGCATGTGCTGTCTTAAGTGGCAGTGTCCTGTCAGGAGTCCAACCAAAATCCTGATTCGGTTGCGGTTGCCTTCCAGTATTTTTTTGTAATTTTTGCGGATGGTCCTTCTATGAATCTCTTCGCGGGCCTCATACCTGTGGTATTGTTCCACCAGGTTTTGGACTCATTAATAATCCATTTTAAAATGTATCCTCTTTTGTGGCAGGCTGCTAGGCTGTAGTAGGGTTCTGGGCCCAGAGAGGCCATGTTGGTTCCCTTTTTGGTCAACATGTCAACCTTTTCGTTGCCTCTAGGTCCGATTGACCAAGGACCCATGCCAGGATCAGGTCATTAGTGTCGCTGACTTCCGTCAGGGCCTCCATGCAGTTCCAAACCTCTTTGCCATCGCCTCGTGTGAGGCTAAGGCCCTGAGTGCTCCTGGCTGTCAGAGAAATTGGCTATTTTCCCGGAATGTATTCCTAGCCTTTTTATTTCTCTAGCACTTTGTCCAAGACCCCAGCTTCCGTACCCTTTTCGGTTTTGGGGCCGCCAGTATACCAGTAGGAATTTTGCCTTTAGTGGTGTTCCTTTGGCCCATTCTTCCCGTTCTGTACTTTGCACTTCTTGTAAACGTTGTACTTTGGAGCAATGGCATCAATTGACATACCTAGAATGGCATCTGGAGGAGCATCATCTCCTCCCTCGGTTTCCATTGTTTATTTACATGGCCTATCCTAGCCGATCGTTGTGAATTTATGAGCAGCGGGCTTCTGCTCCGGCTTCTCTTTCGATTAAAATCAACTTCATCATCTGAAAAAAAATCTTTTTTGAGGAAATACATCCTTCGATGGTTTACGATGGGACACTCCACTAAAACGGGGAAGTTGTTTTCCATTTAACTTGAATTAGGAACATTTACAGATAACATTTGTCACCCAGGGCACGTAAATAAGATTAAACGCCTTTCTTCGAACATTAAAAAAATTACTTTACCTCTAATTCTTTTCTTTTTCTTTTAGGGTCCGACTTCTTAAGGGTGGGTATATTCATTATGTTTAGTGTCTGATTTACCGAATTACTTTTTCAATTAATTATTCTTTGTTATGTAAGGTCTTGGTCGGCCAGCCGAAGGTCGTGGGTTCGAATCCCGCTCGTGACACTAACGTTTTCATTTCAACTAACACCTTACATAAAAATAATAATTAATTGCAGGTAAGTATACTGTTGTGCAAGCAGTTTTAGGTAAAGACATGATTTGAAATTTCGTGAAGATTTTTAGTGAAGAGCATGTCTAAAGCGTGAGATAGTTTTGGTTTCGTACCACATATATTTTCCTTTTTCTCCAAGTTATCTCGAAGCTGCAACACAGTAGAATATTCACCATCTGTAAAACTCTGGTAAATTCTTATGCGGTGAATATTCCGATTATAACAACAAATTATGTCCAGGCTGTCCCCTCCAAGCTGGAGGCAGGAAAGCGAGAACGGATAGTTCAGTCTAGCCTAGGCATTGGAAAACCAATAAGAAAAAATCCAGCTGAAACCAGTGAAATCAGATTTATATCCACTTTGATTTTTATTAATATAAATTATTTCTGTTGCGTGGCACATTTTCATTTATGGTTTTTTGTTTGGTATTTTCCATTTTGGTTATCAAGGTTGATTATATTAATTTTCCCCTCAGGCCCATATTATTCCCATAGTATCTGATTATTCTTATATTGTTAGTTTGTAAGCAAAGGTTCATGTTTTGTTGTTTTATATTTTTTATATAACGTATCTTGATTCATAAGGAAATGCATTTTTTGTTTGAAAAGAAACAAAATAGAGGTGCCCCTCTGCAATTGTGTTCATAATTTATTTCAAACCAAAATTCCTTTGATTTTGAGGCAGATCACCGGCCTCAAGTGGGTTAATCAAACCTTAAAAGACGGAATATAATCATTCCTTTAAGGACTCACAATACGATATACCAAATTTACTGGCATTACGCAATATGCTGTCTTGACGCATCGTCGCCAAATTTCGTGAGCCTCAAGGTATCCAATGGGTTCTAGATGATTCTAGCAATCAGACCAATGCCGACAGTGTACACGAAAACATTTCTTTTTATATGGCCAACTTACACCCTCTATTAAATACTTCCAAAAATTGATACCGAATAGAAAAAATAATAGAGGTTTCACTATACACTCATGTTTGATAAAAGTCATACCATATCGAAGCTTCCGTGTTGTCATAGTACTTTGAAATGCTTCTATCTTTGTTGATATACATAAAATAGAAGATTTTAAAAATAAGGTACATATTTACTAATGTATATTTTATAGATCATCATGCTGCAGGTGGACTGGTGATTGAACTGGTGATTCCAGCTGAAGATTTCTGGGCAGAATGATGAGACGGTTGGTACGACGCGATTTAAATTGGAATTTCATGCATATCGTCCGAGTTGCAGTTGAAGCGGATCCTGATCGTAAGGAGATTGTACTATTGGCGAACCCTCACGCGTTTACCTGGGAATAAGGACTTTCGGGTCCGAAATCGTAGGCGACTCGGCGGAATCCAGCGTCGTAGCAACGGCTATTCTCTTGTAATTCTAAATTGAATGAAAAAACGTAAATTTTGGAAATAAATAAACTGTTTTCAGAAAATACGAGGGTTCAGAGAAATCTTGAAACTTTAAGAGCAAAACTGCGGGAAAAGATGGACGGGGAGTGGATACAGGAATCACTGATTATTGAAAAATTTGTTGAAATGTTAATATCCGTTGTATTTGTAAAGTTATAAAGTGTTTAATTTACCATGTCCATTTTCATATTGTTTAATTAACATTTATTTAGAAAATTGCCGTTAACTTATAGGAAACTGTAGGAATATTGTGATAATAAAGTGTAATCATTTAACGTTCCTGTTCAAACTGATTCAAACTGATAAATTTCTTCCGTTATGGTAAAGTTGATATGAACTAATCGTTTGAATTGATTGCTCAAAGTTGGCTTCATAATTACGTACGAGCTGAAACAATTTCCTTAGATTTCTAGGTAGGTGAACACGGAAACTGGTAAACGAGGGAATAGAATAGTGACAAAATTGGCAAACTTTGGTAATAATGCCTGTTCTTCGTTGGTGTTGGCGGCATGGAATCGATTTTCAAGCCGTAAATTTAAATCGGAGAAAAAGGACAAGCTTAAAAACGAGGCTCGTCACAGATTGTATGGATCGTTTTGTCAGTTCGCCGCAACTAATGACATTGCCTCGGTTTTTTTTCTGCGGGATCTCCCATTAATAATATGCAACAGGTTAAACCGTCGGCCGTGACCGAGTGGTTGGGAGGGTCCAGAATGGTTTCGCTGTTTTAATTGGGGGGGGGGGTTAACTTCGTACCATCCTTTATGCAACCTTGATTGTAAAACACAATTTTCAGATTAAAAGAAAATTACCCAGGTGAAATGAAGTTTGTTTTACTTGAAACAACCTCCATGATGGGAAATGAAATCTGCATCTAGAAAAAAAGTTCAAACAAGAAGATTAGAAAAGATGTTTAGCTTTTCCATTGTTTTAATCTTAGGTTTTAATTGAATAGGAATTAAATTAAAGAAAACGAATTGTACACCGGTAAACAAGACTTTTCTTCTTCCATATTTCATATAAGACCTTGTAATCGGACTTTATAGAGCTTTAAAAAATTAATTTCATCGCAACAATAATTTTTAATAAAATTCAACCATGACTTACAACATTACATCATTGTCCTTTTAAGGAATGTTGGGCATTTCAACACGATACACAAGAATGGTACAATTACGCAGAAAACAAACACTTTGATCCCTGAAGATGATCTCAATAAAGATCGAAACGTTGGTACGATAAAAAAAACGATTTTCTAAAGCCTACGTCACACAGACTGCATCTCACGATCTCCGAATAATAAATTTATTATTTACATAGTGCTGTACTTATATTTATCTTTTAGCTACAGTTCTTTTACTATGCTGTCAAGACAGTTCAACACATTGAGGATATGCCGACCAGGAAGTTCGCTAAAACTAAATTATATATTAATTACCACACACGGAATAATATTATTTTTAATTTATTTAATTGTTAATTTTTAGCAGGCGAATAGATATTGTCAAGCAGGTGCTACTCTTTATTTTCGTTCATATTTTTTGTGCTTTTGCTTGTACATTCGACAGCTTTCAGCGACAGCCCTTTTAAGGGCGATCTACCAACTTTTTACTGAAATGTGGGACACAAAGGAGATGGAGAGTGTTTCTCGACTGAAGTCTCCCCGGTCACGTTGTTAAAGGTCCTAATGCAATAAGTATTATATTGTATTATTGAGTTGTTTCACATGAAATGCCCGATTTTATAGTTTCAGAAATTCAGAGAGGATATAGAGGTTTTCTCTTGTTCTCTTCCAATTGGTTTACATATTATAATTAATCAGTAATTAATCCTCCACTTTTGTTTATAATGATGATCTCCCCAATCCATTACCCACTTTTTAGTATATCTCCAAATATGGAAACACGCGATTTTCGTGTAATAGTTATAAAATACTGTATATATTTTTTAAAAAAATCTTATAAAATTGTCATGGTGGGGTCAGGATAGTTGTTTCTGGCCTTTTGAGATGAAATAAAAATAACCACAGCAATTAAATACAAATGAACACCTTTTTTTTCTAATTTTTGAAAAAATAAAAATGAACAAAACAGAATAAATTCCCTTTTTTTTAAATTAAAATGAAATAATACAAAATAAGTATCTTTTCTTATTTAAAAATGAACAATACTGATTAAGGCCTTTTTATAAAAAATTAAGAAAACAAAAAAACATTGTGCCGGCAATAATAAAGAAAATAAATTGACAAAAGTGAACAAATGAAAATAAAATGTACTCTGGAGAAGTGATTACCCTGCAGCTCGTTGAAAGTCCAAGGCAAATAGTTTTCGAACTGGTATGAAGCCGGTTGTGCAGTCCGACGTCCAGAAAGATCTCTTCCCTCCGTAAAAAAGACCGCTGAATCCAGAAAACGTCCACTTGTCGTCCCCGGGGAAAAAAACGAGAGCTCAAACCACCAAAAAAGACAAGCCACCTCTCTCGTCGCCACGCGTTTCTCGTCTGCCGGAGCCGCCGCGCATCAAGCGAACTCTCGTGCACTCGCGCTCCAATTTGAAAGTGGTTATACAGTTTAAACTCGGTCATTCGGCAGCTGACATAAGTAATGCGTTTGGTCGAGCCCCGAGAAAGACCTCCAACTTTAATTGACAGCGATATCCTTGAGCTTCAGAAGGAAGAAAAGCTCTATCAAACAGTCAGAGGATTCGCAGCACAACTAACTGCAGGTCCAGCTACCGTGTCAAGAAAATTAAATAACAAGGAAAAATCAAAACGCTTGATCTATGGGTTCCTCATGAGCTCTCTGAGCGACAGCAGTTAAAACCCGTTGAGACATGCGTTTCGTTCTCGCCAGACAAAAACCAAACTTTTCTTGAAAGATTAATCGCTGGCGGTGAAAACTAGATAGCATATGACAATCAGCGTAGGTCGGGGTAGTAGTTCAACATCGACGAAAGACCAGTACCACCAGTAAATAATTTAAATCCCAAAAAATGGATGGTGACCGTATGGTGTTCCATGGCTGGAATTATTCACTACTCCTTTTTGCCTAGAGATGAGGCCATTACATCTATATTGTACACTGCAAGGAAATTGACTAAATGCACAAAAAATTAGTCCAAAAACAGCCTACAATGGTAAATCGGTAAGGTCCTATAATCCTCCACGACAACGCTACGCCCCATATTTCAAAACATGATGAAATATGTTTTTGAATTGAAACAGCTTGAAGTTCGTCTGCATCCACCTTATTCTCCGGCCTTGTCTCCAACAGATTTTCATCTGTTTAGGAACTGAGACAACTTCGTTAAAGGACAATTTTTTGAAAATGATGTTCAAGTTCAAAAAGCGTTTTCATTTCAAGCTCAGAATTTTTCAGTTCGGGCATAAAAAAGTAGCCGACGCGTTGGGCAAAATGTGTAGAAAATGAAGGTAATACTTCGAATAAAATTATTTTGTTTTTATATATTATAATTAACTAAAAATCTTTACTACTGATACGCATATGCAGAAAGGAGTTTTAAAACCTATTTTCAATGTGTGGTGATTAGTGTAGATGTGTAGTAGATTAGTCCATAACAATCTGTACCTTAAACACATAATCAACAGAATAATCAACAACTACAACTCAACACTAACACCATCCACTATTACTAATAATACTACATCAAATCTATCAAATACAAACAAAACAACATACATTTCCATGCCATTCATTCACGACCTATCACCTATACTAAACACTTTTCTCTCGTCCGATAACTTTAAAATAGCTTTCACAAACTATAAAACTATTCAAACACTTTTTCCAAAATTAAAGATCCCGCACCAATAACAAATAAATCTGACGTAATCTACAAAATCAATTGTTTAAACTGTCCAGAAACTTACACCGGTCTTACATCCTAATATCTGGATAAGAGAATAAAGCAACATATCTATGATTGCAAAAAACCCAAGCAAAATCCTACAGCACAGGCTACCCACCATTTTGAACACAAACAAAATTTCGACTTCAGCAATCCAAAAATATTACACACAGAACAAAACAAACATAAACGTAATTTTTTAGAAATGGTTTACATCTACAAAGATAAACACAGCATCAATTACAGAACAGACACATGTAAACTTAGTTGCAGCTACGCCAATATCATTAATCAAATTTAGTATAGATAACATATATATATTATCACATCACATTCCACACATCAAACATTTTTCACATAGTCTAATTTATCAACAATTTAGCTTTCCTTTTCCTATTTATCCCCCTCTATATAATGCTGAAAGGATATCTGGCCGAACCATTACCAACGTTTTTTCCCTCAGAGAAACCCTTTCTCTTTTCAACTCAACGAAGCCGACTTCTTAACAAAAATGTCTTTGTATACCGACTTCCTTCCTCACCCCTTCAAAATCCAATGTTCATAATCATAAAACAGCAATATCTCTCTACTCTCAACACGACATGCAAGAATGGCACAATTATGCAGAAAGCAAACACTTTGAGTGAGTAGAAGTACTTTGATTAAATATAAAAAATATTTTTTTGCATTGTATAAATTCACTTTTTTTGCACATCCTACATGGATTTGTTAAATTTAAAGAATGGTTGTAAATCCCAGGCCCTGAAGATGATTTCAATAAAGATCGAAACGGTGGCACGATAAAGAAAATATGTTTTCTGAAACCTACATCACCCCAGACCGCATCTCACGATTTCCGAATAATCACCTACTCTCAATCTTTCATAACTAATGCCGTAGGGAGTCTTCCTGTCTAGATTTTGTATGTTGACGTATTACACTAAACACATATTACATTATGCATGTGTACAAATTGGAGTATAATTTTTTTTATTGCTGATGATGATTGTCGGTAAACTCTTGCTGAACTATCATAGGGTCGCTTATTGGGTCATGACCCTATGCCGGTTCAGCATGAATTATATTATTTTTTTATCACTCTACAAAAAGTGAACGATTTATCCAACGAAGGTTTGTTTTCGTCATATTCTCGATGAAATGCCCATCTCGGTCCTAAAAAATATATAATGAATAACCAAATCAATTTCATTCCATATTTATTAAGAGAAATTTGTAAAAATTATTTAACGTTAAATTTCAAAGTCAAATTTTTAGTTGTTATGATAGACTTTTTAATTTTGTTTCATTCGTCGTTTATAAGATTTTGACTACTTTATCAGATATAATTACATATGTATTAAAAGTGTGTAACTAACTTTATTTATTGTTAAATTAATTTATACTTTGAGCAGAGTGAATTTTGAGACTCAATGTTCCCAAAATACTGTTAAAGTTTTTTTTTTACATATTTCATATTTTAACCTCATAAATAAAGAATATTTCTGTACTTCTCTTTCCTGACAATTGCCCTTTCTCCGATTAAATATTTAAAACTCTGAAATGACTATTTGCATCATATAAAATGTTTTATGTAGAGCAATTTAGAATTCCGTTTGTGAATCGTTATCTTTTGATTTATGTTGGAACGTTTCTTTCAACATTATTTAATACTTAATAATTGTTTTTAATATTTTTTTTATCTAACATTTAATGACACGGATAAATCTTACAGTTGATTTATATATCATTGCCCATGTTTGGTGTTTAGTGACCGTTAGTTAATGATTAACGATTAGTTAATGATGATAGTTAATAATTTGGAGATCGTGAGATGCGGTCTGGTGTGACGTAGGTTTAGAAATGTAATTATTGTTATTTTAATAGTTATTATTTTAAATGTAATTATTGTTTAAAAATATCTAGTATCGATAAACAAATATAAATAAGGAATAGGGGGCGTCGGTGGCCGAAACGGTTTAGGCGTTGACACGGCGCTCATCACTCTAAGGTAAAGATCCCGGGTTCGAATCCAGCGGCCCTGAATTCGAACGTGTTTTTATTTTCAAAAACACCGGAACTCTGAAGGTTGATATGACCTCTGCTGTTGCAAACCCTCGTTAAATTGGCTTCTTGACTTGTGGGGGCAGTGGATTGGAACTAAGCGAGGAGAATTACCTCCAACGCATAATGTTTTCTTTATCGACTGGACCTTCATTTTGGGGAGACCACTATCCTTGGTTATCCTTTTATAAAAAACGACTTATTTTACTATTGAAATTTTTGGTTTAGTCTAGTTTTACATCAATTATAGAAAAAACTGAAAAAAAACTTGTCTTAATTTCAACTTAACCAACCTCATGTGCTTTGACGCCTCGTAGTCGATTTCTTCCGGTTTTTTTCGTGATTCTGTAGTGTTAGTATGAGAAATAGGATCTGTAAGTTAAAACAAATCAAAAAATTTTAATTAATGAAATAATGTACAATTGTAACATTTATTCAGGCTCTGATGATGGTCTTATAAAGGCTAAAAGCTTGTCAAGTGATCACAGAGTCTACTTCTTTCTCTACCTGGCCAGATCCCAAAAATATTAAATAATTCATAATTTAAACAGAACGGATTAGAGCTACTAATAATAATAATACTAATAATAATAATGATGCAAATTAAAGACTCAACATATGTTGATTCCATTTAACAAAGAAAAAGCTACCAGACATGGAAGAATGTATTTTTCCTTCCTATATCTATTACGTCAAATCTTCTAAGATTATTTGTTTAGTAGATGTTTTCGGCTTTGATAATGAATTAAGTTTGTCGGTACTGTCAAATAATAGCACAAAGATTTGCAAAATTGGTTTACTTTTATTACTTTCTATCTTACATGCTTTATTTTCGTTTTAAAAGTGCTCTATACTTTTCTTTACTGTAGTAATAATCTACTTATAATTTTTTTAAAGTATTCATTCACCATGTAATGAACTGCTCTTCTGTCTTACTGGATGCGGCAAGCAGCTTTATCCGTCGATATGACATCCAAAGATGAACTCATTTCTATGGATTGCCAGTTGGGACATCGCTCTGGGAGGAAGCCCGTGACTGGCTCTGAATAATTCATCCCGGTTGGGGAAATCTTCCGAAATATTTGTTTATGCGTTTGTTCCTGGAAAAAAATGTAAATTGTCGGTTTCACAAAAGGACGAAGGATAAAGCTGTTAGGACAATAATAATCTTATAATATGAATGAGCATCTGGATTGATATTACTTTCATTGTTTGATAAAATACGTGTTATAGATTTGTCAACTGTGTTTGTCATACGCTTTACATATAATGCACTACAAGTATTTCACCAGTGATATGTTCTTCGTAGAATTTGGCCAGAAAAGCCAAATGTTTTTCTCCACAATAGAAAATTCAATACAATATCAAACTTATGTGAATAATTTAATTGTTTCATGAGTATAAAAAATCGTTATCTAATATTTTTTTTATTAATAATAATCACAAAAACTTTAAGCCAATCAAAAAAGATTAATGTGTGGTGATTAGTGACCGTTAATCGATATTTATTTAGAAATCGTGAGTTGCGGTCTGGTGTGATGTAGGTTTCAGAAAAACATTTTTTTATCGTCCCAACGTTTCGATCTTTATTGAGGTCATCTTCAGGGCCTGGGATTTACAAACATTGTTTACATATAACAATTACATTTTGGATGTGGAAAAGTGAATTTATACAATGCAAAATATATTTTTTATATATTCAATCAAAGTATTACTACTCACTCAAAGTGTTTGTCTTCTGTGTAGCTCTCAATATAAACAAAAAAAACTCATAGAAGGTATAATTGAAATAAAACCCTTATTAATAAATAATCTCTGTCTACAAGGACGTTCGTACACAACATTAGCTAATACACATAATCCTGAAGCACACAACCCATGACCTCATATTAAAATAAAAGAACCTAACAACCCTGACAAATTAAAAGTAAACAAGCCACAAATAATTATGTTTATATTTATATAATAATAATAATAAAAGTCATTACAGTTTATGATGGGTTTTTGGTTTGCTAATCGGTCAACTCAGGGACACCTACTGGGTCTGTGTCCAGTTGTGGTTTTTTTTTAGTTACTCAAACGTGTTTCGGCATTGCGACATCTTCAGTGAGTAACTGTTCCTCACTAAGGGATTCGGTAAGTAACCCTGTACCGATTCAACAAAAGTCTTTATTTTGAAGTATTTTTCGTATTTATATCAGATCTATATTTTATTATTTAGGATGATTGAAAAAACAGGCGGAGGCTATGGAAATGATACTATTGTTTTATGCTAGGAATTTTATACTTCATCAGTGATATGTTCTTCGAAGGATTTGGCCAGAAAAGTCAAATGTTTTTGTCGACAATAGAAAATAAAATACAATATCAAACTTATATGAAATAAATAATTGGTTCATGAGTATAAAAAATCGTTAACTAAAAGTTTTGATTAATGATAATAACAAAAACTTTAACCAACCAAAACACGATTAAAATTAAATGTCATATGAAACCGACATTTAATTATATTTGTAATAATAGTGATAAAAATCATTATACTTGCTGATGGGTTTTGGTCTGCGAGTAGGTGAACTCAAACGTGTTTCGGCATCGCCATCTTCAGTGAGTAACTGTTCCTCAATAAATGACTCGATAAGTAACGCTGTGCTGGTTCAACAAAAGTCATTATTTTAAAGTATTTTTCCTATTTACATCTGATCTATATTTTCTTTCTATTTAGGTTCTTATTTAGGATGATTGAAAAAACAGGCGGAGGCTATGGAAATGATACTATTGTTTTATGCTAGGTTTTAGCTTTATATTTTAACTGTCACCTCGGTCATTTATGTGAATGGTTCTAAAGCCAAATCAGGTGTAGGTTTTATCTAGGTGACCTAACATGCAGAGAAGTTCACGTTGCCCAATAGAACGCAGATCTTTCTTGCAGAGCGTAGCTATTAGAGAAGCGCTCAAATACGTCTACTAAATGCTGACTAGTTATTCGATAAATAATGTGGCAGTTATCCAGAGTTCCATGCTCGCTTTAGGAAGCATATCTTTAAAGTTGGACTAGCTAATTCTCGAAATGAAACTTTTATTATATTATGTGAATAATGAGAACAACCATATTTGCCTCATGTGTGTTAAGGGCAAAGCATGAATCACTTAAAAGACCTGGTGGATCGACTGGCAAAGGATGCAGTATGACATGGCAATCCAGTGATGCTAGGGACACCAACGGACAACACTGCTCATTGCGAGAAGTATTCACTAGGAAAGTGGCAATAAATGCATGACCGATCAAAATGAGACAATGTAAAATTTATTCCGAAATCCAACCAGAAATCTAAAAAATAAGACCTTTTAAATAAATTTTTTATTACGTGCAATATTAGATTGCGTTTCGACCACGAAACCTCCCTTACCACATTTTCATATTAAATTCTTCAATTGATGTTGCAACATTAACTCAATAGCCGATCCGGATGATTTGACGGAATGTCAAAGAAATTCATGAAAAGGAGGAACTTTTTCCAAGGGTGGTAAGGGCATCAAATTACAAAAAAGTAGCCATTAAAAGAACTACAATCGCATAAAACCTGACGAATTGCAAATAAATATATGCACCTATTGGAAAAGTAGAGTAACCAGAGGCTACTCAATGCATTTATGCGCGAGGCCAGGAAAAAAAATCCCGATGATATTTACAGCATTATGTGTTTATTCCACACAATTCTATACAATCACTGAGAATACGACGGATTTCATCTTTAGAAAAGGCGAGTATCGGTCGTCCGGAATACATTATTTTAATACATTTTCCTTTCATCGCCTTTACAGGCGACTGTTTTCAAAAGGATGTACGCTTTGTGAAAAACAGAGCACTCCGCTCTGTTTTATTCAAATGGAATAGTTGGACACACGCCACTATCTTCCCTCTTACTGATTTTGTTTCCGGTGAATAAGTAAAGCGGACACCTAACTTTATTTCAATTTGAACAAACGGAAGGATGGCAGTGAATAATGCAACAGGAAAGGTCTACAAGATACAGGACAACACCCGAGCCCGAAATACATTTATTCAATTGGGCTAAATAAAAATACATCTCGGAAAACTAGTCTCCCCTCATTTATTGCTCGCCCAATTAAATTAATTGAAAAGTTTATCACGCAAGTTTCGATTTCTTTTAATATTTTTGCTTAATTACTGATATTCCAAAGTAAATGTAAATGTTTGACTATATACATTAACAGTATAATTACATTAACTCACCAAATCAATATTGAGTGAATGTTCGTATCTGTGTTAATAATAAAAAGGAAAACTACTGAACCGATTTCGCTGAAACTTTCACACTTTGTTTGTATTGATGCCGGGTGAGTTTAGAAAATATAAAAAAGGCGTAAGGACAAAAAAAAAGATATTTCAGGAATTTGTGGCGTCCATTTTCACAGCTGTCAGGTCAACCAGCTATTTGTGGATTGAATTTGGAGAATCCATAGGTTTTTCGTGGACAATTGTTGGCGGGCTATTGCTGCAGGTTGTCTCAAGGGGGCTACGATGTGAGGCCAACTACCCTCGAACGATTACGAATTGTTTCTGTTGATTAAGGCCACGCCAAAACGTCTTGTACTTCATTTAGGTTCTGACGGGCACCATGGAAAGGGTTCCGTCTTGCAGCAATGACAATATTTCTGTCCTCCCTTAGCTTCGTAATGCGTTGAAATCCACTTCTACGACCACGTCTAGTCTCTCAGAATCGGCTAAAATTCGGGAGATCACACTCTGAGAAACGGAAGCTGCCTCTGTGATATCCACTTGCCGGTGACCTCGATGACTCAATATTGCGAACTTATGGTACAAGATGATATCTTTTCAGGCTTGAAGACAATACAACTGGATTAAAATGGAGAAAAGACGAGAAAAGTTGTTTGTTTATAAAATGAGTAATCTTCATGTTTATTATTCTTAAGTAAATCCGTTCTTCTCAAAATGAGGAATAACTTTTGTTTGTTTTTGGGTTGTATCTTCTACTTTGGTTTTTCCAACTAACAACAATATATCGGTAATTTAATTAAAATTAATCGAATAAGAACAAATTACAAATATCCCTATCCATTTTTGAGCAGTTCAAATTAGGCATGGTAAAATGTCACTTTACCAGTTTTACATTTATTTATTCTATAATGTTATTGTAAAATTAATGGTTGGTCTAATAAGACCAGTTTTAATAAATAAATTTAATTAATAATAAATTTTTTTTACCAGTTTTGATATAGAAAGTTATTAATAAAAAAAAAAGAAATGGCAATTCCTTATTTTTCAACTTGGTTCAAACAGTAGTTAAGTTTTAAAATGTTTATATAAATCCATTATATTTAGTGGTCTATTGACCAAATTTCTTTTTTCAATTAGTTAATCTTTTTATGTAAGATTTTTGGTTGAAATGAAACCTAAAAAGGTTTCTATAAATTTTAAGAAATAAATTATTTATGGAAAATGGCACAAGTTGCTTATATGTCCAAAAACTGTATATTTATTTAAAACCACTTCCAACAATAAGCCTAAATGTTGTCTGGATCCCCGGACACGTCGGGCTGGAGGGTAATGAACGTGCGGACGAGGCGGCAAAGGCCGGGACGTTCCACCCTCCAGACCGGACCATCGCGACCAGGACCTCTGACAACAAGCTAGCAGTAAAGAACATGATAAAAAAAAGATGGCAGCGTCAGTGGGCCGGCTTGTCCGAGAGGCTTTTGCGCTTCCAGTGCACGATTCGTAGATAGCCTCCGGAGAACCTGAGCCGAAAACAAGGAATCGCCCTTACGCGATTAAGAATAGGCCATACGTGGTTGACACTCTGCTCCTTATGGTGAAAAAGGTTGCTCGATGTGTCCAACATACTGGAAACTGCAGCGAGTTTCAGAGTCCTCTGTTCCGCTTTTTAGGGGAATTTTTTTTTATTGTATATAATATGTCTTAGGTGTTGTGTGTTTATATGTTTTGTCTGAGTGCATGCATTTATTAGCGTGAATGGCGAGAGGTGAGGGTGAAATATAACGTCATCAGCGCCCCTCGAATGTTGAAAGCGGATGAATGTGTGTTCGGGAGTTGAATTATTATTATTTATAATATACAAATATGAAATAATTTGAAGCGTTCTTAACTAAATGTCTGCCAAAAATAATAGTGTTTTACGTGTAGTTAAATTCTTTAACAATAGCCAGAATAAATGTGTTTTTTTTTTATAACGAAAGAAAGGACAAATCTTTCATCAACAAAAGACAATGCAGATTTGAGTAATGAATAATTCTCTTTGGTGGTTAAATTATCCATTATAAAAAACCGAATATCAAGCTTAAGCTTTCATTTATGATTTATTCATTTTCTTCCTGATAGAAGAGCCCCCGAACGGGGAAGACATGAACTCTTTATATCCTCGTAAAAAAAGGGCCCTAGAAATATAAACTTTTCAATCATTCAAAATTCCAATCATCGCCAAAGTCGACGTAAAAACGACAAATATACGCCGACCAGCACAAATTTAACATCCCCTTACCAACGGCAGTGACGGGAGAGACGTAAAACCGAGTTAAATAAGTATTAGCCTCACTACTTTTCACTGCTAGAACTGACTGTATTACTGATGACGGGCAATCTTTGGTTCCGCTTGTTTATACGGCAAAATTGTTTATTGAATATAAAACTTGGAATAATAAATTGAAATACGTTGAAACGTGAAGTCTTGGCCTCAATAAAGTATAAAATTCATTGTCTTTCAGAAAAATAAGACTGTAAGTAGGTCTGCAATGTTTTTAATTTATAGTATTTTTATATACTTTCACAAATGTTTGTTATACGTTTATAGCTACTTCATATACTATAAAGTTTTATATTCTTTCTTTTCCAACATTCTTGATGATTCTTTAGATAGGGATAAAATAGATTGTTAATCAACATCCATTGCCTTACTAGCAGTACCTTAGTGTAGAGTCTTGCGGCGTTTTCTTTCCTGGTTACAAGAATCTGCACGTACATAAACCCTCACAAAAACATATTTTTTTTGTTTCACAGTCTCCTCTTCTTCCGGGCAATATCTACATCGTGTTTCTTCTGTCTGTATTTCCGGTTCGTCGCTTCCATCTTTATGTTTGGTGGCAAATATTCGTATTTTCGCTGTGACATAAAGTATTTTGACATGCCTATAAACATCCTTCTCCATGATGAAGAGACATTGAATATGTTTCGTTGAATATTATTTTGGAGTCTTCATTTAATTTTTGTATTACTGTGTTTGACGCAACACCCTAGTTGAATACCAATTGTCCACATTGGCTTGAAGACTAATTATTCTGAGATCGTGAGATTCGGTCTGGTTTTCTACCATCGTATAAATTTTAGATTAAAAAAACGATTTATACAAAGCTGGAAAATTTTAGATTCAATCAAAGATTTGTACTCACCCAAGTGCTTGTTTTCTGTGTAGATGTGTCATTCTTGTCTGACGTGTTGTTTTTTTAATCTAACTTTTTTTAGCATTTTATAAATTCATTTTTTACATCCTACATGTATTTCAACAATTTTTATAAATCCCAGGCCCTGAAGATGATCTTAATAAAGATTGAAACTTTGGCACGATAAGGAAAATGTTCTTCTAAAACCTACGTCACACCAGACCGCACCACACGATCTCCGAACAATCATTGACGAACGGTCAATAAGCACCACACATTTTTAAGACTAATATTGTACTTTAATATTTTGTGTTTTGCGATTGAATCTCCGTCCTATCAAGCATTATAGCCATTAAAACTAATTCTTTTCGTACACCTTTTTCAGCTTAGCATCTAGGGGCCATCCCAGATATTTAGCTTTATGGCTGTCCGACAAATGGTCAATGGTGATAAGTTGAATATAGTACAATATTTCATTTGTAAAATTTATAGGAAATTATTTACGTAGATTGAGAATTTTTAAAATATTTTGGAAGAATAGTTGATGATGGGTGGTGTTGTTATCACTGCTGTACCATATGGAATTTGATTTTGGCGCTATCTATTTGCGGATAATGAATGACATATATCCAGTAAAGTATTGGAGCTATATGCTCCCTTGGGGCAGTACTGAATTTATTTATTTTTTGATCTGGATATTGATCTTGTTCGATTTTTTCAATTAAGTGTGAAACTTGTTATATGCTTTGACAGCATTTCTCTTAATTTACTGAGAAATTCCTAAATGCTAAACCCGGTCAATAGTTGTGACCAGTGAAACGCAATGTATATACTAAAACAAATTAATTATCCTTTCAGTGATTTTTCTATTACAATGTTTTAATCGGATTAGATTGGTAGTCTAGTTTTATTTTTATAAGTAATGAATATTAAAAATGATTGCGTGCAGGAGCTCTACATGATTTGATCTCATTTGGCGGTAAGAAAACTGAAAGACAGTTTTGCTTTTCTTTTCGGCCTTTTGGTTGAAAATTGAAGACGTAAGAAAAATCAACAGTGTACAAGCATAAAATAAACTCTCTCTCTCTCTCTCTCTCTCTCTCTCTCTCTCTCTCATTCCCCAATCATTATCCTACTTTAAACTTTTAAAAACACCATTTTTCTTGATGAAAAATAATTTTCTATTTGTTATAACAATTACAAACAATATTTATTATAAACTATTAATTTAAACTACAAATAACAGATTTTTTCATAATGGAAAATGCTGTTTTTTTAAAAGTTATTAAAAAGAAGTTAATTAACACCCTCTTTCAGAATTTTTTGCCCGTAATTTATATTTTTTACTACGTGTTTTAATTACAAGCGTTTGAGCGCAATAATAATTAACGTAAACACCCTTTTCATAAAAGTTGCTAAAAATAAAAGAGTATCAAATATAAAACAGAAATTGTATATCTGTGAATTTAACAGCTGCGGAAGGATCTCTTTTATATGATTATTACAAATTTAGAAAAATATTTTAACTATTTATGTTCTTTTTTTTGCAAACTATTTGTCCATTTTATAAATGTGCAGAATATTACAGCTAAGATTAATACTACAAGTAACACTTTGACGGAAATATATGTAGATACAATTAAAATCAAGAGTGGAGACTACCTATTGGCAGTATTCCAATGATACTACTAAGTTATTTATTTAATTAAGCTTGTGACACTACCACTGTCACGCCACTGGATAATAGATCGTGGTAATCATGTCATTAGTTTGCGAGGAGGGTTTCGATGAAATTCGTTGGGAGGGAGTTCCTGGTTTTGAGGATTTTTGGTAGTGAGGATGGTTTAATGGAACTAGTAGCTAAGGGAGTGGATACATCTTACCAAAAAAGGTCTTTTTCGGTTTACGAGTTTCCTAAAAAAACTCGTAAAATGGAATTTTCCATTTACAAGAAATATTTATTTGGGCACTTCTCAGCTGTACGGGTAATTCAATTTGGCAAGGAATAGTGCATTTAAAGGTAAGCGAGCTCTTGGAAAGATGAAACAAATACGAAAAAAATCTAATTGACTTAGTTGTCGCCACATCTGCTTTTTATATTGCTGAACTTTGGGCGTCAGCGCAGTTGGAAGGATTGGACAAACCGCTAACCAGGTATTATAAACAGCTCTTCCATCTGCCTCGCAACCCTCCTGATCATTCTAATTAATAACGAGTTTGGTCTTGAATCTTCTAATACTCAAATTTTGATTAGGGTCATAATCTGGCTAAGTAAAGTGCAAGCTGCAGCTAATAAATCACTTCTGAAGTGATCTTTTCAATCTGTTTTGTTCCCAACGAACTTTTCATTACCTCCTAAACAATATTGCAACGCTAACTGGCTTCTTCATTTACGTGAAATATTTGTCCATAATATACAATAGTTTCATTTCAACCAAAACCTTACATAAAAATATTAATTAATTGAAAGAAGTAATTTGGTTAATTAGACCAGGAAATATAATGGATTTAATAAGTAAAACAAAGTATATCTTCACTAAAGCTCTCCGTGGCCATTTCATTTGTCGCTGAGAATGGAATCCTGATTACACGACATTTGAAAAATGGCAAAAAGGAGGGAAAATTTGAAATGTAGGCTGTGATGGGAGGTTGGTGTCCGACGGGGCGAAGTAACGATAGCTCAAGTGGTTAGAGTAGCGGCGTATTCGGTCGTGGGTTCGAATCCCTCTCGTGACAATGACTTTTTCAGTTAAACCAAAACCTTATATAAAAGATTAATTAATTGAGAGAAGTAATTTGGTCAATAGACCACTAAATATAATGGATAGATGGTAGTGATATGTTGTGTATAACGAATTATTTAAGGTAATATAATAATAATTAAATATATATAAATATATTACAGATATTACAAATATGTATAACACTACATTGTATGTATGCTATTGTGTTGTGTATATTTTTGGAATTGATAAAATACTGTAATATACCCATGTAAATATCAGAATGTTCATCCCTTGTATGTGCATATATATATATATATATATACGTATATATTTGCACAATATACATATAATGCTTAAATAAAATAAAAATACTATACAATACTGCAGTAAGTACAGACTAAGAATTATTTAAGTCTGTACGTATAGTTTGGAGCATCAAGTTTTTCGAAAGATTAAGGAATGGCCAGATTGAAAACGAAGGATATTGGAAGGCTAGGTTGAATCTGTCCTTCCCACAAGTACAAACGTTCATTTCGGTTTTAATGAGATGTAGTAAAGAAGCCGTTTACTGGCGAGCGGTACGTTTTACAAAAAGTCGGGAAAGAGTCCTGTATAATGTCAAAACTTCTTAACGTTGTGATTGGGGATCCCATTTCAAAGTTTAGCACCGAACCGGTGGCGAATATGCGTTATAAACCGTGTGCACCTAGACCCTCTAAGTTAGGCCCCTTCGTGGCCTATATCCTGGAACGGATGAACGCGGCCAGATCTAACTGCGTATTGTTACGGGAGTCAGGGAGCAAGGGTACACAGGCAGCTACAACTCGCTAACAGCTTTTCTCCATCCTATGGAGCCACCAGTATTGAGGACGTAATCCACTTGGAGACCGAATCGGCTGAGATGCACGTTGACTTCACCATTATCAGACGGGGAGTAACCCTTTGCTGGTGTTCGTCGCCACAAAAAACAGCTTGCCGTGTGTAAATTGCGTGCAATAATATTAGTTATACACAATTTTTATATAGTTTTAACCTTCACATTCTTATTTTATGTGTAAATTACTAAATTCTGTGTGTAAATTACGAAAATATATTTTGATGACGAGCTTATTTCAACGTACAGAACTTGGAACTACACCTTTCCGCAATTCGCAAGGGGGATATTATTGGGGTGTGAATTACTTTTTGATAATTTTTTCTTTCCTTTTCAAATCAAAACTACAGTACTGTAAACTGCAGTAGTGTAAGGTGTTGTTGAAGAATTTAAGTGGAAACAAGAGGATCAACGATATTTCAGAGGATCACTGTATCGTCTTCAAGTTTGTTCGTTTGAGGATGGGATTGACTGAGTTGTACACCTGTTAAATTGCGAGGGCCAGAATGCTTCGCAGAGGAACAGCATGGATAAGGAAATATAAAGAAAGGGAATTGCTTTCAAGTACTTGGAAAAGTCGGTCTGCAAGGTAACGGTGCAGTATGAGGTAGAAGGAAGGGTGGAGGATGCTCTCGAGCATGAACAACAAGCAGTACTGCCCTAATTCAAGAGAAGATAAAAGATATGGTTGGTATGGTATGGTATACAAGGATACTAGGAATGTGTTTGTGCTCACAAGGCACTTCAGCCTTTTGGCTTATTCCTAGTTCCTTAGTTTAGTGCAATAGACTCAATCCTTCTCTTTAGAAGAATCAGGTCATTGACTGTCGCTGCTGCAATGTCATTCCCCATGTTTTTTCGATATGTTTGGATAACCTCCATTGAGCGGTTACTTCGCATTCGAAGATGGTATGGGTGGCTGGTTCCTCCTCCTCATTACATAATCTGCAAATAGGATCAATGTTGTATATACCCATGTTGTGTAGATGTTTTCTCAGATGCTAGTGACCGGTTAGTAGTCCTACCACCCATCTGAGTGTAGCCCGCTGCAATTGCAGCAATAATTTTGCCTGTCTTGGTCAGGGTTGCAAGAGATGTTTACAATTTGCCCAATTAAAAATGTTTTTATTATATTTTCATCGTAAATACCATAGTTTATGAATATTTAAAATATAATTTATAAACTTATTACTGCTGATTAGTGTAAAACTTTTACTAGGTTTAAAGTTATAAAGAATTTATTTTATATACCAGCTGCAAAATGAGGCAGATGTTTGCCCACTGTTGTCTGCTTCCCGAGGACGGAAATTATATCTCAAATTGTGACATACTATTGAAAAATTTCTATCGTTAGCAAAGTTAATTTTTCTCGCACATAAGAGATTAATTAAATTGAGAAATTCTCCGTCAGCTGCGGTTTCTAATTTAAGAGCAGCGTGGCCGGGAGGACCGAAATTTAACCGCCCAACTAATATCCTTCTTTTGCTTCCGGCAGGCTCACAAATCACCCTTTATAAGCCGGAAAGACACGTGATAAAAAAACCACCAGGATCTCAGACACTTGAGGTACATAAGTTTTTAATAACCCTCCAACATTATTTTACAAAGTATCATTTATGTATTGTAATTTCGAATATAGTATGCAGGTTGGTTTATATTTATTCTTTTAACATGACAATTTATTTTGCTCCGCTGACGTGTGCATCGTAAGACTATTGTAACATGTTTTATTGCTGACAGAACTCGTTGGACATTTATGATCATTTCAATTGAATGTGAAATGAACTAAATATACGACATAGAAAGGGAGTTTGACGATCTGTATAACAAAGTTAACAGCCAGGACATTTGTTCGATATGCATTTTTTATTGTACTTTTCTTTAGAACACAACTGAAAGAGCCTAAATATTGAAACACGTCTGACAAACACGCTAATATTTACTTTGCTTATGTGAATATAATTTGTCTTACACTGAGTCGTACTGACTATGAATTTTCATTAATGCTATCATAAATTATATGTTAATAGACAATAAATTGTAACCTGATGGTCATATCTCTGCTGTAAGAATGAATTCAATAATTCATAACATACGATAAATATAATATTTATTTTTATAAAACATTCACAATATAAAATGTAATTAATCTTTATGTAAGGTATTGGTTGAGATAAAAAAGTCAGCCTCACGACAGGGATTCGAACCCACGACCTTCGGCTATATACGCCGCTGCTCTACCACATAAGCTATCGTGACTTCGATCCACTCGGACACTAACTTCCCATCTTAACCCAACCTTTCGAATTTTCCCTCCTTTTTGCCATTTTTCAATTTTTTTATCTCAACCAATACCTTTCATAAAGATTAATTAATTGTAAGATATTAATTGGTCAAGCGGACCTCGAAACTAGTTAATTTAATAAGTTTAAAATGATGTTCACTAAAGCTCTCCGTGGCCATTTCATTTGTCGCCGAGAATCGAATAGAGTAGACGACATTTGAAAAATGGCAAAAAGGAGGGAAAATTCAAAAGGTGGGGTTGAGATGGAAAGTAATTGTCCAAGTAGATCGAAGTCACGATAGCTCAAGTGGTAGAGCAGCGGCGTATTTAGCCGAAGGTCGTAGGTTCGAATCTTGCTCGTGATGCTGACTTTTTTATCTCAACCAATACCTTACATAAAGATTAATTCATTGAAAAATGCTATTTGGTCGATCGGACGACGAAATCTAATGAATTTAATAAATAGTAATAATAATTCCAGTCGTACAGGAGAGCATGACGTCGAACTATCCATTGCGTGTTGCGGACGAGGGGTCAAAACACTTTATAATACATTTTTTCATATCATTATCAATTACCAAGTCATGGGCTCTGCCGGGAATCGAACACAGAACGGTTAGCGTGGCAAAAACAAGTCGGATCCTAACCATTAATCATGATATACCAATAGCACCATATATACCCATCGCCATCTATTTAACATCTGGTATTGCACTTTACAGCTACTTCACTGACCTTGTTGTTCGAATCACCGAAAACCTTATGAATTCCTTTTTCGTGAATTACCATATACATGCCGGCATGTAGCTCAGGGAACCGTACTGGCCCCTAAACTGTATAATATATATACACAGCTGACATTCCAACTAATACAAAATCAACTATCTTTGCCATTTCAGGGCAGCAATTCTTTCGAGTAACACCCTCTCTGTTTTTTCGACTCGAAACCTGCGGCACCAACTCTGTTAAAATTAGTTATTCAGATATCGTGAGATGCGGTCGGGTGTGATGTAGGTTTCAGAAAAACATTTTCTTTATCGTGCCAACGTTTGGGCACTCTCAACACGACACAATAGGATGGCACAATTACACAGAAGACAAACACTTTGAGCCCTGAAGATGATCTCAATAAAAGATCGAAACGTTGGCACGATAAAGAAAATGTTTTTCTGAAACCTACATCACACCCGATCGCATCTCACGATATCTGAATAACTATCGATTAACGGTCACTAATCTCTACACATCTGTTAAAATTTTGATGCAAGAAAAAAATGTTATATAATCGTAGACACGAACAGGAGAAACCAATAGAATAAAATAAACAAAGTCTTATGAGGGGGTCGGAAAAATTTGAACAAAAAAAGAGAGAAAAAAGAGAGAACAAAATGAAAAAATACATTAGCAAATAAAAACAAAAATTTAAAAATCAACTTTCAAAATACAAAAAAAGGGAAACATAAAGGGAATTAGAAACCAACCTCAAAAAAGAAGAGGAAAAAGCAAAACCTTGCTAAAGACGATATATTCATTATTACTGTTTGTGTTTTCTATTGTGAAGTGTGTTTATGAATTTTCTTAAACAGTATAAACTGCTTTGTATTATATATTTAATTAATGAACATTACGTAGCACTCGTATTTACAGAAAAATGTCAACCTTTGGATTGCTATTTTTTTCCATTTTCAAACCCCGAATTAAAGAGATATTTCCATTTCAACTAATTAAAACCCTTTGATTTTCAACGGAGTTTCAAGAGGGGAAAATATTTGCCGCTTGGGCCTCTGGTTGAAAGAAATCAAAGAACTATTTGAAGTAAAAATGTGGGGCTCTTAAGCCTTCCCTCCATCCGGCCGATCGTTTACCCACCACTCGAACGGATGTCGGATTTAGTCGAGGTGCAGCACTTTTCCAGTTTCAAAGATAAGCTTTACCGTTCCTATTAAAGTTATTCAATCGAACTTTATTACAAAAATTGAGCTCAAACCTTTAGAAGCGTTTCGAATAAAAAAAAAGTTTTAGACTCAGTAGCGACTAACCTTGTCAACTGAAATTCTATAAACTGAACTTCCAAAAATCTCGGTTATCTCTAAAACAGAAGGCTTTTTTATTACAGCAAGTTTAATCAAAACTATGTCAAGGGAAATTATTCTCATCGCACAAATGAAAATCGGAAATTAGGTCATACAACTTGAAAATATTTCCAATAAATAAAAAACTGTTTTTGGTTTTTATTGCTAATTTAACAAAAGAACAATAATAGGGATAAATGATATGAAAACACATTTTGAAAAAAAAAATTTACTGGTGCTTTATTAAAAGATATTCCCAAATAATAAGCAAATTCTGTTAGCATAAATCACATATGACTTACAGTCGTAACTAATAAAATATGTACAGGGAAAATTGAGTTGTTTTGAGTAATGCTACGGGTACGTAAATATTTAAAATACAAAAAAGTAAATCAATGTTAAACTATTAATCTTTTCAGACCTTACCCTGAGTTTATCTCACCTACAAATTGTATTAATATTTTCTTGAGAATTTGTTTATAAATCAATCTGTAATCCTAGCACGGTTCCATAAGGACTTTTCATAGATTTACAGTTTATGATTAAAAAAAAAATTCAGGGAATTATTTATTGATTTTCGGTTTTATAAGTTTAGAATGAACAGGTGCTTTACTCAAACTAAGATCCTAATATTTTGGTTATTACTTATGTACTAATTGCTTTTCATTCCTAAGTACGTTTTTAACGTTAAAAAAGAACAATAAGATTTCAGTCTAGACAACATGAAAAATACTGTAGCTGACATTTTTCCATTTGGAGAAACGGTGCAATAAAGACACTTAATTGGGAACTAAATGTAAGTCAGATTGGGGCGTAGAAAATTGGGGCAGCTCTTGGCTGAGATTTGACATTTACCCAACGTTGTGAAAGCCTTTAGAAATCGGAGAAAATGGGAATCAAGGATCTAATTTTGACCTTTACCAGTGTTTAGATGGGGGTCATTTTAGTAGGGTAGCTTCAACCCACCTGCAGATTTTAACTGAATACATCACCATTTTCCAACAGACGAAATTTTCATGTTTTCTGGATTGTCCGGAATTTTCTCAATATCATTTGTACGTTTTGTTAAATTCTACGTTGCCTAATTACATAATTAACAAGAAAAAAAGGAATAGTTGTATAAATTTATATTTGTTTCATCATTTTATATTTTAAAAAAACTGGAACTTAAAAATCTATTAAATTCAAATTTTAAAAACCAATATCGCGACTCACTTTTTTTCTGGAAAAATAGAAAAATAATTGATTAAGGTTAAAATATAATGCAGGCCCTTTGTCCCATCACAACCATCTTCCAGCCGTGTGCACAAAACAAAAATAACATACATCTCAAACGTGCAAACTTAGCCACGCAATTCGACGGGTTCTCTAAGCATATGAGATCAACTCAAAACTTGTCTGAACAGCCAAAATACATTGGAAATCTGGGCTCTTCAAATAGTCTGAGGTGGGTTTGGGTCATGAGAGCATTTCTGGCGATGAGACAACATGCAAGTAGCAAAACTGTAAGCCTTAAAACAAAGTATAAATCCAAATCCATTTTGTGAACAAACTGTAGCTACATCAAAACATAACTTCCGTAACTAAAGAACCAAATACGTACTGGGACCGTATACCTGTCATAAAACAACAAAAAGGAGTACTAATGTAATTAGGTTTTAGTGGTCAATAGACCAAGTTACTTCTTTCAATTAATTATTCTTTGTATGAAGGGTCTTGGTGGAGATAAAAAAGTCAGTGTTACGAGGGGGATTCGAACCCACGACATTCGGCTAAATACACCGCTGCTCTTCCACTTGAGCTATCGTGACTTCGATCCCCTCGGGCACCAATTCTCCATTTCAACCTTCAACCGTTCGAATTTCGTGACATCACTTTTTTATCTCAACCAAGACGGTCCATAAAAAGAATAATTAATTGAAAAAGAGTACGTTCTCGCAGAACAGGTTTATTTCATGTTCCAGTTCTGAAAAACCACTTTAAAAATGTTGGACTATAAATCGATAACTAATGTCGACCAATGTTTTAGAAGATAAGTAGACAACAAAACATATGTTTTAAAAATCTGCCTTGCAATAGCTAGGAAAATAATATGGCACATAGGAATGCTATCAGTGTCCTATAGAGGCCTAGATACTATACTCCTCAGAAAAATTCAGGACTTCATTGAAGAAATGTACATCCTCCAGGCAAAGCATTAGCAGAGATCGGACAAAAATGATGAAAGTTTAAGTGCTGAATGGAGAAATCTCTACCAAACCATAAAGTTTAAGTATATTAAAATTATGTAAATAAACGTTAACCTTTGGAAAATTGATATTTAAACAAATAAACAGGTGAGTACAATGGAATCCGTGGAAAAATGTTCTGCGAAGACAAAAATGTCCCGTCTTGTAACGCAGAAATGTAAGATAAGCAGGCGTCTTTTACCATTTCCTTCCCTCGAAAAATGCCCAGGTATTTTACAAATCAATCAATATATTATTTACATTCCGTTCATATTCTGTTTTGAAAGAACAAAACCCATTACAAAATGTGCACGGAAATAAAATTTAATTTTGTTTTAGCGTTTTACGAAACGTAACACTTTTACTTGACAGTTATAGAATGTGTTTTTATGAAAACATAATTAAACATTATTTCCCTATAAAAACATATTATTATGAACTTTGAGTAATCTTTTATTAAAGTGTATACGTACTACATCTGCTGTTAGAAATTGCATTATAATGCTCGGAGAAAACGTGACTGGCTTTCTTTTGAGCATAAAAATAGCATATATATAGCGACGGCAGATGAAGAAAATTGTGCAGTGAAATGGGTTATTGCATCGTAATACAGAAGTATTTGGTTTCTTACCCTTCAATTCTCAGAACACCAGGCTGGCTGAGCCGTTCAGTGGTCGATAATGCAGAATTATTAGAACATACACGCCAGGGTTCTTGCAGTACCAAATGAAGATAAGCCCTTCAATGCGGACCCAACAGCAAGTCCATTTATAAAATATACATTATCCGATCGTTCTTTACCGTTTGTGTCATCCCCAGATATAATAAATGATTAAATAATTTACTTAACTAAACAAAAACCTATGTTACACTTTGATAATACATGGCAGATATTTTTATTCCACAGATCAACATAATCAAAGTAACCATGATGTTTTATTGCATGGACGGAAAAAAATGTCGCCTTTATTCAAAAACTTTACGAAAAAATATGTGATTACTCAAGGGTTAAAGAGGAAAAGTTATATGGATCAAAAGAAATGATTTAGGCCCTTCAAAGCCCTTTGGGCCTTTTCCTATCATCCTTCATGCTGGGATAGTCTCAATGGATGACTGCCCAACTGAGAATTTAGGAATAGGAATAAAAGATGCATTGACGTACTCTAAGCACTACTGAACGAGCTCAAATATATCAAATTATATTTATCAATAAAAATTACTGTAATTTCCCAATTGGTTAAAATTCCTTATATTTCTCTTTAATTAAATTTCAAATATCAATGTTATAGTTCAAACCATTTGAAAAACCTGGTAAATAAACCCAACAGAAATACAGAGAGATAATCAGCTTGCATAGATCATTTATGCGTTCCCTTTGAAAACCCTCACAAATTTCATTTAAGGTTTTTGGTTGAGATGAAAAATTAGCGTCGCGAGCGGGATTCAAATCTTAGATGAAAAGATTAATTAATTGAAATAATTAATATGATCAATTATGGCCACTTAACAAATATGGATTAGATAATTAAAATAAGTAATTATTTCACTAATAGCTCCTCGAGGCTACTACATAAGTCGCTGAGAATCGAATCCTGATTACGCTACATTTGAAAAATGGCAAAAAGAGATAAAATTCCAAAGGTGGTAAGTTGAGATGGAAGGTTGGTGTCCGAGAGGATAGAAGTCAGGATAGCTCAAGTGATTAGAGCAGCGGCGTGATGAGCCGAAGGTCGTGTGTTCGGATCCTGCTGATGGCGCTAATTTTTCATCTCAACCAAAAACCTTAGATGAAAAGAATAATTAACTGAAGTAACTTTTAATCGTTCAATTAATTAAGGTATTAAGTTGAGATAAAAAATTTAGTGTCACGAGTGGGATTCGAACACACGATCTTCGGATTGATACGGCGCTGCTCTACCACTTCAGCTATCGTGACCTCGATCCACTCGAACACTAACTTCCCATCTCAACACCACCTTTTGAATTTTCCCTCCTTTTTCCCATTTTTCAAATGTCGTGTAATCTATTTGATTCTCGGCTATAAATGAAAACAAATGAAAAATGGCAAAAGGAGGGAAAATTCAAAAGGTGGGGTTGAGATGGGGAGTTGATGTCCGAGTGGATCGAGGTCACGATAGCTCAGGTGGTAGAGCAGCGGCGTATCTAGCCGAAGTTCGTGGGTTCGAATCCCTCTCGTGCCATTAACTTTTTTTCATCTCAACTAAAAACCTTAGTTAATTGTCATGTATTAATTGGTCAAGCGGACCACGACAGTAGTGAATTAATGATTTAAAAATGAAGTACACTTCACTAAAGCTCTCCGTCGCCATTTCAATTATTGTCGAGAATCCAAATTGATTACACGACATTTGAACAATGGCAAAAGCAGGGAAAACTCATAAGGTGGGGTGTTGATGTCCGAGTGGATCGAGGTCATGATAGCTCAGGTGGTAGAGCAGCGGCGTATCTAGCCGAAGGTCGTGGGTCGAATCACTTTCGTGCCATTAACTTTTTTTCATCTCAACTAAAAACCTTAATTAATTGTAATTTTTAATATTTATAATATCGATATTACTTTGTATGACAGCTAAAGAAATTAGAGGAGTGCAAATAATTAAAGGTAATGACTTTGATAAATCTGATTTTTAAAAAGGTAAATATTGAAAACGTTATTCATTTGGTTAAGGAAAAATATTGAGGACAGATTTACGCGGAACAGGATGCTTCTCTGACTTTCAAATTGGTTTCTGATTCTATCATGAAACGTATTAAGTCCTCATATGTTAAATCCTTCATTATGCCAAACCAAGAAGGCTTAAACTCAGGATTAATGACATTTTGCTTTATCAAATCTAGAGAAAAACAGTTTCATATTAAAAATTTCCAAAAAAAATTTGAAACCTCAAAATAATTTCAAAAATTCAAAAATAAAGTTAAAAAATCAGCACGTAATCAGTATTACATACATTGAATAAATGTTCAGGTAATAGTAAGAAACCGCGGGATACGTTGAATGAAATTACGGACCTAAAACGGACTTAAAATAAAATGATTGAAGTTGAAGATAACAATCTCATTATAGAGGATCGTGCTGAGGTTTCTAATCAGTTTTATAATTATTTTGTCGAAATAGTTATACTTTTATAGTATTAATTGGGAGAGTAGTTAGGACTAAGTCCTTCTTTATCCGACCCACTCACTATATGAAGGGCATAACAACGTGGTAGGAAGGAGCTAAGGTATTTGATGGGCTAGATGACGAACTTATGATACAAAAACTAGATGACTTGCGATCTAGTGAGTTCCCTTGCAGAGGTTTTAATCGTACTTACCATTTTCTTAAGTGTACCTCTACTGTAAATTTGTATTGTATTAATTTTTGTATTTTATTAAACTGATGGTTAATAATGTTGGTGAAAAAAATTGATCAATTTTTTACCAAAACCGAGCAAAATCAACATTAGAAAATATTACTTAAATAAAAGAGAGAATGATTAAATATAATATTCATTAATAAAAATTAATGTTTTTTGTTGCCACAACTCAGTGGGTTATCAGGACACAAATGGAGAAAGAATGCAGTTCAAAATGAGGAACTCTGTACAAGGAACATTTTAAGAACTAGAAGAAACAGAATATGGTATTCACATTCCTAGTTTGAACTACACTTGCTCAATGATTTCACTATTTTCTTAGGAAGTTTTTCATAAAAGAATTAATCTCCTTTAAAACGCAGCGTCAATTCGCATTTTGACAATTTTATGTATAATTAGGGGCAGGAATGATCATGAGGAAGGATGATCATTCTTAAGAAAAAAACCTGCATTGTGGAAGAGTACGGACGATTATCGCAAATACATTCGAGGAGGAGATAAGAGCTAATCCTGAAATATAAGGATTTATTCCTAATCGAATTTGGTTAATTTTGAATTTTCTTAAAATTTAATATCTGAATATTGCCTGTTGAATGAATATTATTGTGCAAGGAAATGAAAGTTTCTCGTACATTGTAAATTGTACTTCAGTCAGTTTGTTCTGTGTAAGAAGAATTTTTTTTTATAAATATATTATTTTGATTATTCTGTAGATATTTCTTTTTATTATACAAAATCCAGCACCACACGAAGAATTTCATTTTTTTATTATAAAACAGAACAGAGTTCTACTGATGATTATTTGTTATAAAAATATAGCAAAATCGTCACTGAAACGGTACAAAGATGGTGGAACATAAATATTATACAGAAAATGCCAGGTAGGTATGCTCATCTTGACCCAACGCCTTTGCCAAACTGTATCCATAACGCCGTTTATTATTTTGGCCAGATTCCACCAAACCTTCTCTTTATTCATTGAATAATGAATATGAACTATTTAAAAAAATAAGATATTCAAAATTTCCTGTTAGGAATAAAAGCTAAATTTTATATAGAATAGTGGTATTATGTAAGTAGGTATTTATATATGCAAATTTATTTGTAAACAATATGGTATATACGCCTATATTTTGGTTACATTGTTAATCGAACGTTATTTAAGTTTGAATATATTTTCTTTTGAGTTTTCGATTATATTGTTTTAATGATGTTTCATTTGTAGCAGTCAGATTGTCCAAAACCTATTAGACAAAGTAAAAAGGAAACTCAATTCTGTTTAAATATGAATGAATTATTTTTTTAAATTGCAGGAAAGTAAAACTAGCGATGAATGAAAAAGAAAATTAAATAAAATTTCTCTCATAATACAAAAGGGCCTCCCGAAGACATGACTTCAAATAACGAGTTGCTTCTTTAACTTTTTTCTATGGGGAATTCTGCTCGCTCATAGCTGCTCCCACGCATTCCAACAATAGTTTATAAAATGTATACCTTACTCCTCCAAAAGCTCTCACTATCCTTGTTTGGAACAATAAAGGTACGATTTTATGCTACAATGAACAAGATATAATACTGCACAGCATACGTATAGAGGTATTTATAATTACTAATATGACGACGTAACGATCATCAAGATCTTATTTTCAATTCCGCAACTACAGAACATACAGGATCGATCATCCGTTAGATCTCCCATTTGGTGATATCTTCATCATAGTTTGCAACGTCTTGTCCCATTTCCTAATCTCAACAACAATTTCTTATCTGTTTACAGTCTCTTGAAATGAAGAAACTACTAATAAGCGACTAATTGTCAATAGTGTCTGGATCGATCTGAATCTATTTATGGAAACTTTGGGATTCTACTAAGCATTCTAATGGGCAACGAATCAAAATATCCCAATCCAAAATCCTCATCAAAATTCAAAGTGCTACCCTATCTAAGATTTCAATGAAAACATCCACAATGACCTTAATTAACCTTTTGTGCGCGATACCATTTTTTCCAGATATTGCAAATTCAACCCATCATTACTAATAAATTTTAACCTACACCAAGATCGGTGATATCTTCATCATATATATATATATATATATTATGCAGGGTGGGCGACCAAGACCCGAGGGGTTAAATGCCTGAGTAGACTCGTACCCCATCCCTAAAAGGTCCGGGACTTGGTCGGCTCACATGTCGTGCATAAACCTCTTGTTCACAAACCCCAAGATTTTGGACCATTTAATCTTGGGGAGTGAATTGTTGATGTCCTCTCCTTCAAAGATTTCAAATCTAGACCTAGTATGCCTATCACACTCTGCGAGGTAGTACCTTGCCGTTTCTTCTTTTATTTTGCAAAAACGGCAAAAGGGATCTCGTAGGATACCCATCACGAAGAGGTGATTTCTCAGTGAGCAGTGGCCAGTCAGAATACCTACAGCCTCCTAATTCCCTTCCTTGAGATAGAGAGTAGCCATTTCGATTCTTTTGGTTTGATCTCCTTCACAAACTCCTTCGAATGAAATGAAAAAACTACTAACCAATATGTGACTAATTGACAATAGTATCAAAACCAATCTGGACTGATATACTGTTACTTTGGGATTGTACTAAGCATTCCAATGGACAACGATCATTACTAATAACTCATATCATTACTATTAAATTATAACCCACTCATTCAATTGTTCTCTCTCATCTTGCCAAATTTCCTCAAACCTTTCACATATGCTGAAGATCCAGGGAGCTCTATCTAGTAATGGTAGTGAAAATGAAATAATGTAATGTAATTTAGAGGGCTACTAATGTGTAGTTTATCCACTATTGCTTGTTCCCCAGAATAGAGAGCAGTTGGAATATTCAATAAAAAAATTAATTATTTTTTAACGTAGTCTACTTTTGGAAATATAAACCAATATTCTATCTAAGAAAAGGTTTAATTGTTGGCACTTAGCTCTTGATAATCATATATTGCCGTTTAAATAATACTTTATCATACTGTAGCCTTACACATCATACATTATTTGACGGTTTTAGTTTAAAAATGCTGGCCGAAAGAGAAGATGATTGCCTATTAAAGTAGAGTGTAGAGGCGTCACTCTCGGCCGAAGAGAGCAACAAATGGCCTGGAAACAACAATATATCTTACGGGCAATATATACAGGCAATAAAATGTACAACCGTTTGGAGTCTTTTTTATTAAAATGTAACCCAGAGGTAAACATACCAAGGAAATGAAACTAGACATCATAGAGGAGAATATAATACCCACGGTATTTTATGCAAATCATTTATTATTTGTTAGTCAACTTATGTCCGATTCCACGGATAAAATGTTCTTTTTTGTTTAACACGTTACTTGAAATATGTTTTTGTCTATATTAGATTTTTATTTTGTGACGAAAGTACTTTAATTCTTTAAAATCGTAAAACTCAGAATATTTATAATTGAATATATGTATATATAGGTATATATAATTAAATATTTGATATTAATTTGCAAGTTCATTGAAGGTCGTGTGACTGTTGTCCTTAAGGACTCCGTAGAATAGATAGTACAAATATATATCACAATAAAATTGTATTTATATCAGAAGTGCTGGTTGACGGAAGTATTCCATTATTAGACATACTGTCCCTGAAGATGATCTCAATGAAGATCGAAACGTTGACACGATAAAGAAACGGTTTTTGTGAAACCTACGTTACACCAGACCGCATCACACGATCTCCAAATAATCATTACTTATTATCCGGGATGTGAATGGAGATTTGATAACCGATTGCACACAAAGCTTTTAAATACAGTTATATTCTGTGACTATAATTCTGTACACGACCTGACAATGAAATTAAACTGTGCTAATATACTGATTAATAGGGTTTTGGGCTTATGTGACCCTGCATTATAAAGGTAAAGAAAAATATTTTTCCTTTTAAGGATTAATCACTTTCCCATTAGAGTGATTAACAAGCTGAAACAATGGATTTTATCAAATGTTGGTTTGAGCCTGCACACAGGTTGATTTAAATAATTTTCGATTCCCCCACACCATTTACGTTTAAAATCTTTTCTTACATTCCTGGGAATTTATAATAAATTGAAGAATATTTTTACGGATTCTGCCATTAATGTTAAGACTTTTTACAAAAACTCAATAAAATATTTAAACCACACAGCAAAAGATTCAATTTTAGACTTATCACATGTAATATACGGAGTCAAATGTAATTACTGTGATGTAATCTATATTGGTCAGACATAACAGTTCCCCCTTCCCTTGATGACATTAATAAATGTAGACAGGGTACTGGAATATAAATGCATAGCATAAAATCAAATAATTTCTTTGAACTAGATATTCCCAAGATTTTGGAAAGAAAGAGACCATTCGATACAATACAGTACACAATACTTTATTGGAATTGATACAAAAAAAAAAAAAAAAAAAAATAGAAATACTGATAAAAAGTATAATAAGCATGGCTAATAGCCGTCTGCTGAGTTTACTGCATGAAACCTTACAAATACAGAAATATTTTAAAAAAAATATTCGAAGAGAAAATTAACATATAGCAGGTGTATGAATCATAATAGATGGAAATATGAGAAAAAGAGAAGAAAACAAAAATAATTGAATAGGAACAAATTACCTTTTGAGAATTGATAGAGTAATAAAAAACAAAGCAGTAAAAGTATATTTTCAGGGACGACAATTATTGCATATCTGAAAGCCACTCGTATCTCACTCTACAGGCGTACCGAGCAAAGGAAATTAGCGGTAAAGGGGATATTTGGTTAGAAAGATATTCCAGTATTTCAACTCTGCAGATGACTGTCTTTCCCAAGTAAGATACCCGCAATTCTGAGAGAAGAGAGCAGACTCCCAAAAAGTGATATGAATCTTCCCTGGCGTGGCTGTTACAAAGTGGACGAGTTTCATCTTGAGGATCATTCGAAACCCATGGTTTGAATTTCAAATATAACAATTCTCCTCTTAGTTTGAATAGCCAATAAGAATCTGTAATATTAAGGTCTTGGGAAAGGCTCGGTTTATATGACAGTAGGTGTTCATTGAAAAGTTCCTTATACAACTAGAACCTCTCTGTACTTTTCGCCTTATTCACAGCTTCTTCTCGATGAGCTTCGATTATTTTGCAAGGAAGCACAAAAAGGTCCGAGAGATTCTCCCGAACACCGGAGTTTTGCCAGGGGCATGAGTATTTCTGGGCTAGAGAAGCCCATTGATTATACCAGGAGATATTCTTTCGAGTTATCTGTAGAGCGATTATTTTAGGCAGTCGATCATCTGGCAGGCTCACTATCTTTGACATATATTTTAGGTGGAGGGAAAAGGTATACGAGAATTGAGGAGGCAAACAGGATTCTAGCGTTAGCATGTAATTTGGGGAGAAAGATTGTAAGTTGAAAAGTTTAAAAAAAAAACCTTGACATTTTTCCACAACCTCGTAGGACTGGAAACCCCAAACTTGAGCGCCGTAACATAGCACTGTGCGCAGGACACTATTTTAAAATTTTAGTTTGGTTTCATAAGGTTCCAGCTTGTTGCGAAAGAGATTTACTCAGACACAGTTTAAACCTGTTTTTGCAGCCGAAATTCTTCCTTCAAAATGAGACCATTGGATAGAAAGCTCTGTATTGAAGAACTGTATATTCATTAAAGCCTAAAACCTGTAATCTTAACATAGGTTTACTTGGTTCTGGAATGGTGTACTCCGGTATTTTAAATTTTATATAAATGAGGGCAACCAATAGATAATTAAGAAGATTAAACCTACTCTTGTGTCAGAAGACCGGTACTGATTTTTTTACGAGAATATTTCAACTACGAGGTTATATGAACCATCGGGATGCCAGTGTTTTGGAAAAAAGCTAATTTGTAAGTATGTCGGGTACGAATGCAACGCCGCTGGATTCGAACACGGGACTTTTACCATACCGTGACAACTCCTAAACTGTTGTGGCCACCGACACCCCTAAATAAATAACATGAACAATAAAATTGCAAACGTGCATATAATTACAATAAATTTTGGGAAAATATCTTGTTACCTCTATAAAAATAATTAATATAGTAGAAATTTAACAGGATAAATTATTGTTTTCTTACCATTCATTATGTAACTTTTTGCCTAGTCCATTTTATAATTTAAAACTTCAGATGCTGCAGTTACTTGTCACACAATTTATATAAGACATATTTTAGTGCCGACCACATGTGTTTTTATGCTTAAATTT
Source organism: Cimex lectularius (assembly GCF_000648675.2). Taxonomy (NCBI): domain Eukaryota; kingdom Metazoa; phylum Arthropoda; class Insecta; order Hemiptera; family Cimicidae; genus Cimex; species Cimex lectularius. The sequence goes on from NW_019392700.1 coordinate 1,104,115, forward strand.
TTATTTGAAATGTTTTGTATTGTCAGTAGTGCCAAAACGCAGATATAAAAAGTAGTGAGAATAACTTTGAAAAATTATTTATTTCATAAAATTATACAAGTTTAAGACTTTTTCAAATAAATTACTATATTTGATTTATCTTCCCCAACGGCGGAGAAGATATACACTTCCAAAACACTCGGCTGTCGTGCGGGTTTAGCCTACATGAAACTTACATTGGTGAACATGTTATAGCTTAACGAACATTATTGACATATTTAAATAATAATTTAATATTAATATATGAATTCTATAATCGGGTTATAATGCTTTAATGGTTTTTAGGAATGGTTATGATTTTTCATGTTTTTGTTTCATGAGTATTAGATTTAATTCCCTTGAGGATTTAGATAAATCTATTAATATTAATATTGGTATATTAATGAATGAAGAATGAAATATTAATGATGTAAGAATGATCAAACTTTTTTCATTTAAAACACTATTCTATTTTACTTACCTTTTAGAGTCAACTCTGCAAAATTAAGTTTATATTGTTTCTGACAGTTTTTTATAATTTTTGGTCTATCCGCTCACATTCATTTACACATCAGCTCGTAGTTGTAAATATTTTTTTGTTGGGCTATAAGAAATTTTTCTGAGAATGCAACACAATTATAATTTGCATTTGGAAAATTGTGACATTTATACGTAGTTTTTTTAAACCGTGTCCGGGTCCTGGATGTCATTGCCCGTTGAAAATGCATGAAAACGAAATTTTATTGGGACTGATGAGTTTCTCGACTCAATCACAACTCCGACCAACCTTTTTTAATCTTCGAGTCTCTTTCACCTTTTTTTTTATTTCCCCGCTTTCTATAATTTGCAGTCTTAAAAAACTTTCCTTCCATTCATTACGACACCTCGAGCCCATCAATTCCGCCGGATTGTTACAAAGTTCCGACGCTTTCATCATCTCCATTAAAAAGAAACGCGAAAGAACGTTTCTTAAGACACTTACTTTCAAATGAGGTTATTTTAATGCGAATTAAAAAAGCGATGAGGTTTCTATAGCTGTTTTTGCTTTATAAATATTTAAATGCTTTTTAGCCAATAATTCACTAAATTGAAAAAAAAAATACAAATTCATTAAGTAATTTGTGGACTTTTCACTAAAAAAGACCCACTCCAAGCGGATCTTCTCCATCCCTGTTAAATGAAAAAATTATTAATCAATTTTTTATTAATAAACACGTAAAGAAAACTAATTAGTCATATCTTGTTTCAACTAAGCTACCTTGTGTTCTTATAAGCATACTATACAAGAGCAGATCGCTTTTCACAACAGATTATGTCTTAATAATTTTCCTAGCATTAACTAACCAAAAAAAAAAGTCTATTACCTACAAATATAATTACAATTATTATACTTAAAGTATTTAAACTTCTGTTATAACATTTGGGCAAAATAAAAAGTAGTTTTTTAATGTTTCGTAAAGAAAGAGTAGTGATAGTGTTCGTACTTAATCAGTTTTTTGACATAGCATAACTTTCGAACATTACAATACGGTTTTTAAAACTACTTCAAAAAGATAAAAAATAAAATTTATTCAAGGGGTAACTTACATATTATGTGAAGGTTCAGCAAATTTCTTTAATTTGATGAAAAACGACAAAAACATTTCTCCAAGTCACTGGCTTCAATGTTGGGCCAGTGTTAAGTTTGTGGTCAGGTTATCTTCGTTTGGTGTTGCTCTAGGTGAATAGTATCTGTTTTTTAATAAATCTAATAAAAATATATAATATATTTAAATATATACTTATATATTGTTTCTTCGGGTCGGTCTCTGCTCGTCGGTTCTTTTTCTTTTTAATTGTTATCATGTGTAAATTTTTGTTAGGTTTTTAGTATTTTGGTTAACACGATACTATAAAAATAGGTTCGAATTTAGATAATTATGGTAATATATAATTAATTTTAAATGACTCCTAGAAAAAAAAGCCACAATAAAAATTAGCTTAGCTTTATTTAAAATAATTGATCGATGTTTTTTTCTGTTTTTGCAATATCGTTTCCTGATCAATTTTACATTGACAATATATTTATTATTCTAGTATTACGTTTATACTATGATAGAATTTTGATCAATAAATATAAGGGTAACTTAAATATAAAAAAATTGTGTGATAGAATATTATGTACTTATTCAATCTAAACAATTTCGTCCAATATTGAAAGGCTTAATATATTTATTTTTGAAATATATGTTGTTGCTCCGTATATTTTAATAATTCATTGTGAGATTAGTTACAATGTCGCTGTAAAATTATGACAAAAAACCCGTCTAACAATTGGCTACATTTAATCAGACTATAAATCATAGGAATTCACATCAAAACGGTATCTCTTGGATATTTTTTTCTCTCCGAACAGCTTTGATCCATCGAGAGTATAAATTCCCTGTCAGGCGTTTTCACCAGCCAGTCGTAATCCCTCTAAGTATTTATCCAACAGTCATTCCGAAGGTTTTGCGTCATTCCGTTTTGATATTGAAACTGAATGAATCGGCCGTGTTTTATCAGTAATCAAATTTATAGCTTTCATAAACAAACATTGGGAGGCCAAATACATAAATCAGCGGACCCTCATCGTTTTTACTTAATGCTCAGTTGAGGTTTTGCTCCTGCTTTATGTCCAGACAGAAAAAAAATATTTAGCAAATGAATTACACTTACAATAATTGGTTTGGTTCAATTAATCTAATTAATTAGTCTAATTGATTTTAATTTAATTGTATTATGTTAGTTGATGTAAAATATCCGTATATACGTTGTCAAGACCAAAAATTCTTCAAGAAAAAAAAGGAAAAATCCAATTTCACCAATTTAAATAAACAAAATCGCCCCCATGATCCACCGGGGTTCTTGTCGATAGGGCGTTGCGAGAAAAGAAAAACAAAAAGAGCATTCCGAGATTGGAACTCCATGAAAGTAATTGGTACAATCCGGTGAGTCATATTCCTTTTTTCTGTAAAAAAAATTATTTCCTTCAACATTTTCCCGGAGTGCTCTCGCTCCTTTTATTTAAAAAAATCATATATAAAAAATAGATAAATTTTTGTTTGATAAAATAAATTGAAACAGATTTAAACGTTTTATGTATTTCATTTATGCTAAGAGAAGCGATTATGTTAATTTTTTCAGGGCTTTAATTCTTTTCATTTTAGTTCAGAACAGTTTCTTATTTTATTTTATTTTTTGTAATAAAAGTAATTTTTTTTATGTTCAGAATTTTTATTTTATTTCTTTTCCTAATTAAATTGTAAGTTGTGGGCAGCCTTGAAGCACAAGCCATTTCAGAAATCACAAAACGCTTTATAAAATTGGTAGCAGAGCGTGGTTTCTGCAGAACTTAAAATCAGCTGAACAACAAAATCGTCACTGTTCTTGTAAGAAACGATATGTCGGTACATAATAAAATATTTACTTCTAAAAAATACCCTAACACTATGATTAGTCAATTGCTGGACAGTGAAAAGATTGAGAGAATTACACAAAAGCACTACTTCTCACAAAACTCGTTTTATTTAACATTTAACACTTTATCACAAGTGTTACACAATTCGCCAAAAAGTATTCATTATAAATTAAAACTGCACGTACGGTGATGAGTAAAACAATGTTAATCACAAATCGGTTAAAAAGAGAATTGAAGAAAATGCAAAAAAATAAATAAAATAAAAGAAGGTTGAGACACCGATTGTTTTGCAGACCGTATTTGAACACCAAATCAGAGGGAGCTCAGGACTTACTTAGGATCGAAATGTTGAAAACCATGTTGGCGGCAATCAAGATGATTTTTATTCTCTTTCTTTATCATCCAGTCTAAATTTTGCGAGTAAACAATTTCTTAAACCAATGCTAGGATCGAACGGAAAATACATCCACAGTCACTTGTGAGTAGTCTCAAAATGTTCATGTATTCAAACCGTATGATGCAGAATCAATATTGCAGCTTTTAATGGATCTCTATCCTATCGCCGATCGATGTAACAATGATTTTAAATGTGTAGAGATTAGTGACCGTTAATCGATATCTGAATAACTAATGATTTTAAAAATATATTAAGAGCCATTAGCGTACATGCACGAGGGAATGGCAGAAAATATTTTGGAAATCATTTAATTTATGAAAAAAAAATATTGTAAAAAACCAAACCACAGAAATCCAAAACCTCGTTTTAAGAGCTCAGTATTTCATGAAGCACCAATTGGAAAATGAATCTTTAAGAAGATTTTTAAATAAAAAAATTACCTTTGCTAATATTTTACAAGATATATCTGTAAAAGAATTGATACAACATATCAAAGAGTGACAATTAATTAAGGTTTTTAGTTGAGATGAAAAAAAGCTAATGACACCAGAGGGATTCGAACCCACGATCGTCGGCTAGATACGCCGCTGCTCTACCACTTGAGCTATCGTGACCTCGATCCACTCGGATATCAACTCCCCATCTCAACCCCACCTTATGAGTTTTCCCTCCTTTTGCCATTTTTCATTGAGATGGGGAGTTGATGTCCGAGTGGATCGAGGTCACGATAGCTCAGGTGGTAGAGCAGCGGCGTATCTAGCCGAAGGTCGTGGGTTCGAATCCCTCTCGTGCCATTAGCTTTTTTTCATCTCAAATAAAAACCTTAATTAATTGTCATGTATTAGTTGGTCAAGCGGACCACGAAAGTAGTGAATTTAATTAATTAAAATGAAGTATACTTCACTAAGACTCTTCGTCGCCATTTCAATTGTCGTCGAGAATCCAAACCGATTACACGACATTTGAAATAATGGCAAAAGGAAGGAAAACTCATAAGGTTGAGATGGGGAGTTGATGTCAGAGTGGATCGAGGTCACGATAGCTCAGGTGGTAGAGCACGGCGTATCTAGCCGAAGGTCGTGGGTTCGAATCCCTCTCGTGCCATTAGCTTTTTCACCCCTTTTTTTTCATCTCAAGTAAAAACCTTAATTAATTGTCATGTATTAATTGGTCAAGCGGACCACGAAAGTAGTGAATTAATATGAAAGAGTGTTTACATCCCCAATACTTAGCGTTAATGGGATCAAAACCGAATTTCTCCACATTATCAGAACTTTGGAAACATAGTTTACATTGAAATGATTGTGGCAAACCGTAGCATAAATATCTCTTGAATGAGAGATCTCTGATTTTTCAAAAACTCTTCTTTATTCAGCCAGAAATTAGAACATTTTGTCGATCAACCTCCTAAATCATGTGATCAATTTGGTTGCAAATCCAACCGTTCTATTCCTAAAGAGGAGAAGAATGATAGTTCATTATCAGACAGTCGCAAAGAATCATAATAACTATAAGAAAATACAATTTTGCCCAATGCAGTCTGGAGGTACTTTAATCAAATACCTAGGAATTTTGATCGACATCCTAACAGTAACTATCAAAGGCGACCAGATTATTTTCGAAATATTTTATACATGGGAATCCATTCATCCCTGCGCCTTTTCATGCGGTACCACCACCAATACAGTTTTTTTGGCCTGCGCAATATCAAGAATGTCGTGTTGTCTTTGCAAAATCAGACAGTCACCAGAATATAAATCAAAAAAGAACTGAAGATAATCGAAATGGGGGTGGGAGAAAAAAATCCCAGGATCATTATAATAAAAATAAAAATAAGATATTCACTCGAAAATCTAATAGCAATGAATATGGCTTGGTGGGTTTTAATCCCTTTTCTAACCCTTACCAATATTTCCATAATTATGATTTATCAACGAGACCTTCGAGACCCCTAAGTCGAAACTCTGATTCTTCTCCAACATGATTTCTAGTCAGAATATTTCAATACAAAATCATATAAATGCTGGCTATCTGCAATGAAACAAAATCCAATTGAAATATTAAAAATCCCAACAGTTAAAAAAATCTCTAAAGAAAAAATTTCAAGTGTAACACAAACAACATGTAATTTTATCGAAAGTGATTCCGAAAATAAAAAACTAATAGCATTGTCCGTTGAAGCCCAAATTGATGAGAATCAGATGGGAATAATAGAGTTGTTTTTAAATAACATCGAAACTTCAGCTCTGATAGATACGGGCGCTTCAATTAACTCTATTTTTCTGACCTCTGTAAACAAATATTACCTGGTTTTAATCTGGATAAAATCCAAACTGACATGAGAGACACAATTTTAATCATAGATTCAAAACCCACTAAACCTGTTACACAAGTAAAAATGAATGAAGAATTGACATATATATATGGCGTGAAGTTTTTTTTTAATTAGAGAAATTACTTTTTGATTGCATCCTATCAATGTCCTTTTGATCCAATCCTATCAATCCTTTTATAAAAAAGTCGGTCTTGTCTTATTATCAGCGAATAATAGTTGCCTTTTTCATTTGATCCCTATATTTTTATTAGTTTATAACACCGAAAAGGCTTTTGTTTCAAATGATCAATTCAATAAACGTAGAAGAAAAAATGATAATCTTTTAAATTATTTCGTTAAAACTTATCCTGAAACCCTTACAACAAATTTAGGAAAACCAAATATAATGAAGGTTCTTCTTCAAAAAAATTCAGAAGAATTAATTAAGGTTTTTAGTAGAAATAAAATAGTTTGAATAAAACAGTCAATGGCACGAGCGGGAATCGAACCCACTATCTTCGGCTAGATACGCCGCTGCTCTACAACTTGAACTATCGTGACCTAGATCCACTCGGACACCAACTTCCTATCTCAACCCCACCTTTTGAGTTTTCCCTCCTTTTTGCCATTTTTCAAATGTCGTGTAAACGGATTGGATTCTCGGCGACAAACGAAATGGCTACGGAGAGCTTTAGTGAAGTATACTTCATTTTAATTCATTAAATTCACTAATTTCATGGTCCGCTTGACCAATTAATATACCACGAAATTAGTGAATTTAATTCAGAAGAAATTGCACTTTCACGACCTTATACTTTAAACCCTCCACAGACTAGGGAAATGAAAAAATATATATTGATCAGTTGCTAAACAAAGGAAATATAATTGCATCGTATTCAGCTTAATCTAGTCCTGCCTTTTTAGTTCCTAAACTGGGAAAAAAGAATATTGCAGGCTATGTGATTTTGAACTCTGTTGTTGATCATTTAAACGGTGCAAAATATTTCAGTGCAGTGGAATTATATCAATCTTTTCACCAATTTGAATTAAGTGAAGAAAGGTGGGAGTTAACTGCTTTCATTGTACCTTTTGGGAAATATAAATACCAATGCATACCTTTCGGTATCCGATCAGGATCAGGATATCTGCCAATGCTAATATATAAATTATTTTAAAATGAAAAGTTTAGTTTTATTTGGAATTTTGTGGATAATATTCTCGTTTATACAAAAGGAACATTAAAAGATCACATGCAACACTCGCACATACTTTTTAATCGTTTAAAAGAAGCTAACATGACCATAAATCCAGACAAATTACAACTAGCGAAAACCTCAATTAAATTTGTAGGATATACAATATACAATCTTACACAATACTTGACGCACATAATCAACAAGAGTGAAAGACATTTTAAATTCCTAAAAATGTTTCTGGTTCCGTAAAATCTAAAACAAATTTTAAATTTTGCAGGATCTATTGCAAAATCTTACTCAATTTGTCTCAGGTTTTAGCACCATTTACTGACTTAATAAAGAAAACATCTAAATTAGATATGTGTGGTGATTAGTGACCGTTAATCGATAATTATTCAGAAATCGTGAGATGCGGTCTGGTGTGATGTAGGTTTCAGAAAAACATTTTCTTTATCGGGCGCTCTCAACACGACACGCAAGATTGGCATAATTACACAGAAGACAAACACTTTGTGCCCTGAAGATGATCTCAATAAAGATCGAAACGTTGGCACCCCCTAAAGAAATTTTTTTCTGAAAACTACATCTCACCAGACCGCATCTCACGATTTCTGAATAATTATCTAAATTAGAGTGGACACAAACGCATGACAAGGCATTCCAGAAAGCAATGACTTTATTATCATCAGCACCAATTTTACAATTTCCGGACTTGACAAATTGTTCTATCTGTAAACCGACGATAGTCATTCTGTAATAGGCTAGGTGGAAGCTCAAAATTATGATAACATTTTATTACCAATCGCATATTTTTCTACTAAATTACATAATGCATTAAATGATAACACATGTGAAAAGAAGTTATTCGCCATTATTGCTTCAACTAATCATTTTTCTCCGTATCTAAAACACAGATTGTTCAGCTCTTAATGTGGTTTATAAGCAATCCTAAAGAGGGAAACAATCCTGAACTCCTTAAAGCTCGATCATTATCCTTCAGTCCTGTGAATTTTCAGTAGAGCATAAAGCGGGAAAAAGCAACAAAACAGCCGATTTATTGTCTAGATAGGTTTCTGTAAACGGTACTTCATTAGAAGCATTTTCAAAAGAACAGTTTGAAAAAATACATCCAAGCAATTGGCCAGGTTTGATAATTTGTAAGAAATTTATTGTATAAAAATTTAAGTCCCGTGTTACTTTATAAAAAATAAAATTTTACATTTCAAAAATCATAAAATGACAACTGCTACAATGATATTACATAAAATTCGTTATCCCATTATATTTGAATACTTTCATTGTTCAGAAATCGGTTGTCATCTAGGCTATAAAAAACATTAGGCAAAATAAGAGAACATTTTACATGCACTAAAATGGCTTCGGACATTAAAATGCAATACAGAAATTGTGTAATTTGTGCCCAAACAATAGCATACACAGAGAACAATAAACATGTTCTAGAATCTCAAATTGAAGCCAACTTTCTCATGCATAAATTGTATATTGACCTCGCTGGCCCATTTCCGCGCAGTAAAGAGAGCCATGCTCAACATTTATTGGTTTGTATTGATGCCTTATCCAAATCTGTGATGGCTAAGCCATCATATAACATCTCATGTCATTTAAGCTTTAAAAAGGCACATTTTCCATGCTTTGGTATCCCTAAGAATATAGTCAGTGCCAAAGCCATAATTTTTAGATCTCAGGCATACAAAAATGTTTGTTTTTCCTAAGGCACCACTTACTTCTTAAATATTCCTTGTTCTCCGATGGCCAATAATGCAGAAAAAATGATTCGAATAATTTGTCATTTCATCGTTTTATGATAATGACAAAAAAACTGGGATAGAGATTTATATTTAAAAAAAGCTCTTAAAAAAGGTCGTGAAAGTGCAATTTCTTCTGAATTAAATTCACTAATTTCGTGGTATATTAATTGGTCAAGCGGACCATGAAATTAGTGAATTTAATTAATTAAAATGAAGTATACTTCACTAAAGCTCTCCGTGGCCATTTCATTTGTCGCCGAGAATCAAATACATTACACGACATTTCAAAATTGGCAAAAAGGAGGGAAAATTCAAAAGGAGGGGTTGAGAAGGGAAGTTAGTGTCCGAGTGGATCGAAGTCACGATAGCTCAAGTGGTAGAGCAGCGGCGTATTTAGCCGAGGGTCGTGGGTTCGAATCCCGCTCGTGACACTGACTTTTTATCTCAACTAAAAACCTTAATTAATTGAAATATATTAATTGGTCTTGCGGACCACTAAAACTAGAGAATTTATATTTAAATTTAATTGCCATCAATAATGCTGTCCATTCTAGCATTGGGTATTCACCAGCTACAATCTTTTTAAGCAGAAATTTAATGTACCCATTGAGAGTAAAAATTAAATTTGATTCTGAATTATACAGTACAGAACAACCAGACCAGCTAAGGGAACTATGGTTGAATGCATTTCAGAATTTGAAAACTGCACATATTCAAATGGCTAAGCAGTACAATAAAACAAATGTAATCCTTCATATGTAATAGATGACAGTGATGTATAAAATTTATGAACTTTCTAATAAATTGCAAAATAAAAATGCCTCGCGTAGGTCGAAATGCAAAGGTCTTTTTTATTCATATTCTAAAATCTAAACATAACCCAGATATAGTAATTATAGCGCTTGTTTCACAATTAAAACCTTTTAAGAAATGTGTGGTTTTTGGTGTTAGTCATTATTTGGAGATCATAAGATACGGTCTCGTGTGACGTAGGTTTAGAAAAACATTTTCTTTATCGTACCAACGTTTCGATCTTTATTGAAGTCATCTTCAGGGCCTGGGATTTATAAACGTTGTTTAACTTATACAAAACCATGTAGGATGTGAAAAAAATGAATTTATACAATGCTAGAAATTTTAGAATCAAACAAAGTATTTGTACTCAAACAAAGTATTTGTTTTCTGTCTAGATGTGCCATTATTTTGTGTCGTGTTGAGAGTGCCAGTGAGATATTGATATTTTATGTTTATATACATTGGATTTTGAAGGGGTTGAGAAGAAAGTTGTAGTATAACAATGCTTAATAGATGTGACATAATTATATATGGAAGTATCGGGCCTAGGGTGCTACCCATGGCTATGCCAGACAGTTATTTGTAAAAATGATTATTATATGTATAATATCGGTTAATACAGCAGTGTCGAACCATTGTTATTAACGTGTGCTTTGATAGACTTGTGTGTGGTGTTATGTTGGGCCATTTATTTTTCATAATGTTCAGTGTTGTGTCTATTGGAATGTTGGTGAACAACGGTGAAACATCTAGGAATATGAGAGAGTGGTGTGAGGTGATGTGAATATTATTAATTTTGTTAATGAAATTAAATAACTTTTTATTTTTATGTTGTCTGTGATGTTGTTGGGTATATTGGTTAGGTATTTTGTCATGTTGTACGTAGGTGAATTTACAAATGAAATGATTGGTCTTAGAGGGTGTTCAGGTTTATGTGTTTTGATAGATCCGTATAGTTTCGGGGGCGTCGGAGAATTGTTTTGAAGTAATTTGTAGGTGTATATGTCAAATTCGATTTGTTTACGTCTTTCTTGAAGGATTTTTTTGTCCGTTTTATGAAATATTAATTTTTTCATTGTACTCTTACTAGCAGAAAGAAAGAGTTTGTCTGGATTATTTTTGAGAATTTTTTTGTTTTGGTGTATGTTTGTTGAGAGGTATTGTAAGTGATTTGCTATTGTATTAATGCATTTTAATCGTATTATCTTTTTTTCTTCTATTTTTGTTGACTTTTCGATTGCATAGTCTACATCAGTAATTCATTTAGCTGTTGGGAAATCTGTTTTGTTGTAAGGAATGAAATGTTTGGGACCAAGTGATAGGAAGTTTTGGATTTCTGGAAGAATGTTAGTTTTTGTTACCTCACGATGTCCAAATAATAATTAACTAACGGCCACTGAACACCACACAGTTTCGACCTATATTGAGATCATCTTCAGGGCCTGTGATTTATAAACATTGTTCAAATTATACAAATACATGTAGGATGTGAAAAAAATTAATTTATACAATGGTAGAAATTTTAGACTCAATCATAGTATTTGTACTCACTCAATATGTGTCTTCTGTGTAGATGTGTGTCGTGTTAAGAGTGCCAGTGAGATATTACTGTTTTATGTTTACATATGTTGGATTTGGAAGGAGTGGAGAAGAAAGTAGGGATGGAAAAACATTTTTATATGTGGAGTCGGCAATGGGAAAGAATGGCTAATATTTCGGCCTGATTATCCTTCAGGATTATATAGACGGGGATAATTAGGGAAAGGAAAGCCAAATTGATGAAGAATTGGACAATGTAGAAATGTTATATGAGAAGAATTTAATGATTGTTTTATATGTTTTATGTTTTGTGTGGTGTGATGATGATATATGTATGTTACTGATATTGAATTTGATTAATATTATATAATATATTTGATTTACGCTAATATCGTTAATCAAATTAAATTTCAATAACATACATGTATCATTATCACATCACACAAAACAAATAACTTATAAAACAGTCATTACCGGAACGTTAACCGGAAGTACGCTAAAAGGGTCCATCCACATGGGGGTGATACAACAGAAAGGCCAATTTTACGTACGGGAGTACTTCGAGAGGTTCGGGCAGTACTCGTTACAGCCCTTGAACCTCTCGGGGTGCGGAGCACGGACGGGTGCATTAATGTCGACCCACCCCTTCGGAAGGATCAAGCGGGGAAGACAATCGCCTTGGTACTTAGGGACCCGGGTGTTTTTCTATACATGAACTTTCTGGTTTAGCGCTAACCATTCACAAGCGGAAAGGCGATACCATCTACATTAAGAAAGAAACGACTGATAAGGCCTTGTGCCAAGTAAGGTCGGAAAAGAACTTTATCGCCTTCAGACTACCCCTACAGGAAACTTATCTACTATAATATTATTTAACATCCAAGAAGTTATTACTACAACAATACCCCAAAATTTTAACCTGCCAATAATTTCTTTGAAAGCCTATTTTTTAGATAATTTTCTAAAGTTTATTATTTAGATATTTCGCTTATTTCAACTCGGCTAGAGCCTCAGGATTATAAGCAGTTTGAGACAATGCGATACTTCCCATATATGATACATCATTTTTTTTTCTTGTTTTTATCTCACGCAAACGATGCGTGAGTATGTCATTCATATTGTAACATTGTTTTATTGTAATCAACCAAATAGAATAGTTTGATTTAAAACTAATATTTTATGTATTTATATAGTACACTATTTTAAAGAATTTAACGAAACTAGCCGCCTGATAGGTTTTTTAACTATACTTTTTATCACTTGCAATAAAGTTCTTTTATCTCATAATAAATGTAATTGTATTGTTATGCTTTTCGTAGCAAATTGATGGCGTTGACAACCTGTTAGGGTTGGATCGCTCATTAATCAAGAGGGTCTAATCACTTTCGAGTGATTCACCATCATTGAGCACTGTAGAGCTATTTGCCCTTCATTTCGCTTTGTTCTGAATGTTCCCAGACTAAAAATGTCTAAAACAACCTCTTAATATTTGATTCTTGTGTTACTACAGAAAAATTAAAATTATAATTATGTTTTAATTCCGACGTTTCAATCTACAATAAACAGATGCAAGGTTTAGGTTTTAGGTAATTAAAGTAATGGCCACCATATCAATCATTTGAATTATTTATTTGTAGGAGTTATTTAAACAAAAGTGTCAAATAAGGCATCTGGCATAATTTGAGTAAGGTTTTAGTGAGGTTTTTACAAGGAACTTTTGTAACCGCCTAGGATTTAGGTACTTGTCCGGGTTGGAAGTTCCAGATTACTAAGCTTGACTACTCTCTCGAACGAACTTTCGACTTTGTGGTATGTCGGCGGTAAGGTTCACGTGAAAAGGTAATTTAAATGTGGGGACATTAACAAAAGAGTGAAAGCAATTTACGACAATAGAAAAATAAAATACGTAAATGAGAACTAAGAGAAATGGAATGGTTGGTCCATGAGGTATGAAAAAGAAAATATAATAATTAATAATAATTTATTACAGCATTCATATTTCGGAAAAAAATGACAAAATCGCCCAAAAGTTAGCCAGTCAGGCTAGTAAAAAATCGTATAAAAATGCATAATTAAAAAGAAAGATTGTGCTATTATAATAGGAAAACGGAAGAAAGCTAAAATATATGATGAATCACTCATAATAAATGGATTACGGGCCGAATTAGTTTAGGTCGTAAAAGAAAAAATCTTGGTTGGCAAAGTTCTAATGAAAAAGTTAAAGCACGAGCGGGATTCGAACCCACGACCTTCGGCTCAACACGCCGCTGCTCTAACCACTTGACCTATTGAGAGTCGTATTGAACAGAACATCGTGGGTTCGAATCCCGCTCGTGCACTAACTTTTTCATTTCAACCAATACATAAAGGCGTCGGTGACCGAAACGGTTTGGGCGTTGACACGGCGCTCATCACTGTAAGGTAAAAGTCCCGGGTTCGAATCCAGCGGCCCTGCATTCGAACCCGACATACTAAAAAATGGGATTTTTTTTTAAACACCGGCTGGGGAGTTGATATGGCCTCTGCTGTTGCGAACCTTCAAATAAAAAGTATTAAAAAATCCTACCATTACATTCATCTTGAATAAGTTTTTATAAAGTTTAAGCATGGCGTTGTGATGCATGTGCAGATCTCACTCATAGTCCAAAATTTTCTTACAATTCATCATTTAATAATTTACTTCAATAAAAAAATTTAATTAATTTTTTTTTACAATCACTGATTTCAATGTTTTCGTTAACGTCTAAAACTATTTCAGAAGATTAAATTTTATGTAGTTGTTCAATTGTAGGTGGATTAAAAGCAAAAACAAACGCCGTCTTGCTGCAATTTCTTTTATACGTGGTAATATTTATTTTGTAAATTTGATTCACAAATGCACGTGCCATATATTTATTGTATAGAACATAATATGATTCGTACTGAACTAGCTGCCTTGCCAAATCTGCCATTATTAAGAATTTCCGTTGGTAAATGACAGGAAATCACTTTAGAAAAAGTTTAATCTAGTAGTCTATTACAATAATTTCCTGTCTTAAAGATTTGAAGCAAATAGATTTAACTTAGGGTCAACGCAAGTTTAATAAATAATAGTATGGTTCTACACTACAAGACAGTCGGATTATAAGGCACATAAAGAATGGGGGTTTTCCGATAAGGAAAACGGTCTATATAGCTCTCTATCCAACTATCGCATTTAGTTTAATCTATGATCCCATTTGGAGGAATTTAAACGCCGATGTTTCAACCGAAGGCGTCGTTTATTTGGAAGACGGTCGTTGATTTTATCTGCAAACGGGACTCGACTGACAGGGCCAAAACGTTGTATCGGTCGATGGTGATCTATTTCGATTTAATTGAAATGGGACGATGAATGATAAATCTAAACACACGGTTACCCGGCTCGAGCCGAAATGATGAGCCGGCATCGACCGCTTTAGCATGTCTGTACTGGCTCTTTGCCTTAATTAGGTTCCCTTTCCGCGAAAGCCTTTCTGAAAACAAGCTTTCACTGCATAATCAGATTTTCCTGGATAACAAGGTTTTGGCTACGATCAGATTACTTCGGTATGCGTTATAAGGTCCTCTGGACGTGGTATTTACGAAAAATTATATTTATATTTTTTGATATTTGTGGTGATTAGTGACCGTTAGTCGATGATTATTCGGAGATCGTGAGATGCGGGCTGGTGTGACGCAGGTTTTAGAAAAACATTTTCTTAATCGTGCCAACGTTTCGATCTTTATTGAGATCATCTTCACGGCCTGGGATTTACGAACATGGTTTAAATTTAACTAATACATGTATGATATGGAAAAAAGTTTATTTATACAATGCTAGAAAATTTAGACTCACTCAAAGTGCTTGTTTTCTGTGTAGTTGTGTCATTATTGTGTGTCGTAAAATGTAATGTGTAATGACACATCTATACAGAAAACAACGCTGTGCTTCGTACCAGTTTCAAGAAATGTATAATTAATTTTTGGCTTAATTGGTTTACAAATAAATTCAATTCTAGTTATTGGAAAAAAGTTGTAAGGAATGGTTCGGATATATTTATAATATTCTAACAATTTGGTATATAATAACAATTTATTAACGTAAATGAGCAAAATAAAAACTAAAAAGAAATTTTTTCAATTAAATAGACAAAATAATTTACTATATAACTGGCCCGGGTTTACAATTAAATAAAAGAAAATAACTAAAATACTTGTTTGACCATGAAGGATTACTTGATTTCCGAAACCAAAAAGTTGAGACGGACGTTGAAGATTGGCTCGATGATGACGATGGTTTGCTTTTGCTTTTCGAGTTTATTTATTAGATACTTTTACATACATTTTGTGTAAAGTGACTACAAGGGAAAATGTCTAGGACATTATACATCCTTGTGACAGAGGGCTTAAGTATATTGACAATATTTGTTGATTTGGCCTAGAGAAATAAGAACAGTGGTGAAAATTATACTAAAAACCACTTGCAGAAAGAATACATTAATAAATAGGGAAGTTACAAATAATTACATATGTTATAAATTATAAATCATAAGTCATTGATTACATATGTACAATAGATAAGTTTGATAAACAACACATTTCTTTAATATTAGCTAATTTCATAAATAAGTTAATAAATAAGCAAGTTAATAAATAATTACTAATTATTATGAGTTAAAATAATTGAATAGACTTGTACAATACATAGTCTGACATTTACTAATTTGTAAATAAATAAAAAAACAGTAAAATTAACTATTTAATAAATAATATTACAGTGAATAAATATACAAAGCAGTCATACTAAAATGTGTTTCCAATTTTTGTTGAGGTTATAGTTTCCTACATTCTTTATTGTCAGATTTGTACTCTCAGCTACGTTCATACAATGAGCTAGTGATCCTTTTGATATCATCTTTAATGTATGGGATGTTTAAAATTTCGTGCATATAATTTATAAGAACACTTCTTTTAGAGGATGCAATTAACCTTAAAAATTTATTTTGAATTGTTTGTAGGCACTTTATATTGGTGTTACTTGTGTAGCTCCATACCTGACAGGCGTATAACAGCATTGGTCTGACTATGGTTTTATATATAATGAGTTAATTTTCGGGGCTCATCCCAGATTCTCTACACATTAAAGGGAACAGCGTCTTGATAGCATACTTCCCTTTGTCAACCTTTTTACAAGTGTTGTTACCAAAGTTAAGCTTGCTATCGAGGTGTAAACCAAGGTATTGAACACTATTGCGCTAAGGAACATTTGAGTCACCGATTCTTATATCGGGTTGTCCGGAAAATAATGCAGGATTTTAAGTTTTCATTTAAAAAAATCTATATAAAATATTCTGTTTACGTTTACAGGATTACTCATTTGTATGAATGTCAACACTTATTAATCCTCTTCCAAATGATATTGTTTGTTTACCTCTGTAGCATTCCGCTACTTGGAAATAATTCAGTCATCCTTATAATGTCAAAGCGAGAATTTCGTACGATTTTCTTTTACGAGTTTAAACTCGGCCGAAGCGGAGCCCAAACGGCTAGAAACATTAACCAAGTCTGGGGCGAGGGTTGTATTAATGAGTGCACTGTGCAAAGGTGGTTTAAAAAATTTCGGGAGGGAGATTTCAGCCTTGAAGATGAAGAAGGTCGTGGAAGGCCTTCCTCTCTTAATGATGATGTTCTGCGATCAGTGGTGGAAGAAAACCCCAAAACAACTGTTCGAGAACTTGCTGACCACCTCAAGGCGATTGGAAAAGTGAAAAAACTCGAAAATTGGGTTCCACACTCATTAAACGATCGCCAAAAAAATCAGCGCTTTGATGTTTGTGCATCACTTCTTTGTCGAAACAAAAATGACCCATTTCTGGCCAGAATTGTTACATGTGACGAAAAGTGGATTCTCTACGATAACACTAGACGTTCTGGACAGTGGCTCGACAAAGGAGAAGCTCCAATACATTTTCCAAAGCCCCCAACTCATCAAAAAAAGGTAATGGTTACGGTATGGTGGGCTTCATTTGGTTTAATACACTACAGCTTCTTAAATCCTGGCGAAACCATCAATGCTGAATCATACTGTAACCAAATTAATACCATGCATCAGAAATTGGCAGTAATGAAGCCCTCTTTGGTCAATCGGAAAGGGCCCATTTTGTTGCATGACAACGCTCGACCACATGTGTCACGTGTAACGTCACAAAAATTATTGGAGCTTGGCTATGAAACTTTGCCTCACCCACCCTACTCTCCGGACCTCTCGCCTACTGACTACCATTTTTTTAGACACCTGGACCACTACTTACAACACATAATATTCAAAAAT
This sequence comes from Cimex lectularius, assembly GCF_000648675.2. Lineage (NCBI taxonomy): Eukaryota > Metazoa > Arthropoda > Insecta > Hemiptera > Cimicidae > Cimex > Cimex lectularius. The sequence goes on from NW_019392700.1 coordinate 1,121,913, forward strand.
CAAACGGAACTGGAAAATGCATTTATTGACTTTATCAATTCTAAAAATTCTGAATTCTACTCAGACGGAATTAATAAGTTACCAACACGTTGGGAGAAATGTATTGAGAGTATGGGAAATTATTTTGATTAAAGAACATTGCTTTAAAGTAACTAGTTTCTTTTTTTTTGTTTAATACCAAAATCCTGCATTATTTTCCGGACAACCCAATAAATTCCCTATGTTTAGGATGTCGTTTTGTGCATAGAATTGCTTCAGTTTTTGTTGTGTTTAACCTGAGTTTCCATCTGTGGCAAAACCTAACGATCCTATGGAGGTTTCGGTTCAATTTGTTAGTAATAGTACTTACCCTCCACGATGAACAGTATATTGCTATGTCATCAGCATACATAGCTATTTCACAGTCTAGCCTAGGGAGTGCATTCATAAATATATTGAACTTGGTTGGCCCTAGAACCGAACCTTGTAGGACTCCAGCGGGAATTTTACATGGTGGTGAGACAATTTCATTGGAGGTTACCGTGAATGTCCTTTTTTGTAGATAGTTATGTATTACTCTAACAATGAAGCTTGGGAATTTGTCTTTTATAAACCTATAGACAATAACTTTGTGCCAAACCGTATCAACTGCCTTCTCCGAGGAAAACCATCCCCGTGTATTTTTTTAAATTAAAATTCAGTGTCACATGATCGACAACTCTGGATAATTGCGTTGTCGTGCTTAATCCCGGACGAAACCCATGTTGGCACTCAGAAATTATGTTGTTGGAGAAGAGGTGACGGTTTATAGGTGTCAGTAATATTTTTTCAAATATTTTGCTAATTGTGCTGAGAAGGCTGATAGGTCTATAACTAGTAGGATTTATTGGTGACTTTCCAGGTTTCTTTATACATATTACCTTGGATTCCTTCCAGCAGGAGGGAAAGTGACCGTGAGAGAATGACGATGGTAGGGTCTTGATGCCTGATGAGGACGTGTTCGGTTGATGCTGACGGTAAGTGACATCGGTAGGGCAAATTGGGTCTATACAGGCGAACCGTCATAACTCAAAAAACAAAAAGTCTTCTTGTGCATCAACAATTAATAAAAAAAGATGTTTAAGTGAAAAGATAAATAAACGGAACGTTAAGTTCTGGACAGGCAACCAACGGATATAACGAAAACTGGTATTACTTCAGTTTGATAGTTTCCGATTATCCTGGACTAACTGGTCTCTTTGTTCTCATCAAACGAATTTTGACATTTCACCTTCTACAAACAGGTCTTATTAGTTACGTATCAGCGTACGTGTCAACCACTGGACACGAAGAAAAACTAAATTACTTCGGTTCGGTGGTATCTGGTCAACCTGGTCAACCTAGTCGCTGTTTTGGTATGACAGATGGGTTTTGGCTTCTTCAAACCGTTATTAGGGGTCCAGATCAACCGCCGGAATTGACAAAAACTCCTAAACTGTTTCAGTTTTATGGTTTTCGATCATACTTGTCTTTTCGTCAAATTGCGTTGCGTTCTTCTGTCAATAACTAGTTTATCTACATATTTTCAATAATAGGTTAAATCATTTTTTCTTAAACCTTATTTATATGTATTTTTTATGTTCTACAAATATTTTTCTTTGCAAAACAAAGTAGTTAATTCAATTATATTAAATGTACACATAAATTAAATATTGAGTTGCATACAAATGTCAATAAACAGCGTTTCTATTGTTGTCTCTCTTGCGTTAAACATATCCGTTTTTATGTAAATTTATTTTGTCTGAAATGATATTTCATCACAATAAAGCAGCTTTCTGCCTTGTATAGAAACAAAAGCCATTCTCTCACGATTTAAATGATGTAAATGAGAATATCATGAGCACTAGAATATTCACATAACGCCCAATAACGTTTTTCTTTTTTTAGGCTAACATGGTCGGGCAGAATAATCTGTCTTAACAACAAGAATGTTTGCACATGTGTGTGTGTTGTGTAAATGCAAATTAGCTCAAATAATAAGTTGATCAATATTTTTATTTTCTGTAAATAGACGTATAAAGTAAGACAGAGTAAGAACTGAACTGCTGTTATATCTGCATCATTCAGCTCTATATTTTGCTCCTATCTTTCTCTTTTTACTCTTTTCTTTACTCGTGGGTTGTCTGAAAGGTCAAAATGAACCTGTGAGGTATTATGAATACATTCACTAGTTTCGTGGTCCGCTTGACCAAATAATATCTTACAATTAATTAAGAGAGAATCTAATTCTGTTGAGATAAAAAAGTCAATGGCACGAGCGGGATTCGAACACACGATCTTCGGCTTGATACGCCGCTACTCTACCACTTGAGCTATCGTGACCTCGATCCACTCGGACACCAATCTCCAATCTCAACCACATGAATAAATTTATTCATAACAACATTATGAATAAAGCTCATTCATTTATTCAACCTTTCTCTCTCTCTCGCCCTAATACACTTTCTTGAACTAATTATGATTGATTTTATAATTTAAGCATTATAAAGAGAGGCTGTTTAAAGACAAGTTAAACTACATGATAAAATAAAAGGAATATGGCGGATTTTGTTATGGATGAATGCTTTTTCTATAACGAAAACAAAAATCGTGATGATGGGGAATAAAACACAATGTTTATTGATACATACTTCTGTTACCACCGTATTTTGTTAATTCGTTACCTATTTATAATATCCAATTATTAGTACAATAGTACAAAATTGAAGTCATGAGGAGCGTTCAAGAATGAGTTAGTTTAAGAAAACACATTTTTTTCATTTTTTCCGATGTTTCGACCTTTATTCGGGTCATCTTCAGGGCCTGGGTATATTGTTGATTGGAAAACGATTTAAGATGAAAACGTAAATTTTGAACCAAGTATTTCATTCTCGCATAAAGTGTGGTGCTAGACTTCATATTGGTTTTGTGTGAAGTTGTTGTGAAGCTTGCTATTAATTCTGCTGTTTTTGTGACATTGAGACAGGGTGGAAGACGCGGTAAATGTGGGAAATTTTCTTAGATCATAGGCGGTTTTATTTAACTCAAAGGAAATCGAGAATGGGGATTTTCTAAATTGGAGTTGTAATTCGGCATTCAACTATTGGAGAGGAAATTAATTATTAAGGACGATAACGAAGGAAAGGTTTATTTTCTGTTTGATGTATCTGTTCTGTAATTAATTCTGTGTGTGTCTCTGTTAATGTAAACCATTTCTAGAAAGTTCCGTTTGTATTTGTTTTTTTCCGTGTTTAGTATTTGTATTTTGTCGAAATTAAAGTTGTGTGGTTTTTCAAAATGGTGTATGGACAATGTGGGATTGGTTTTTGGTGTTTTACATTAGTAGATGTGTTGTTTTTTCCGTTTTTCTAAATTTTGCTATGTAATTCAAATGTATGTTTCTCGACAATTCATGCAATTAATTTTATAAATTACTTCTTTCATTTAATTAGTCTTTTTATGTAAGGTATTGGTTGAGATAAAAAGTCAGTGTCACGTGCGGGATTCGAACCCTCGACCTTCGGCTAAATACGCCGCTGCTCTACCACTTGAACTAACGTGATTCGATCCTCTCGGACACTAACACTCCAACTCAACCTATCTTTCGAATTTTCCTTCCTTTTTGCCATTTTTAATTGTCGTGTAATCAGGATTCGATCTCAGCGACTTATGAAGTGGCCATAGGGAGCTATTACTGAAGTGATAATTCTTTTACTTATTAAACATTAATCCATTTATATTTTAGTGGTCAATTGACCAAGTGACTTCTTTCAATTAATTATTCTTTTTATGTAAGGTCTTAGTTGAGATAAAAGATAATAAGTAAAAGAAGTATCTCTTCACTAACAGCTCCCCGAGGCCACTGTCAGTCGTTGAGAATCGAATCCCGATTACACGAGACTTGAAAAAGGCAAAAAGAGGAAAAATTCGAACGGTTGTAGGTTGAGATAAAAAAAGCCAGTGTCGCGAGTGAGAGGTTGAGATGGGAAGTTAGTGTCCGAGATCGAAGTCACGATAGTTCAAGTGGTAGAGCAGCGGCGTATTGAGCTGAAGGCCGTGGGTTCGAATCCCGATCGTGACACTGCCTTTTTTTCTCAGCCAATACCTTACATAAAGATTAATTAATTGTATTATTGAAAGTTATTCTCAAGTAAAATTTCAATTGCTGTGCCAGGATTCGAACTCAAAACAGTTAGTGGCAAAGTCGGAATCAGGCGCCCTGACCACTCGCTTCCGCGTTTCTTGTCTATATGTACATGACTTAATTTCTAAATTATTTGTTTACAGCAAAAAATTGTACAGGAAGTTCGTAAATCCCAAAATAATAAAAGTTGAAAAATGGCAAAAAGGAGGGAAAATTCCAAAGGTTGGAGTTCGAGATGAGGAGTTGGTGTCCGAGTGGATCAAACTCACGATAGCTCAAGTGGTAGAGAAGCGGCGTATTGAGCCGAAGGTCGTGTGTTCAAATCCCGCTAGTGACACTAACTTTTTCATTTCAACCAAAACCTTTTATAAAAAGATTAATTAATTGAAAGAAGTAATTTGGTCAATCAGGCCACTTTATATAATGGATTATTGAGTATGATGGTGAGGCATTTTTTTGTAGTACAAAAACTAAAAATAGTTGGAGGCAGAATTTTCTTCACAACCTAATAACAACAAACCTCACATTACAAATACTTTTTAAAAACTAAAATTTTTTAAAAATATTATTGTATTTCAATAGTTATTACTTGGTTTAATTTGTCTATTATCTTTAGATACGTGAAAAATCAGGGAAACATTGGCCAATGCACGATGCGGAGTAAAATATTTAGTTATTATGACTTTACAACTGCAATTTTAGTCGCAACAAGCAAATGAGATAAATGAAATAGTGACAATCTAAGACGTTACACTTGATAGAAGTCACCCAGCTTCAAAGGAGGTGTTGGATTTCCAGGAATGTTGGGACAAGAAAGTTGGGATTATTGGTGGATAAAAGTGAGGTTTAAATTTTTGTGGAAGTTTTTCCACCGGGATTTAGCAATGTCGATTACAAGTTGATATGTGGAAGTCGTTGTGAATATTTCAGTGGAAACGTTGAAGGAACAGTTTAATATTTGTCTTATTTTTGATTGGAATTTGTAAGAGTTAGGATTTTTCATCAAACACCAAATTTCAATTCCATAGTCCATATCTCAAGAGGGTGTTTTAAAAAGTGAATTTGATGATGATGATGATGAGAGATTTTAACGCGACGTCATTGTAAGGACGATCAATAAATACTCTCATCCACATTATAAATGAATACATTATATTATATATTAATGTAAATTAATAGATAATTTAATTTTTGTAATTCTTATCTATTAGCTATACAGTGCAATAAACCAAACATCTTAAACAACTTTTGCAATGTAAATAAGTTAATAATCAAGAAAATAATATATCATATATAAACATAATATATCCTCGAGTTCTTCAATATAAAATGGATGATTTATTTACTGTCCTACTAGTTTAAAAAAATAATAAAGATTAGCTAGACAGGGTTTTCTATTGCCGCAGTTATTTTTCGTCCTGTTCGGAAAAAGCTGACGCCATTGATCACTGCCTGAGAAGAAATTGCATTAAACGTCGGCCATCTGGCGTTAATTGCGTTCCTGGTTATTGCCGCGGACAAGGAAAATCCACGACCGCACAACCAGGCTCAAGCACGTGCCATCTGATTAATAGAATGCCACCTCCATTAATTCGCTTCTCGTGGTAGGCTTAAAAATAAGGGAAAAAAAGAAAAACTTTTTCTTGGAGACTAATTTAAAAAAGATCCTATTTGTACTAATGCGCATACATAATATACAATTGTAATGAAATAAAGAACATATTTAACGAGACGGTTACGTAGCGAATTATACCAGTTGATTGCGCAAAAATCAGAAGTATGATGCATAAAATAAATAAATTAAGATTAACACCGTATTTACTGATTTTCATTTTTTAATAATATATCGACAAAAACTCTATAAATCCCAAAATAACAAATATTAATAATTATAGTTATTTTAAAGTTTATACGCAAAAGCTGAAGCATTAAAAGTCATAAAAGAGAGTATATGTTAGGTGCAGTAAACGAGGGATTAAACACATTACTTTATGAAAGTTATTCTCAAGTCCATTAGATTTCGTGGTCCGATTGACAAAATAACATCTTTCAATTAATTAATCTTTATGTAAGGTCTTGGTTGAGATAAAAAAGTCAATGTCACGAGCGGGATTCGACCCTACGATCTTCGGCTAGTAGAGCATGGGCGTATTTAGCCGAAGTCGTGTGTTGGAATCCCGCTCGTGACACTGAATTTTTTTATATCAAAACAATTTTTTTTTCAATTTTTTATCTTACAAAAAGTTTAACTAATTGAAAAATGTTATTTGGTCAATCGGACGACGAAATCTAATGGTCACTTAGTGAAGTCTAATGGACTAATATGGTAAATGAGTATATCTTCACTAAAGCTCTCCGTGGCCATTTCATTTGTCGCCGAGAATGCAATCCGATTACACGACATTTGAAAATAGCAAAAAGAGGGAAAATTCGAATGGTTGGGTTGAGATGGAAAGTTGGTGTCCGAGTAGATCGAAGTCACGATAGCTCAAGTGGTAGAACAGCGGCGTATTTTGCCGAAGGTCTGGGTTCGAATCCCACTCGTGACACTGACTTCTTTATCACAACCAATACCTTACATAAAGATTAATTAATTGAAAGTTATTCTTAAGTACAATTGTAATTTCTGTGCCAAGGTTCGAACCCAAAACAGTGGCAAAGTCGGAATCAGGCGCCCTGTCCAATCGGCTTCCCCGTTTCTTGTCTGTATGTACATGACGTAATTTCTAAATTATTTGTTCACAGCAACAAATTGTACAGGAAGTTCGTAAAACCCAAAATAATAAAAGTGGAATAAGGGAAAATGGAGAAAAATTAATTAAATAAGATCAAATTATTGGGTTGTCCGGAAAATAATGCAGGATTTTAAGTTTTCATTAAAAAAAATCTATATAAAATATTCTGTTTACGTTTACAGGATTACTCATTTGTATGAATGTCANGGGAAATTATTTTGATTAAAGAACATTGCTTTAAAGTAACTAGTTTCTTTTTTTTTGTTTAATACCAAAATCCTGCATTATTTTCCGGACAACCCAATACTATTTCTTGGTTTTACGTGCCCGAACTTGAAATTTTATACTCCATAATCTATCCATGTCTAGACATATTGAAATGCAAAAATCATTATCCGTATCTTTCTGATATTAAGGTTAGGAAGATGTCCATTTATAAATTATGACAGTATATCGCTCTGTTATCAAGGAATACATTATCAATTATGACGACAATTTTCATTGCTTCGGTTTAGGACATTTTTAACCTATTAGTACACTATTTTTGCATTATTGACCAATGTTCTTTACGAAGGCAATAGTTAAATTACAAAGAAAAAGTAAAAGTTTTGTTTCGTGTTGAAATCTTTTCGAGGGACTAAACTAAACATTAATTTTATTGCAGCTGAAAATTAAATTATAAGCCGTGAAGTAACTTAGGGTAGACGGATACGTTATTGACAAGAGGCCTTGCGTACCAAGTTTCATTAACTCCCGGCCAGAGCAGAGGCTGTCTTCCGCAAAACTTGGCCATCCTTTAGTAAAGTCAACCAACTCCATCCAGCCTCATCGATTTATCTGCCGAATACCACCAAGTTAAACATCATTCTGTTTAACATGGGTCGACACTATAAAATTTTATAATTTTTATTATAATTAATTAATTTATATATTCGACATCTAATGTCTTTATGTTCTTTGATGTTACTTATAGTGATAATCTTACAAAATTAATAATTAACGTTTGAAATTGAATACAAAATAAACATAGTTGTGCACCTAAGAAAATATACAGCTAAGTAGAACTATTATATATGTGTCTTTGAAAATTTTTCAGTTTTTTAGTTTTTTCTCCCAACCTTTCGACCTATGTTAGGTCATCAGGGCAAAACTATTTGAAGATGTTTAGAAATAGACATAATTTAGTTTTTAATAGATAGATTGAAATTTCTTGGAAGATAGACTGGCACATTCCTTACAAGGTTGGGATTGACAAGCAGAAGACCAAATTGGTGTGGATTTGGACCAAACTATTTTTGGTGATTCTACAGTTCAAAGTATCGTACATGTACCCGCCATCTTTTGTGAATACACTCTGGTTTCGCCAAAAATGTTATGAAAGTTGACATTTTCCGTTTTTTAATGATTTTTATTTTGCCGTTCTACTTAATCAAATGAACTGTGATGAATATATCATTTTGCAATGAAGGTATTACAAAATCTAATTTTAATCGGAATTAAATGATCATAAATCGTTATTTAGAGGGTAAAAAATATTATTTTTGATTTACTAATTTCATAGAATTGATAAATGATGGAGTGACTGTGGTGTTCAATCCTTTTTAAAAAGATATTTCCTACTAACTGTAAGTTGTTTTGCAACGAACCGGATTTCGAGCCTTTTAGCTCATCATCAGGTTGAAGGACTTCTACAACCTGATGATGAGCTAAAAGCCTCGAAATCCTGATCGGTGCAAAACAACTTACTGTAAGTAGGAACTATCTTTTTAAAAAGGACTAATTTCATTGTTGTTTAAGGTAAAAACAAAATGTTTTAAAACGCAACTTACTCATTTGGTAGGATTTAAAAAGATAAATCAACAAAATACTGTTTTTTTGCATATTGTAATAAGCATACTGAAAGCAAAGTTGGTCGGAAAATATTCAAAACTTGGATTTGACTTCATCGTCGTGATTCTAGCCTTATAAAACCCGTAAATACCGATTTTTCCGGAAATCGGGGTAAATTAAATTTTTGACTGATCATTTCCACGACCTTCTACGTGATTAGCATTCCTAGTGCAAATTCTAACGTCATTTTTCTACATTCCTAGAAGACCGATTTTTATGGTTAATAATTCGTTTTAATTGTTTTTGAAACCAATTTAAAATTTCAATATATTTGTATTTGTATTGTAATTTCAATTTATGCAATTACTTTCCTTACGAAGGTCTCTACGGAGACGTGAATAAAAACCATATACATCGAAATATCTCTCCGTCCACGTCCACGTCTCTTAAACCACCGGAGCTATATACATGCTCAGGGAGCCCTCCTCCACCGCCCTTTTAAAAAAATTGTCAATCATATTTTATAACTGTATCAAACCTTAAAATCGGACTATTATTTCCATTAAAAAACGAGGTTAGTTTCTTGTTTTATCTATTATTTATAGAAATCTTTCATATATTTTTATATGGCACGTCGTTAAAAAGCTACATACTTCTCCTTTCAAATGGTGTGTTTGATGGTAAAATCCTTTTAGCCGTTTCTGAATTATAGCCGTTTCAATCAGATTATCCGAGAACGACGGAAAAATTTTAGGGGACGAAAAATCGATAAATTTAAATTCAAACAAAAATTTATGTTCCGGGGACCGCGGTAGCCGAGTGGTTAGCATGAGAGACTCTCACGCCACGGTCGTGGGTTCGATTCCCACCGTCGCCTCTGGCCCTTTTTTCCCGATAAGCTCAAATTTGAACAACATATATAAGAATTCTTCATGGCTAATATGCAAAGTTCATAAGGCCAAAAAATTATGTTTATGGGTAAAACGAAATTTTATATTAATTTCAAGAGAAAAAACATTTAAGGTCATATTTACTTGAAATATATTTGGTTTTTAGAAATTTTTTGGTTATTGATAAACTTTAAAATTTTTCCTATAATATTATTGCAATCTACATAAAACATACTATAAACTGATATATTCACATAGTTGATTTGAGTAAGTAAAAAGACAAATAGAAATATTCAAAAATGGAAAATTTCTACTTCCAATTTTTTTTGACAAAGTCAGGGTCTAATCATGATAAGAGGTGGATACGTGTCCGATATTTTGGAGTGTAGAATTACCAAAAACAAAAATTGATCCAAGTCCATAACACACAAACCTAGTCATCCCCGTGTAAACCTATCTATAAAGACATTGGAAACCATCTATTAAAAACTCATTTCGCAAGCTTGGCAGGTAACAATAGAATTTGTACTTTTCATGCAGACGATACCCAAATCTAGAGTATTCGTTGGTTTATGATAAATGTATATTTTATGTGCTAAAAAAAATGATAAAACCGATAAATATGGAACATTATTTTTGATTGTGTCAACTATAAATTGAAATATAATTATAATGGCAAAACTACCCAACAGAGATAGAAATATCGTTTATTATTTCTCTTTATATATCTTCTCAACACGATAGATGATAGATGAAAACATAAAAGGCCTTTTGTCATCATTTATTGAACAGATACACGCACCCAGAATACATATTTATTTTCAACCAACATTCGAAATAGGTCATGATGTGGAAAAGTGGGTAAAATAAACTGTTGGGGGGTAGACAAAATAGAGATGATCCCCCACCGAGGACCGACACTTGTAGAGAATAAATCCCACCTCTACCCGAATAATTAATTATCCCCCCTTCCACACAAACGGCTTTAAGATGATTTGTCTATTTTTTTGAAATAAAAATATAACATTTCATTTCCACGATATCATGGAATTATGTTTACAGGAGTTTTTATTTGGAAGTTTATTTTACTGCAGCCTTCCGAATAAAACTTTTTTTGATTTATTCGGGCAGACAAAAAATCTTTATCGTTACGCTTATTTAAAAAAATTTTTCACGTTGTATCCACCTTCTGTTTTTTACTAAATATAATTTTATTTTATTTTAGACAGGTTTTGCGTGATCTTTGAATTTTCTATGAAAGTGAAAAACGTAAAATTACAATGAATACAGCTTCAGAAATGTTTTAAGAATAAAATAAACATTGATTTATCATCCTGACCAAATTGACTTAATGAAATGTATTTTTTGCGCAAAGTCAAGAGAACCTTTGATCATTCAACGATGAAACTAATCTTGGGATATTCATTTTATTTGCAAAAATTTCTAGATGTCTTGTCATTATTTTGCTACAAATTTTAACATTTTGTACATTATGATTGAAATAACATATTAATAAACCTAATTTATTTAAAATTTGGTCGTTACGCATCAATTTGGTCTATCATAGCAGCGTTGATCAGTCATACATGTTTCGGCGTTTTGCCGTTTGTCTATGTAATTCTGTAATGTTAAACAAAAACCTACTTAAAGAACGGCTAAAATAGGGTTTTTCAACTTTAGAAAAACTCAAAGTAGTAATTTCATAAAATTTTGAAGATCAATATTTCTCCGAAACTATGAAAAAACAGAATCACACGGATATAATCTGATTCGTTGAAAACATACTTTCCATAGTTAGCGAAAACAGCAACAACAATCAAAACTATAAACCCATAAATTAATAAATCTGAATTCTAACAAAAATTATAAACCAAATTCATATATGTGGAGATAAAGAAGAAAAAGAAACGTAAAAGTGATCAAATCTATTTAACAAGTTAGGGATTTAAACAGCACTGATGACCATGAGGACAATCGGAAAACTACTAACAATAAGACTAAACAAATCCACTTGACAAAAATGGCAAATGCGCCATAACATGCGAATGCGGAGACAAATATATCGGACAGACCAAAAATAAAAGACAGCTGCAAAGAATATTAAGGGTCGGAAACTCAATCGAAGCACGTAACAAAAATAAAACTGAACCCTCGACAATAAGACAAGCATTGAATCACAACCCAAGGTACAAAAAACTCGAAAACGGACATAGTCAAAATATACCATAAAAAAATCATAAACGTACAAATTAAAAACAGTTTGTATTAGGAATGATCATCATTCGTGCGTATATGAGTGTCATTTCCACCGAAGGCACCGTCAAACAAAGATCGTATCTAATCTCACAAACTCTTATAACAGAGATTATTTGTGGAGCTGGATTCGAACCCGGGACCTTTACATTACAGTGATGAACGCCGTGTCAATGCCTAAACCGTTGCGGCCACCGACGCCCCACAGAAAAAAATATTCTTTATCGTGCCAACGTTTCGATCTTTATTGAGATCATCTTCAGGACCTGGGATTTATAAACATTGTTTCAAGTATACAAATACATGTAGGATGTGAAAAATGAATTTACACAATGCTAGAAATTTTAGACTCAATTAAAGTATTTGCACTCACACAAAGTATTTGTTTTCCGTGTAGATGTGTCATTATTGTGTGTCGTGTTGAGAGTGCCAGTGAGATTTTGATGTTTTATGTTTATACACGATTTTGAAGAGGTGGGCATTGTATAAATTCATTTTTTCACATCCTACATGTATTTATAATCCCATGTGCCCATGCCCTGAAGATGATGACAATATCTATTGACATATCTACACGGAAAACAAACACTTTGAGCCCTGAAGATGATTTAAAAAAGATCGAAACATTGGCACGATAAAGAAAATGTTTTTCTGAAACCTACATCACACCAGACAACATCTCACGATCTCCAAATAACCATTAACTAACGGTCACTAAACACCACACGTTTATAAAAGAGACTTGATTTCTCAGAACTGGGGAAACATACATCTGACAGATCAACTCGACAAAAATATACAAACCAAATTTATCGATCACGACCAAATTTTAGGTTTATCAACCCCTCTGACGTCAAATGTTTTTCAAAATTTTATTTATTAATACACTGACACGTTTTTTAATGCTGAAATTGTAATTCCCCCTAAATATATTGTATATTGTATTTTTAGAATAAATTTTCTGCTACATGTATTATTCGTTTTTGTTCCCCCTTGAGTACATCCTGAGGGAAGGATTACATGCATACACGTTTCGTATAATTAAAACTCATATGTAGGTCACGGAATTACACGTTACGTATTGTTTTATTTATGCAGTTTAAAACTGGGAAAATATTTCCTGAATTAAATCATTATCGTAAATTCAAATTAACGTTTAACAATTTATATTGAATAGCATATCGTAGTTTTATTTCTTACTAAATAAAAATTACATTAATGTAATTAAAATTGGAAGGTTTTTGTTGCAATAGAGGAAAAGATATATTTTCCGTTCACTTTCGTCAGTCTTTTAGAAATATTCTTTTATGATAGTGCACCTTGGTTTTTCAAATATTGGTTCAAGAACATTCCTCTGATCTCAGTTCTTTTTGAAGATGTTGGATCGTCGATGATATTACATTTATGGAGATTCGACTTTATCTGCTCATGTTAAAACACAAGGATTTCGTATATATCTATTTCAGAAGATTTGTTTTTATCTATTTAAATTTCCATTTTTAGCCTATGAATTTAAACAAACTATGTGAAATACTTTGAATATAGGTGTTTTTTGTTTTCTGACTTTTCTTTGTTTATTTTTGTTGTTTTCAAGTTGATTATTGTCATAATTTCGTTATTTTACTTTTTGAAAGATTTTGTCAATTATTTTATAAATTATTGGCGTTAAAGTTCCAAAGTGTTATAACTTTATTTATCAAAATACAAATTAATATTTTTTATTTATTTTTTTATATTTTTTATTATGGGCAAAGGGGAAAATTTTGAACTCTTCATAGCCTAAATATTCTTTATTTATTTTTATATCCTGTAACGTTTTAAGATTCATTCTTTAACGTAAACTTATTACAATTAGATATAAGTTTAATCAACCATCATTTTTTTCTGTTAACAATTAGTTTTAATAAATTCTCAACGTTTTTAAAAGTTATTTAGATTCTTTATTATGCCAACGAACCGACCTGTATTGATATCATCTTCAGAGCCTGGAATTTATAAATATTCCCACTGATCAAATTCAAACCACATTAGATACAATTAACAGCTTTAACCACAATCTGCACATGGAATCGAAAACAACCAAAAAAAAAAAAACATTTTTAGATACACTCGTAATGAAACAACCAGATTTGTTTCCAAATCAAAATTACCATAATCACAGATTGGTATCAAAAATCAAGAAACTCAGATCGCTACTTCAACTTTACATCACACCATCCCGGTCATACAATAATAAACATGGCCCAAGGGCTACTTCCCAGAATTATTACCTTGAGCCATTAATCTTATCACCACAAAAACATAACGATGTACAAATCGTACATAACAGTCACTACCCTAAGCATTGTATACATTCATTTTTTCACCTCCTACATGTATTTGTATAATTTAAACAATGTTTATAAATCCCAGGCCCTGAAGATGATCTCAACAAAGATCGAAACGTTGGCCAAAATAAAAAGTTTTTCTAAACCTAAATCACACCAGGCCGCATCTAATGATCTCTAAATGATAATTAATGAACCGTCACTAAATACCACATGTTTTTAACATTTATTGCCAGTTCACTTACACATTGTTATAAATTAATTTATCAACAGAGTATAGTAGATTATTCGGAAATCGTGAGATGCGGTCTGGTGTGAAGTAGGTTTCAGAAAAACATTTTCTTTTGCCATGCCATGCCAACGTTTCGATCTTTATTGAAATCATCTTCAGGGCCTGGGATTTTAAATTTAAAAAATACATGTATGATGTGGAAAAATGTGAATTTACACAATGGAAAAAAATATTTTTTATATTCAATCAATGTATTTCTACTCAATAAAAGTGTTTGTTTTTTTGCGTAAGTGTTTTTGGAGGAAGGGATAAGAACTTTTTATATTTTTTTATTATGTAACTTGATTTTTTAAAATACAAATGTAACAAAGAAATTATGTTATATTAGTATCAAGACTTTTAACAAAAAATGTTTAAATCTCGTCGTTACCGATCATTTCCCGGTCTGGCCATCTTCGCTGGGTTGGTCTGTCAGACGCGTTTCGGCGTTTTAGCATTTCCGGTGTTGGTCTGTGAGATTTCTGTGAATTCATTTCTCTTCCATAAGGTCTTACTTAGGTTGTCGGTAACTTTTGTGGATTAGATTTCCCTATGTACTGGTTAGCTTTTAAAAGTACATGAGAGTCTTTAACGTCCGTATCCTTTCGGCCCTACCGAACGGTTTGATTCTCAAGATGAGACATGACGCACCTCCACTCACGACTGGATGGGTGTTACAGCTGCAAGCTTTGGTGTAGAAGCCGCCCCAAGGGGCCGAGACGGACCTCACTCTCCGCTTGTCCATTCCGAGTGGATGGGGCTACATTAAGCACCTGGCCGAGTGCCGCAGGGAAAGAGTAACCCCAGGAGGCCGGAATACACCAGACTGGGTTGTCCCGCCGAGCTACCTAGATAGAGAAGGCAACTCTATCCCCCCAGAGTACTGGGCTCCTCCAGCGTAAGAACTACCGGATCCGCTCAACCCGCGGTTTTGTTTAATGTGGAATGTCTGACCCCCCTCCCCAGGTTTGGTATTGGAGTTTTCTGTTACCCGTAGTTGAAATGGTCATGCACCCTCCCCCTTCTATGTAGAAAGGATCTGGTACCCTAACCCACGTCTGCCTCTGATGCACCATCCGCCGTCCGCTGCCGACCCCGAACGACACGGAGCTGCCGACACGAATCCAGCTTGCGCTTTAGAGAGGTTGCCACGCTTTCAAGGCTACAACATTATATTGCGTCTGGATACCTCCTTGCATACAAGGATTGGAAGAGGTCCCAAGGAAGTATGCAGTGGGACCTAAATTGAGTATGGGAAGTGAATAAGAACAGGAGGCTCACCTTTTCAGGTTACACTCCGCGTCTTGACCACACTCTGCCACCCATTGTCACCATAGACCCATATTTAATGGGATATGGCTCCTCTGGGTGGACGCTTTTATGGATTGTCCTTTTTTTTATTATTTGTTTTATTATTCCTGTCGGTCTCTTTAATATGAGACACAACACAATAGGGTTGTGAATGGTGTTAACGCTTTATGTGAATTCTTGTTAATTAGTATGTTTATGATTTGTTGCGTTAAATTTGCTTTAGCACAATTGTAGTTAGTCACTATTTATATATCAATAATTTAAAATTTCGTAGGTACATGTGATAAGTTCGACGATTTGATTAAAGTTTCGTCACGAGGAATCAAGTTGGTGTCCTCCAATTTTGACCAATCGAGAAAACTCCGGCTAATTAACTGACTTCTCCTTTAAAAGAAAAAGTAGTCGGCTTGCCAAATTGGGTGGAAACTCTGTTTTCAGTCTAGTCGAAGTCAAATTGGCAAGCGAGTTTAGATTAATTAGGTCTCCGTTGGGGGACAAAGGGTGCTCGAGGCGTGACAATGGGCCTACGCCCAAGTCTTATAATTCCCTTAGCTTCTTTGGTGTATTATGTACTTGTACACGACTGAACCGCCTCGAGCCCCTTTCATTCCGTGCCACTTCAGTTGCAGGTACAGATTGCAAAACTGCCACCGTTAATCAGCGTTTTTAATGAAGTCTTGTTCTTGTGAAAAAGGATTTCACATTTTCATTCGCCCTCTAGGTAAAAAATAAATAAATAGCCGAATGTGAAAAGCTGGCGGAAAACAAAGAAAAACAATTTAAAATATAATTTATGAGTCCCCATTAAATCCCAGCCGTTAATAGGCTGTCAACAAAAGCTTTATAACGTAGTCTTTGTTTAATTAAAAAACCCAAAAGGATTGAAAATATTATATAGGTATTTTTCAGAATGATTAAATGGTTTTTACACCGGTTTTTGGTGTCTAGTTAATATCTCTCCTTCTGCTTAAAATTATAAAAATTAGAATAGTTTAGTAAATAATGTATAATCTTGTAAAGTTAAGATTTCTAATTGTTAAAGTCTCTTCTTCGTTAAGTTTAATTAATCTTTGTTCATATATTGTAATATTACAATTTGACAGCTTTCAGTCTTTCTGGTAGTCAAATTAAATATGAAAAAAAATCTGCGAGAATATAAAAAAGGAAAAAAAATAAGGAAAAACATCTTGTCATCTCCATTCGTGAAACAATAACTCACTTTTGCTCTTTAATCGTGATTAATGATATTGCTAGAAACTCCCCGATAATTTTCAGCAATTAGAACTCACCTTTCCCTAAGATCCAATAAGGCAAAAAAATATTGCCTCCATCCAGCGAGCAGCTGTGCAATATTAAATTATCATACGGCCCATTAACCTAGAACCAGATAGATTACGTTTCCATTTTTCTTAAAATTAAAACCTCGTTGTTCTTACATCACTGTTCTTACATTACCTTTGTACCTTAAAATATTTTAAATGTTCATAACTTTCGGGTATGTTTGTCTATTTTTCTTTTAGTGATCGTTACTTGGTGATTAAAAAGTATGTCTTTGAATTTAACGTTACTTAGATACATTACATACAAGGAGGGAAAATTCAAAAGGTGCGGTTGAGATGGGAGTTTGGTGTCCGAGTGGATCGAGGTCACGATAGCTCAAGTGGTAGAGCAGCGGCGTATCAAGCCGAAAATCGTGGGTTCGAATCCCGCTCGTGCCATTAACTTTTTTATCTCAACTGAAAACCTTAATTAACGGTAAGTTACTTAGATACTTATTAAATTCACTAGTTTCGCGTCTGCTTGACCTATTAATATCTTTCAATTAATTAAATTGTTAAATAATTGAAAAATGGCAAAAAAGAGGAAAAATTCAAAAGGGTGAGGTTGAGATGGGAAGTTAGTGTCCGAGTGGATTGACGTCACGATAGCTCAGTGGTATAGCAGCGGCGTATCTAGCCGAAGATCGTGGGTTCGAATCCCACTCGTGACACTGACTTTTTTATATCAACTAAAAACCTTAATTAATTGAAAGTTACTTAGATATATCTGTTTGTACTATTTTTTTCCGTTAGGGTCTGCCTGTTAGCCTTGACTCGGTTTGCACTAATTCTAATTATAAAATAAAACTAAAACCCTTAGATAATGGAACGCCAATCCGTGCCCTCTGCCATAGCGCAATGTCACGGATGGGTCAGCATGTTTTCTACATTGTAAAATATGCTCAACAATTATTCTCTCGGTCTCTTTCACAAAGTAAGTCGCGTTTATGACCTAGAGGTCGTAAGTCGGTCATACTCGACCCGGCTTCCGTGGACTAGGTACCAATGTTTATTTTTTCATGCCGTAATTTGGTCTGTGTTCAGCCATTTCACCATTTATCTCATACAGTATTCATCATTAGGTGGAAAGCACTAATAAATATTTATACATAATTCTTCTTAATTATTATTTAGAGATCGTGAGATGCGGTCTGATGTGACGTAGGTTTAGAAAAACATTTTCTTTATCGTTCAACGTTTCGATCTTTATTGAGATCATCGTCAGGGCCTGGGATTTATAAAAATTGTTTAAATTATACAAATACACGTTGGATGTGAGAAATTGAATTTATAATGCTATAAATTTTAGACTCAATATTTGTTTTCTGTGTAGATTTGTCATTGTTGTGTGTCGTGTTCAGAGTGCCAGCGAGATATTCATGTTTTTTTTACATTTTGAAGGGGTGGGCATAGTATAAATTCATTTTTTCACATCCTAAATGTATTTGTATAATTTGGGGAAGGAAGTTGGGGCAAAAACATTTTTATATGAGGAGTCGGATTCTTTGAGGTGAAAGGAGCCGACAATGGAAAAATGGGTATTGGTTCGGCTTGATTGTCTTTTCAGGATTATATAATTAAGGTATAATTAGGGAAATGAAAAACAAATTGTTGAAGAATTAGACTATGTATGTTATTGATAATGAATTTGATTAATGATGTTAGCGTAGATGCGACTGAGTTTACATGTGTCTGTTCTCTAATTGATGCTCTGTTTACCTTTGTTGATATAAAACCATTGTTCAATATCAGGCTGTACACAGATGATGACAAAAGTACGAAATGCTCGGATTTTCTTCTGCCCACGTTAAAATTCCAACCGTTTACTATTTCATTAGAGGTAAATTTTGATTCGTCAGTGCATAGGATGTATGGAAAAAAAATTTCTTCAGCCCCCCAAATCAACTTTTGCGCAAGGAACATTAGGCGCCTTTCATAATCAGAGTCCCAAAGTCCCTCGGCAAGATGAGAGCGACACGGCTTAAAATTTTAAGTCCGGAGTACATCTCTAATCTTATTTTTTGAAAAAGCTAAAACCCTTCCAAAATTTGTTTTGTTTTCTGTGTAGATGTGTCATTATTGTGGGTCATGTTGGGAGTGTCACTGAGATATTGCCTTTATATGCCGTAATTTGGTCTGTGCTCAGCAATTTCCCTCATACGTTATTCATGTCATACGATATTCATCATTAGGTTGAAAGCACTGATAAATAATCATACATAATTTTTAAAAATTATTATATGGAGATTGTGAGGTGCGGACTGGTAGGTTTAGAAAACCATTTTATTTATCGTGCCAACGTTTCGATCTTTATTGAGATCATCTTCAGAGCCTAGAACCTATAGGAAATTTTATTTATTTATGAGAAGTCGGCACTTTTGAGGTGAAACAACACCACACAATTCGTCTTAATATTTAATTTGTTTTATACCTAATACTTTTTAATATTAATACCTAAATCTCTACATAATGTATTGCTGAAAAGTTGATAAGATTGGTTAAAATTATTGAAATATTCAAATTTCTGGAAGTAATTCAATTGTACGACTTTACCCGTATTTAGCGATACATCTCCGCGGTGCTTTATTTACGGTGACAAGGGAAAATCCGAGTAGAATGTCACTGCCAGGAGCAGGCGGCCCATTTTCACCCAGATCTCGCGTCTAGCTTACGTTTCTTTCATGAATAAACTAAGAAACTTAATCCTTAAGATAAATCGTATCAGTCACCGAATGATTTATTTTGAACGGGTTAAATTGTTTTCTCTACCGTTTTCACTGTTGAAAATAGTGCATATCCTCCCACATAAAAAAATAAAACTAAGGTTCAATCAAGCTTTCGAAGCGGATCTCATATGAAAATAATTCTACTCTAGAATTATCGGAATTCGAGTGCCAATAGCAGACGGATACGGTTGAAATTCTTAGAGGTCGGGTTGAAACATTTCCAGAGTGAGGAAGGCCCACAACTTGTTACGCTACTTTACCCTTTGGACATGTTTTGAAAACTTTATTAATCTACTCAACAAGATTCCCAAGGATGGGGGGCAGACATCGCTTCCTTTTTCAGGCTCATTTTCATTTTTCTACGCGATGAGGGAAATCCAGCATTTTCGCTTTTTTTTAATGAACTTTCACTGCCACTTGACTCTCCTCCTTTGGGAGCCTGTGTTCGAATGCAAATTGCCCGACGCCTCTTCGTGGCGATAACCGGGGGGCTTACCGTGTCCGCTTGAATTAATTTTAATATTTACTGAAAGCGCCAATGGATAGTAAGAATTATTTAGACTTTAGTATAATTAAACCTCTGCATCGTCTCGCAAAAGAGGGGGTTTCAAGTTAGAAAAAGTAAACTTTCCCCATTATTTAAACAGTTCTTGAAGTTCATTCATTTCTTACTACTTTTCTTTTTAGAGTGAATTACATAGTATGTAAAATAGACGCAATTTTCCTTTTTATCAATTTGCAATTCGTCATTTTCTATTCCTTGCTTTAATTATTGAGTAATCTATTCTTCTTTCCTTTTTCTTAAAGATACTTTTTAATGCACTGAATAATAATTGGGTAAATATTTATCAAAAGAAGAATATAATAATTTCGTTTTTATTCAATTTTTGAAAACTAAAAAACTACCAAATACAATGTATTCAATATAAATATTTATTAGAATAAAATTACTGCATTATTTGTTCATCGCGTTTAAGGACTTTTCTACACTTTAAAGTAAATATTAATTTAAATTTATTAAATATGTATTAATTTTACCATCTAGCAAGTTTCATTTTCTTTGTCAGATGCAGTTTTTGTTTTGCAATAATAAAAACAACCCTTAACAACACTTAAAAAAAAAATATTATTGCTTTTCTGCGTTTTTTTTAAATTATGAAACAAAACTCTATGATGTGTTAACATTATGTTTTACATCTTTCAATTAAATAAGGTTTTTAGTTGAGATAAAAAAGTCAGGGTCACGAGCGGGATTCGAACCCACGATCTTCGGCTAGATATATAGGTGTGGTTGAGATGGGAAGTTGGTGTCCGAGTGGATCGAGGTCACGATAGCTTAAGTGGTAGAGCAGCGGCCTATTTTGGCGAAGGTCGTGGGTTCGAATCCCGCTTGTGACACTGACTTTTTTAATCTCAACTAAAAACCTTAATTAATTGACAGATATTAATTGGACAAGCGGACCACGAAACTAGTGAAATTATCTTTAATAAACATATAAAAAAATGTGGTGTTTAGTGACCGTTACGTGATGATTATTTGGAAATCATGAGATGCAGTCTGGTATGACGTAGGTTTTAGAAAAACATTTTCTTTACCGTGCCAACGTTTCGATCATTAAATTCACTAATTTCCTGGTCCGCTTGACCAATTAATATATTACAATTAATTAAGGTTTTTAGTTGAGATAAAAAAGTCAATGGCATGAGCGGGATTCGAACCCACGATCTTCGGCTTGATACGCCTAGAACAGCGCTTGAGCTATCGTGAGCCCCGCTCGTGCCATTGACTTTTTTATCTCAAGTAAAAACCTTAATTAATTGTTTTGAACATTATTGAGATCATCTTCAGGGCTTGGGATTTATAAACTTGTTTAAATTATACAAATACATTGTGTGTCATTGTAGGGTGTCCTTTCCCTAATTATCTCCGTCTATATAATCCTGAAAGGATAATCAGGCCGAACCATTGCCCATTCTTTCCCAATGTCGACTCCTTTTACCTCAAAGAAGCCGACTCCTCATATAAAAATGTTTTTCTGTCCCAACTTCCTTCCTCACTTCTTCAAAATGCCATCGTTTATAAACATAAAACATCAATATCTCACTGGCACTCTCAACACAACACACAATAATGACACATCTACAAGAAAACAAACACTTTGAGTGAGTACAAATACTTTGATTGAGTCTAAAATTTCTATCATTGTATAAATTCACTTTTTTCACATCCTAAATGTATTTGTATAATTTAAACAATTTTTAGAAATCCCAGCCCCTGAAGATGATCTCGATAAAGATCAAAACGTTGGCACGATAAAGAAAATGTTTTTCTAAAACTTACGTCACACCAGACAGCATCTCACGATTACCAAATAAAATAAAAAAATGTTAAGAAAACCATAATTACTACGTTCCTTTTTTATATTTAAAGTGTCATATTGTATGTACGTTTCACTTTTTCACACACATAGAAAGCCATCAGAAAAACAGATTTTTTATTTTTTATTTGTGTATACTTATGATGGACGGAAATTTCGCATTTTTCTCCAGCAAGGTTTTGGCGATGGGGTGAGAGGGTACGTTTATTTTCTTCCGTAGCAATAACACCCCCGGCATCCATCAACATAAATTTGAATTATCCCTTTTGAAGACACCTCATTTACTCCTGGTGAGTCAATTTGCCTATTGATAAATCAATGTCGTGATATCTCGAGTGTAAATTATCTTTCAATAAAACCCATCTCTGACAGGAATATCGTATGAGGTGGGGAAGTGTACTTTTTTAGCGATTGAATTAAAATCAAATAAAAGTAGATTACGGTAATTTTTCAGAAATCTTTTCCAACTTGTGCATCATTAAAATAATTTCTCTTATGAGAAAAGATTAATTCAAACTTTGATTAATTACACATGTATCGAAATTAATGTTAACCCAACTTGTTTCAAACTTGATGAACATATAATTTCCCTGTAAATTTTGATATGAGTAGAACCAAAAGATTAATTTTCATGACAAGTTATTAATTGACAGAAACTGTAATTAAAACTTTCTACACTTACAGATTTGAGTTATTTACCCGTTTGAATGTTTGAGGGAAAATTACTCGAAAATTATGAGGCATGTTGTTTAAGAGGAATTCTAGACTTTTAATCTGTTTTTGGTTCTTGCATTAAATTAATTTTTTGCACTTATATTAATTTTTTGCTATTTTCTTCCGTTCGTCCCCGATCTAATGAAGAATGAGCCGTTTGGCCGTCGGGGCGATCATCCATGCAAATGTCTGTTTAACTGTAGATTAGTCTACCATGTAGCTTTAGACTAATAGCTAAGCCGAGGGCGCCTGCAGCGTTTGCATCCGTCTGCCAATTACTTGACATCGCTTGAAATGCAATATTTGCTAGGAATTTGTGGCATCGGTATTATACCGGGGAATTAAATACCCATTTGTCACAATCTAACTAAAAATGGCCTTTAGGCGTAATTTTCTACAGACGTCTCGAAAAAAATAATTCAATTCAAAGTGGACAATGCCATGATAGCGGACGTCACAAGGTTTTACAAACTAGTATCATCATTCGTTATAAAATAGTCAAGGTTTGTGAAAACTTATGTAAAGTTCACTTGTTTTCTTGGTCTGCTTGATCCATTAATATCTTTCAATTAATTAAGGTTTTTAGTTGAGATGAAAAGTCAGTGTGACGAGCGGGATTCGAACCCACGACCTTCGGCTAGATAAGCCGCTACTCTACCACTTGAGCTATTGTTACTTCGATCCACTCGAGCACTAACTTCCCATCTGGAGTGGATCGATGTCACGACGGAATCCTCTCTGATTACAGGCCTCTTCAAAGTCTCTCTCTGCTCTGGCAACAACTCCACGGAATAAAACTCGAACCAACAAGGATAGATCTAAGAAAATATGTACTGCCCCCTCGCTTGCCACTCCGTGCGCTTCCGTCATCTGATAATATTTTTCGCGTACGCTGGGCTGGTTCCTGCCAACAAACTCAACTCCAGAGGTAGAGCAGAGTCCATGGTCTTGAGTATTTCACTCAATTCCCGCGGAGCAAATAGTGACTGACTTATCATCCCCTGCAGGACGGCCTCTAACCAACGGTATAGGTTCTTTAGTTCTAATGCAGCCTTAAGGCTGAGATTTCTAGGTTGCATAAATAGGAGGACAAAGAGAGGGTAACATTGACAAACAAGGATAAGGCAGATCGATACGATTTAAACGAAGCTGCGACGTCTCTAACTCTTTTCTCAGTATGCCAGTCAGTCGGTCTATTTCGCGTATGTTTGTCACCTCTAGCAGTACCAAGGTTTCCTGAATGCTGTCTAATTTGGAGAGATCTGCAGGTCAGGGTTACCGAAAACCACTTTTATGATATTGCCTCCTATGTTCAAAAGCAGGGCTTACACTGTATTTTTAAAAATTGGATGAGTATCTTCATTTATCCAGTAGGTATTATTATTTATTGAAATGTTAACTAGCCTCCACGAAGAAAAAAATCTAAAAAAAAACAAAAAACAAATTGACCTTTCTTTAAGCAAACTATTTTTATGTATTTTTCATCGTGCATAAGTAAAAATATTCATAAAATTAAAACAAAAGCCAGCAAAAACGTTCTGATTTTTTTGCCGCCTGAAAATTGCTACTAATTTATGAATACAAACTTCATTGATGAATGAAAAATTTATATCAACAATCTCTGAGTTGAAAATCGCATTGTTCAAACAAAACATCAAATTGGTCTGAAACATTACGGGGAACATACAAATTGGCGATTGTGGCATTTACAAAACATTGTGAAAGGTAGATTATCGTTATGACGTTACAAAGCTTGAAACACCAGGTCGAATTAGATAAATCCCAATTTACTCCCTCTTCAGTGGTCGATAATGTTGAATTGCTCAGGATAAGATTCCCATGATTAATGAGACTCCCAATCTAACCGACTATTGATTGCTACAAAACGCAAAACATAACCGATTATGATAAAAACACGCCTTTAAAAGTGATAAAGTCAACACATTTGTTTAATACCATTGAAAAATGTATATATAAGGATCAGAACACAATAAATCTCAGAAAAGAATAGGGATATTTATAATTTATTCTTCTTTTATTAATTTCGATTAAATTAACCGACATCTTCATGTTAGTTGGACAAAATTAAATAGGAAATACAAACCAAAAACTAACAAAAGTTATTCCTCATTTTGAGAAGAACGGATTTACATCAGAATAGTAAACATGAAGATTACTCATTATGTAAACAATCCAGTTGTACAATACCTTTAACCATGGAAAGACATCATCTTGAACCAGAAGTTGGCAATTTTATTGTGAGAATGAGTTATCGAGGTCACCGTCAAGTGGGCATCGCAGAGGCAGTTGGCATTTTTCAGAGGGTGGTCTCCCGGGTTGTAGCCTGATTCCGAGACAATAGAAGTGGTTCTGGTAATGGATTTGGATGCATTACACGCTAAGGAGGACAGAAATGTTGTAATTCCTGCAAAACGAAACCTTTCCATAGTGTATAAGTTATTTTGGCACGTCCTTTATCAGTACAAATGATTCGTAAGCGATTGTGGGAAGTTTTTTTTTTTTTTTTTTTTTTTTTTTTTTGGCGTTATGAACTATGCATATTAGCCATGTGACAAATTCGTATATGTGTGTTCAAATTTGGGGGGTTATTGGGAAAAAAGGGCCAGGGGCAACGGTGGGAATCGAACCCACGACCGCGGCGGGAATCGAACCCACGACCGCGGCGTGAGAGTCTCTCATGCTAACCACTCGGCTACCGCGGTCCCCCATTGTGGGAAGTTGGACTCACATCTTATTCCCCTTTGAGATGACCTGCAGCAACAGCCTGCTGCGGGCAACATAGAATAATTTGGTGCAGCGAGCGCTTAGATGAGAATAACGATTAGAATGCCGATATGTTTACTGATGAGTCGCGTTTCTGTCTGCACACTGATAGCAGGAGTCGAAGAGTCTACCGGGATCAGGGAATGCGCACAATGCTCCAGTTCGTGCTCCCTTCAGAGCTGTTTGAAGGAGGCGACGTCTGGGCTGTGATGATGATGATTACACTGGGGACGAACTGAACTTCATATTGTTGAAGGGAACCTCACCGCAGTCAATTATGAACAAGAAATTATCGAGGAATACAACCCTCAAAGCAGGCATCTCATCTGGATGACAATGCCAGACCTATAAGCAGAATCAATGTTTAGAAAATCAAGGAATTTTCCTTCTGTCCCTTCCCCCTTTGTTTCCAGACCTTAAGTCCATCCAACCCATTTGGGATGTATTGCAGAGAAGTCTTTTAGATCACCATCCGCAGCAAGTTGACCTGCAACGTGCATCATATATGGAGTGAAATTCCTTATGGAATTAGTGACAACCTTATTAACAGCATGCCTAGGGGGCCGCGGTAGCCGAGTGGTTAAAGCGTTCGACTCTAGGCTAGTAGATCCCGCGTTCGTGGGTCCGATCCCCACCGTCGCCTCTGGAATCTTCTGACGCCTAAGGGGACCCGTGACCGCAATTGAAAGAAATTGACACGGCACTCATCAATGGAAGGAGCGGGATCAGATCTCAGCGACCCCGAAATTTGTCCCAACCCCCTTCAAAAATGAGTTTCTTCGATGGAAGAACACCGGGGGTTCAAATTCACACTTGTGTTGCGAGCCCCAAAAAAATGGAGCCAGGGATAAAGTACAATAAGATGTACAGCTGCAGTGCTCAGGAGGGTACTCCTCCAGTTCCTGGTATCCATTGTAAAAAAATCCATTGTGCACAGAAATTTTAGATAACAGAGGAAGTTATGCACGGTAATAATTTTTTCAAAAAATATTTTGTCAAATAAACAAAATTATGGAAATACAACCTTTTATTTTGTTATTTATCAAAATCCCTTAATTAAATTTTCCTTCAGTAAAAAACATATCTACAAAAAAATTATTGCAATTTATAATAAAAATTGCTTGGGAAAGTAAGTACTACTCTTTGGGCAATATTCCTACTAATTTTTGAACAGTTTACATGAATGTGTAAAAATGTTCGTTTTAAAACAAAACTACTTTACACTATTATGAACTAGATAATTTGATACATTGTCACATTCTTTAATTAACGAAATTTTATAGTCTAAGGGCTGTGGGTGACATGAAAAATTAACTTCATATGAAATCACAACAGTTCAAGTGGTTAGAGAAGCGGCGTATTGAGTTAACGGTTGTGGGTTCGAATCCCGCTCGTGACGCTAATTTTTCATCTCTCAAAAACCTTAGAGAAAAAAATGATTAGCTGGAATAATTTATTCCAGAACTGATTAGCTAATAGATATAAAATAGAGTGTATAAAAATTTCCGTTTATCGATGAAAACGTAATATATTCATTTCTATAGTACAAAGATGCTATAGATTATATTATAAATTCATAATAAATGTAATAAATATAAATTCGCCATATTTCAGTCAGTTGCTAGATTCCACGCTCGTACTTACTTTGAGCTAAGAATCCAAGCATCTGCAAAATTGTTCAGTTTTACTCTTGAATAAAGTGAGGCAAGGATCGAAATCCACCATCATCGAAAAGAAGCCAAGAAGAAGTAATAATCGTAAGAAGCGAGATCTTGGGTGAAAAAGGTTTAAATCCTGTAAAAGTCTTTTGACTTTTCCCACAGGAAGTGACAAGCGAACGTTATTTTGCATGGAAAAATTTATTTATTCTAAGTATTCGCAGTAAAATTACGAGTTCAGAAAACATATATGAGGAAGACATTCGTCATGAAAACCACCTCGATGTTTCAAAAATCAAATAACACTCCGTTTTTCCGCTCAGCCTTCTTTCAGCAACGTAAAAAAAGTTTGGCTAAGAACTTCCTATGATCCACAAGTAACTTTTAACTTTGCAGATAAAATCATTTTTCACCGCACGTGGCAACATTCTCGCTAAAGTTTGCAATAAATAGGATTTTTAAAAGTTTTTCTTTTACTTTTGGACTAGAGAGTCAGATCATGAACGAATTTCACCTTTCAGTTGTTGGTTCAGTTTCACTTTTCGCTTATTGTATCGACGGCTTTCCATACCCTCTTTCTTTGAGACGGAATTTTAGAGCCAGATCTATCAGACAGATAACTGTACTCTAGATTTCATATTATTCTAATCTTTTCCCTTTTCACCAATATTGATATGTTGATGAAATGTATTTTAAGTTTTGTCGGTATGCGGCAGCGTGCACGGAATAAAGGGTAGCAGCGTGCGCCTTGTCTAATAAATGATAAATACCACCGTTGGGACGGCGAGCTGCTAGAAAAGCTTTATGAATTTCAAATGCCCTGCATCTCCGCACATCGTTTATTATACAAATCATGAAAATCGACTAACTTGGATTTCAATAATTGCCTACCTCGGTCACACAACTGTACAATATTACAATGCTTATCATTTGCCGTGGTTAAATTATTCTCTTTCTCATTATAAATTTATCTACACCTTGAACGGCCTGAATTAAATCAACAATCATGAATATTCATATTGACGACTGAACCAATTTACATAGCACTATTTATCCCGGGATCATTTAATTTTCTCTTGATGAACAATTACCTCGTATGATAAAACGTTGTGCAATTGTGAGTTTTGCTACTAATTTCCTGGTCGGATTTATAATGACCATGCTAATTTAGTATTTAAAAGTACTCTAATAAGAAAGTCGCCAATGATGAGCTATGAAAAATAATGAAAAGTATGTTACAAAAGTTTCGTTCAAAGTTTTTATTGATAATAATTTTATACCTGATTTATTAAACTTGCTTATAAATTCTTACTTCCCCGTTTGTTTGTGAACTTCTGTCTTTCATTTCATTTGAACAGTTCCTTTATTTATTTTCGAAATATATTACATTAAATTCACTAATTTCGTGGTCCGCTTGACCAATTAATACTTTACAATTAATTAAGGTTTTTAGTTGAGATGAAAAAAAGTTAATAGCACGAGAGGGATTCGAACCCACGACCTTCGGCTAGATACGCCGCTGCTCTACCACCTGAGCTATCGTGATCTCGATCCACTCGGACATCAACTACCCATCTCAACCCCACCTTATGAGTTTTCCCTCCTTTTGCCATTTTTCAAATGTCGTGTAATCGGTTTGGATTCTCGACGACAATTGAAATGGCGACGGAGAGCTTTAGTGAAGTGTACTTCATTTTAATTCATAAAATTCACTAATTTAGTGGTCCGCTTGACCAATTAATACTTTACAATTAATTAAGGTTTTTAGTTGAGATGAAAAAAGTTAATGGCACGAGTGGAGTGGGGAGTTGATGTCCGAGTGGATCGAGGTCACGTTAGCTCAGGGGGTAGAACAGCGGCGTATCTAGCCAAAGGTCGTGGGTTCGAATCCCTCTCGTGCCATTAACTTTTTTTTATCTCAACTAAAAACCTTAATTAAACGTAAATATATTACGTTTTTAAAACTTCCGCTAATCATATAACCGTTTACCTTTCAATTTATTAAAAAAAGATAAAATAAGAAAAAATATTCGCACATTTTTATTTAAAATTTTTAGCACTCGTTATTATAAAATTTTATGTTTCTTTACTAGTAATGAACGAAATGATTTTAGTTTTTTACAGCATGGAATGTTTCATTTAACTGGATAATTAAAAAAAAAAACAACTGACAGTTACAAATAATAAAAATGGAACATTACAACTCACACTGGATGATTTGATTATTTCTACTGTATAACACATTCATCCCTCAATGATTAAAAATTTCTGTAAAAGGCGTTGCGCAAATTTTAGACACAAATCCTTTAGTCCTTACATGTCTGGTTCGAAAAATATATATGTAATGTAATCTTTAATTGTGTGCTAAGTTAATACATTTATTGATTGATTTAAATAAACTCAACTTCTTAAGCATATGCACATAAGCTGGAATCACCCATTACTAATTTTTGCAGTTTGGGGTCAGACCTCGATGCGTCTGTCCACCGAAGTTAGGCTCGAAGAGCAATTAACAGGCAGGTCATTTATATGTTTTTAAATGTAGACCAAGTCACACTCTTAACATCTTAATTATGTAAATTCTTTCCTACTTTCTCACCATTTTTCTCAAGTTGGTGTGCTTAGTAGCATCTTCGTCTGCCTTTCCTTGCTGAGTCGGTCTGTCAGACGCTTTTCGCTATTTCACCGTATTCAGTGGTCTGTAAATGATAAACACGTCTGAAAGATCAATCTAGCTATGAATGAATGAATGAATAAATACGTTTATTTTCACTTACAAACAATTATAATTAAAATATTTACATAAAAAAGAAATCACACTCTATAAAATGTAAAATCCGTCTTCTTAACCTTTCTGACAAAAGCTAAAGAAGAAAATATACAAATAAATAAAGAGACTACAAAAACAAACGAAGTGAACAATTAGAAAAAAAAAGTAAAGAAAAAATAATAGACTAATAACTAAATAAAACATATTCTGTAGAATAAAGATATTTTTGTAAACGGAAATAAACATTTCAAATTTCTAAAATTAAGTAATGAAATAGCATAATAAACTGGAAAATAATCTTTTTTACGGATACACAATGTTAAGCGGCTAAAGCTGTTTGGTAAGGATCAAATTATAAGTTGAATATTGTCTTAATGTTGAATATGCGGAAAATCTTTAATAATCCTCCAACAATATTCATCTTTACAAAATTATTTTTATATTATTATAGTGTGAAAATCTTTCGTCTTTTATACTGAGGGAGAAAACCTACTTATAATTTATTAGAGTTCATGGTCCGATTGACCAAATAACTTCTTTCAATTAATTAATCATTATTTAAGGTATTGATTGAGATAAAAAAGTAACACGAGCGGGATTCGAACCCAAGACCTTCGGCTAAATACACCGTTGCTCTACCACTTGACTTGCGTCTTCGATCCACTCGGACACCAACATCCCGTCTCAACCCCACCTTTCGAATCTTCCCTCCTTTTTGCCATTTATCACGATAGCTCGTAGTCAAGATATCTCAAGTGGTAGAGAAGCGGTTTATTTAGCCGAAGGTTGTGGGTTCCAATCCCGCTTATGACACGGACTTTTTTATCTCAACCAATACCTTACTTGATTAATTAATTGAAAGGGGTTATTTTTCCAATCGGGCCACGAAATCTAATGAGTTTAATAAGCAAAATGAAGTATATCTTCGCTAAAGCTCTCCGTGGCAATTTTGTTTGTCGCCGAGAATAAAATAGATCACACGACATTTGAAAAATGGCAAAAAGAGAGAAAATTCGACGTATGTGTCGATTGTTCTATGTATCCTACTTAATTGAACGCTGCAATTTCTTGACTCCATACAGGGAGCGCGCAGGAATTCCGCCCCATTTGAGAATTGCGCTTGGGCACGGCAGCGATTATTTTGTCACTTGCTCCGATTCTTGGAAGAAACGGGGTTGTTCTTTTGTATGTAGTAATAATAGTTGTGTAAACCAAGTTATGTAGTGCGTGAATGTTTATATCAGTGTGAATGTGTGATGGTCGATGGCGGAATGTCGAGTACCTATCGCCGCTAATTGAATGGAATGTAAATAGAAGTGAATGTATTTAAGAATAAACGTGAGTACGAATCGGTTTGGATCCGCATGTGTATGGTGCTGAATTGACCTAGCTGTTGACCACGGGAGGACAATGTCCGTGGCTGGACGGATATGACTGAGACGGCCAACACCAGAGGTCGGTGATTCTCGAGTCTGCCTGCAATTTACTGTAAATAGCAAAATTGGAATGGCCCTGGACTGCGAGAAATGAATAGGCTCAACTCGGCATTGTACGAAGTACGTACATGTTAGAATTTTAGCCAGATAAGTCCAAATCCAAATCCAAGACTACGCAGAGAGCCCTCACGATAGAATACATTGCTTAAATCATCTTTAAAGTTTATTAGACTACGACAGTTTTTATCACAAGTATCCAAAAAAGTTATAAAAATAAAAGGTTTTTTAATTTGCCAAAAAATATTTAACCTCTGTAACCAAGGCATTTCACCAGATATATACAAAGATTATAAGAACATGTGGTTTAAAAAAAGATATATACCAATTTCTTATAAATAAACACTGTGTTCAGAAAAGTTACTGTTTACTTTGTTAGATTTACATTACAGCAAACTCAAGTTGGCAAAAGCAAGTTTAATAAACATTTTCAAGAAAATACCTAATAAATAAAGAAATGAATAAAAAAATATATCTTTTTTAATAGTACATATAATATATTTCATTCTTAATGGAAAAAAACAAGTTGCTTTAAAAACTACCCAATAGGTTTATAAAAATATTTTTCGAGTTTTTGCATATAACTGATTAAATTAATTCAATTATATGGTATATTGGATTTACCATTGCGTTATATTTTTACGTTATTTCCTGAAAAAATCAGAAAAACTTTGCAGTATTGAACTTTCTTCTAGTGTAATGCTATTGAATAGCTTGAAGAAGTAGACAAGATTGATAAAATTTTAAAATAACCCACATATCAATTTGTGAAAAAATAAATGTAAACCACATTTATTAATAATTTATTATCATAAATTTATCTTTTAGAAATATTTCTTACTTGATTTATGTTTATCTGTTGCAGAAATCCACATAAATCGAGATGAATGTTTTAATATTTCTTTAAAATTTGATAATATAGAAAACTCTGGACCTCGTTGTTTGTTACCTGTCTTCAACAAATTTGGCATTAAAATGAAGCCTTATTAAACAACAAAAACCTCTATACATATAAAAAATTTAGTTTTTGTAAAATTAATCTATCAATATTTTAATTTTCAAGGGGCATTGAATAGGTATCGTCTATATTTTCAAAATATTGCGGCAGTGACCAGGATGTCCAGGCGACAAGTTGTGACTTGATTGTTTTCCTGTTGTTTCCAATTGTCGAACCGCCAGATATCTTCGTATAATAGAACAATGAGAAATGAACGAGAATCACATCATTGGCAAATGATCATCGCTCGTATTCAGTGACGTTAAAAAAAATAGTTTTAAGACGAAATGATGCTCTGTAGAACATGAAATTCACCATCTTGGGGCTTTTAAACACTTTATCGACAAAAAGCGACCAACCCTTTCCCCATTAATATTTATCAAACGAGTTAAAACGAAAATATATTGCCAACTGAGCTGCTTCGTTAAACATGCCTTAATCTAACCAATCCACTATGTAATAATGTAATATAAATTCCATACGTGTATTTCTACATTGGGTCTAAGGGGGAACGCGATAACTTCATTTTACATCAACTAAATTGCTTTTGAAATGAATTTGTGACGTTATAACATTAGCGAGCCATGGCTTAGTAGCGGTGTAAAGTCGGCTTTACGCATGTATTTATTTCTCAAAGGCTTGGAAGAGGAGCTATCAGTAATATTGAAACTAAATATTACATAGGGTCAAAATCAAGGAAATAAGGCATAAGAGCAATTAGATAAGAGAAAATAGGAAAGGCATGGAGAAGCTGTATATCTGTTTGAACAGAAGGATCTTCGGTGAGGTCACAACTGAAACGACAATTCTTTAAATTTTTGCCGAGCTTTCGAAATTTATATTACAAATTTCGCCTCTAGGGCTACACTCTATGATCCCTCCTTTTATTCAAAACCTTGTATGCGTTTAAGAGACCATCACAAACCGAAATGGACCCCAGTCTATCTATTCGCACATTGCACGTTTTTGGGGTCGCCTCTTCATCGCCAAGACATTTGGTGAATCAAACTTGAAAAAATGACTATGAGTCCAGAGATTCTTTTTTTGTTCTCACAATCCAACCTGTGTTGGTTCATCCGTGCTGATAACTTCTGTTTGGTTTGTCCCACTTACTGCATATTAAAACCCCATTTTTACATTACAACAGCTAAATTTGTAAACTAGCCGGTTAGTTCTTGAACGCGTCCGTAGATCACTTGTAACGGAAGAGCCAACTGAGCCTCATGTGTCTCCCTGTTGTTATAAGCTGGCACTTTTATTTTGAGTTGCCAATATGTAGTACAATTCAGAAAAAAGCTTAACTAATATCAACTGTGATATTCTAATGTACCTTAAGAACAAGTTTTATTATTTATTTTAAGAAAAGAGACATGTACTTATAGTTACGTTTAACCGGGTTAACGTTGTGGTTTTTTTAAATTTTATATTGCATTATTTTATTGTTTTTAATTAACTCCAACTGTTCATTGTTTAGATACTGAGCTTCACCTAATTTTAATTAATTTTATTATAAATGCAGTTTCTTTTTTTCAGTTTTCAAGATACCGAGTTAAAGTAAGAAAAATAATTGTTAGTAATTTTGTTTTTTTAAATGATACAACTTGTTCTACTTGCGGTGTTTTCCCAAAATAAATATATAGATAAATATATTGTCGAAAGCTCGGCAAAAACTTAAAGAATTGTCTTTCTTTTGTGACCTCACCGAAGATCCTTCTGTTCAAGTTGTTCAACAAACAGGTCAATAAAGGAGAGAGAGAGAGAGAGAGAGAGAGAGAGAGAGAGAGAGGGAGAGAGTTAGGGGGAGAGAGAGAGAGTGAGAGTTAGGGAGAGAGAGAGAGAGAGAGAGAGAGAGTGAGAGAGAGAGAGAGTGAGAGGGAGGGAGGGAGGGAGGGAGGGAGAGAAAGAGAAAAAGAGAGATCGTGTGTAAGAAGGAGGAGGGAATGTGAGTACACATAATCAAGGCAACAAAATAAAAAAATTAAAATAAAAGTATGCAATATTTAACAGATTACACTCTTCGTTGAAGTAGTACTTGTTTTAAACCAAAATTCTATAGAAAATAGTAAGGCATGATTATAAAATTTAATCGCCTTTCATTCTTTGGGTAATTAAAACGAACCAAAATTCGCTAAACGATGTTTTGTGATATATTTATTGGATGTATCCATGCCGATATCTTGGATTCAAAATGAATGAATTTACTCCCAAACTACCAACACTACTATATTACATCTAAATTGTTTCACTACTCCGTAAAACGTTGGATCAAGGTTGACAACTTTACACATGTGTTCAATTGTAGCTCGATATCGTTATCTAAAATCAGCGAAAATTGTTGGACCCAAAGTGATGGTGATTATATTAGTGATCGGTGGGAAATCAAATCAATGGCGGCACATCTGTTCATTTGGGGCGAGAGCAGATAGGGTCAGGCTGAAATCCGTTTATTGGGATTTAGAGGAAACCAACGAAATAGCCATCTTTTTATAAAATCAGAAACGTACCAAACAATCGAAGGTTTTTTCATTAAATATTTAAATGAACAATTATATGCTGTGAATTATTGTTTCTACATAATTCAGTCTAAATCATTCAAACTATAACAAAAATGAATTCACACTCTTCACATTTTGGTCTAAAAAGAACAATTATTATCATCGATACAATTAAACAACATTGAAAAGCATACAATCTTTTGTAGTTTGTAGTTGTTATTAAGATTGCTTATAGTGCTACATGCATTAAAAGTTACCCACGTTCGAAAATGAAGTTTTTTGAGTCCATTTACAAATTTCAACAACAGATGGGACTTATTTTGTCCTTCTGATTAATTAAAAACGAATAAAATCTGTCGATGCAAATCTAATAATTATTTAAAAAACGTTATTGGTTTTTTATACGCATTTTATGTTTAATAGTATCCAAGGATATAGTTTGTTGAACAGTTGAAATAATTTTGTATTTAATAATTTGATTTTTATTTGAAAAAAAAATAGATTAGTTAATATGTATGTTTCTTTCTCTCTGATAATTTCCCGTGTGTTGTTGAAATTTTGTTTGACTTTTATGTTAGTAGTTTGCTGATTGTGTTCGTGATGATATCTTGGGTGCCAGGGCACAGGGGAAGTTTGGGTAATGAGAATGCAGACAGACTGGCCAGAGGAGGATCTGCAAGACCAATAGGCCCCCGAATCTATACTTGGTACAACAAAAACAAATATAGAATCCTCCATCGCAGAATGGATCCACACAAAACAAAAGGAGAAGTGGATAAACTCTAGCGGCGCTAGACATAGTAAACTTATAATGAAACAACCCTCATCAAGTCTGGCAAAATCAATGCTGTAATTGCAGAAGTCCAAACTCGGAAGAACAAGAGTAGGACTACTAATAGGTCACTGGCAACTGAGAAAACATCTACACAATATGGGCATATACAACGATGATCCCAACTACAGATTATTTACTGAGGAGGAGGAAACAGCCACCCATATCATCTTCCAATGCGAAGCTCAATGGAGATTTAACCTAACGTACGGACAAAATTTAGGGTATCAAATTGCAGCAGCGACAGTCAATGACCTGATACTTTTAAGGAGAAGGAACTAGGAAGGTACAATAAGCCAAAAGGCTGCAGTGCAGTAAAGTGAACTGCTTTGAACCTGTGAATGACACAACTGCCCTCTTGCCATTCTTGAACGTAAATTTTTAATGGTTTGGAATAAATTGGAAAATATTAAAAAATGGTAGTTTTTACACCCAAAAAAATATTTTAACTTTTTTCCCAACCAACGTATCGACTGAAAATTAAACTATTTAGAGAAAAAGGAAAGCACAAAAGGAACTATATGATCATGGAAGATCATTTCTACATATCAGGTTCATCCACATACTCAAGGCCCTCCTTGGATTTGTACAAGCTCGGTACGTGCCTCCCAAGAACATGATAGGCATCCTCCAATTGTCATTGATTTTAACGTGTACTTACTCAAAGTGTTTGTTTTCTGTGTAGATGTGTCTTTCTTCTGTGTCGTGTTGAGAATGACAGTGAGATATTGATGTTTTATGTTTATATACATTGGATTTTTAAGGGGTGGGGAAGGAAGTCGGTATAGAAAAACATTTTTATATGAGGAGTCGGCTTCTTTGAGGTAAAACGAGCCAACAACGGGAAAGAATGGGCAATGGTTCGGTCCGATTATCCTTTCAGGATTATTAGACGGGGATAATTAGAGAAAGGAAAGCCAAATTGTTGAAGAATTAGACTGTGTAGAAATGTTTGATGTGTAGAATGTGATGATTGTTTTGTCCGATGTGATGATGATATATGTTGTTATCGATATTGAATTTGAATAATGATATTGGTGTAGCTGCGACTGAGTTTACATGTTTCTGTTCTTTAATTGATGCTATGTTTATCCCCGTTGATGTAAACCATTTATAAAAAGTTACATTTATATTTGTTTTGTTACGTGTTTAATATTTTTGGATTTTTGAAGTCGAAATTGTGTTGGTGTTCAAACTGGTGAGTAGCAAGTGCTGTAGGATTTTGTTTCGGTTGTTTGCAATCATAAATATGTTTCTTTACTCATCCAGATATTGGGATGTAGTACCGATGTAAGTGACGGGACAATTTAAACAATTGATTTTTTAAATTACGTCAGATTTATTTGTTACTGTTGTGGGATCTTTAATTTTGGAAAAAAGTTCCCAAACCAGAAACAAATAAATCTGACGTAATTTACAAAATCAATTACAAAATTGTATAAATTCATTTTTGCACATCCTACATGTATTTGTAAAATTTAAACAAGCCCTGAAGATGATCTCAATAAAGATCGAAACGTCGGCACGATAAAGAAAATATTTCTCCGAAAACCGACGTCTCACCAGACCGCATCTGACGATCTCCAAATAATCATTGACTAACGGTCACTAAGCACAACACACGTTATGTTTTAAAATGATTGTGCATAGACATTGCAGGTTTGATGTGTTTGGTGTAATATTAATAATTTTCTCAAGTCTCAAGAAGAAAGCTTACAATGTGAAAAACCCATTTACAACTCCACTATGAACACTCTGGCCAAACAATGCTGAACTGTGTCCGGTTCAAGTCATCCGATATTCTTTGTATCCAAACCATTCCATCAAAAGTTTTAAAACAAATTGTCAATGCTTCTTAGTACATCATTAACACTATCTAAAACTTCATTAGAGTTCAAATGAATTTAATAAGTAAAATGAAGTATATCTTCACGAAAGCTTTCCGTGGCCATGTCATTTGTCGCCGAGAATCGAATAGATTACACGACATTTGAAAAATGGCAAAAAGGAGGAAAAATTCGAAAGGTGGATTGAGATGGGAAGTTGGTGTCCGAGTGGACCGAAGTCGCGAGAGCTCAAGTGTGGGTCGTAGGTTCGAATCCCGCTGATGATACTGATTTTTTTATCTCAACCAATGCCTTACATAAAGATTAATTAGTATCTACAACGTACCTCTAGTTAAAGAATTGATCCGTTCTACTTCCTGAAGTTCCTTTTCAACTTAACTTTACAGCTCAAGTTGTAAATGGAGATCATATCCCATGGATTCGAGACGATCTTGACTATTTCCACATATTTTCATGAAATCTGTACAAACACGTTTGCTTCACTTTACAGTGAATTCTCGTTCCTGGATTGTCATCTGTTCTATCATGGAAATGAACGTGATTAGACGGAACAAATGTCACGACGCGGACGGTCCAAACCGGTCAAAACGAGAGGCGTCGCCTTTTCTTCCCTGGGGGCTGAAAAGAGAGAGAAGGAGAGAAAGAGAGATAGAAAGAGAGTGAGTCGGTCCGAAATCCGTTTGGTGGGGGTTGCGATGAGAGGGTGTAGCCGGAACGGAGCGGCCTTTTCCTCCAGTCTGTTCTCAGCCGCCCCCCAAAGCGTCATGTTTCTCGCTGTGTCCGGGACCGACGTGATTCTCGATAAGAACCGCCATCAATTTTATTAATCGGCACACCATCATCAAGGTAATTAAATCTGGAAACGCAAGTTACCTTTCGCCGAATGATTATCAATAAATAAAATCTTAAACCCTCGAAAAACGTCCTTAAATAGTTTTCATCTCTGTATTTTCGTGTCGTATATTTATTAAAACTCTCGTCACGATAATTATCAATTAGATTATTATCACTCACAGTTGAATTATATTTGCAATTTTAGAATTTTATGTTAAAAATGAAACAAACATACATTTCAAAAATTACATAAACTGATTATGATGTTTAATTTTTCAAACGTAAATCTTCTCTATTTTTAACAGTTGTTTTTAACATATTTATAATAAATTGTTGTTGGGTGATTTGAAACTGACCCATAGCCAAAAAATATCTAAATGATTTATAATTTTACCATCTACTTTAGTAATAATTTGTCTTTCAAATTTATTATTATAATCTAACCTAATTCTGCTAGAAAAGCAACTATAATTTCTCTTCAAATTTTCCCTGACAAGAAGGTCTTCCACATAATATACTTAATGTAATATTGACCAAAATATATGGTGTAATACTATCAACGTCAATTCAACATCACTACGAAAACTGATAATATTATTTTATAATTTATGTAAAAAAAGACAACAATTTTCTTTTGCAAAACTTCATACAAAAATAAAATAAACTGTGTTCTTTAACACCTTTATATACTCGAACAAGTCCTTACAATACAGTGATTTACATTTTGTAAAGGATTGTTCTTTCTCACAGGTTGTTATTTACAACACGTGTGTTGTTTCATGTTGTTAACAATGTTGAACAGCCATCCTTTACAAAAAGTGCACATACTCATCTGACCTTTATTATTTCTACAGTGTTATTGGTTTTAAACAGAAAAAAATCAAATGATACCAGACATATTATTAGGTATAGACGAGTGTGGCGAGACGACTTATTCCATTTACAAGTTAAAACGCGTTATTCAATTGATTATTCATCAACAAATGAAATGATGTTGCTGTTCAAAAGGGGAAATGCTGCTTTAGATGGCTGGCCACGCGAAAACCACCTGTTGTAAGGAAATAGCTACGATTGATTACATAATAACAAATTTTATCTAACATTGTTATTTGTTTCAAAGCAATCTAAGACGACGTGATTTTTTAAATGATTTTAATGAACATACATACAACACTCAAACAAAAATAATGTTAATAAAATTAATGTTGTAAACTGAAGAAAATAGATTCAACAATATCTTATTTATACAGTAGTGAACCATTAAGGAAAACAAATAGAGAAATTGTGTTTCAGAAAAGTGAAAGTTAGAGCAATAAATAGTTTCAGATGTGTGAAAGAGAAATAGAAAGATATCAATAGGTAAATAGAGATCATAATATCTCTAAAGGACAGATAGAGAAAATCAGTGGAGCGCGAGAAAGAGAGGGAATCATAATAAGTAGAACATCTAATTTTAATGTGTGGTGTTTAGTGACCGTTAGACAATAATTATTTGGATGGGCACTCTGAACACGACACACCAGAATGACACATCTACACAGAGAACAAAAATTTTGAGCCCTGAAGATGACCTCAATAAAGATCGAAACGTTGGCTCGATAAAAATATTTTTCTAAAACCTACGTCACACCAGAACACATCTCACGATCTCCAAATAATTATCCAATTTTAATTTAATCCTTTTGACGGACGAAGAGAATCAGTAATCTTCTGGAATATTTGAAGACATAGAATGCCTATAATGTTAGCTACAAGAAAAAAAGAAAAAAGAAAAAACAATACTACTGCTCTCCTAATGTAATTTATGGTATTCTATTTCAGAGAAATTTTACAAAGAAACGTTTATGAAAAAAGTCATGTAATAAGTTCGCCAAATATCAAAGAAAAACTAAAAACATCTACAAAAAAAAGTGAACCCATTGTAAAAATAATTTAATCTCGATGTAATAAATCTAATACTTAAGTCTACATAATAGATAGCATTTTATTCACATTTTAAATTGATTTATTGACAATATGTGAAAAGTTGTCAATTCTTCTAGAAGGAAAGGAAATCTTCATATTTGACTTTCTAATGCTATTTTAAATAAATTGTACGTGTTATGAAAATATAAATACGCTACATTCGGCTAATATTGCGCGACCAGGCGGCCATGTGCGCGAATTTTGTCGCATTATTAACAATAATTTAAATAAAATCTAAAAATGAGATGAATAATTTTAATTGCCTACATCAATTTTATTGACTCGAGAGAAGAGGAAACACCATTAAAAACAATTAACTAGGGATCATAAATTTAATAATAGAGATATTATGGTAATTTATGAGTGCACTTTAAAACTTAATTTAATTTTTTTAAGAAGAATATCACAGTTTTATACAGTTTAATATTAGTTAACATTAAGTTGCATAGTGCAGCCATAAAATTACCTCTAGTTTAAATTAAAGCAATAAATAAATATCATAATATGAATTTAATATAGTCATATAATATAAATAATATGATATATTGAGTAAAAACTGGAAGTTCTGAGTGAACAAAACAACGACCAATGCACACAAAAAAAAAAAAAAAAAAAATACGAAACTTAGTCGACAAGTTTTAAAGTTGAATAGTTCTAAATATAAAAAAAATTGATAAATTGAATCAGGTAACTCTGTTTGGTTTCAGTTGGTTGTTAACAATGTAATGATGAAAAAAAAAACCGGATCCCCTTATTCTCGCTGTTGACCTTTAACCAACAATGGGCCAACATCACCTTCGCTTATAAAGTCAGCCTGTTATGACGCATTAACAGGGTAGAATTATTTCGTAATTTACGAAACTTTTTGACAACCCTTTTCAAATACGGCCACATCTTTTTAATTCCAGTCATTTAACCTAACTCCCCATTATCGAAATAAAATAAACGGCCAGGTTTTTCTAAATAAGAGGACAACCATTGTCTTCGGAAAGAAGGACAACTTAGCCATCTAACATGGATTATTTAGCATAACATTTTTAAGTCGGCGGCCTTTCTGAGAATTCTTTATCTTGGAGACATCTTATTTTAACAAAATTCACAGTATTCAGGCAAATTAAGCAATATATAGAGTTAATTAAAAGAGAACATAAACGTTTCGGAAGTATTAATGAACGGTAATACATTCTGCACGAATACAATTATCTTTTATGGTGATGGGTAGGAAATAAATTTTTTTTTTAGGTATGTATTATGTCAGAAGTGTTTCGGTGTACTATAGGCCATCATCAGTGACTTTTTTTATATTAAGTGGTTTGACGGTTTTTTACATTCTTATGAGTTCAGAAGTTGATGTCTGGGCGACTATGGACTTGGCGAGTAGTACTCGAAAAAAAAAAATAAGGCCAGGTTTCTCTAAATAAGAGGGCAATTGTCTTTGGAAAGAAGAACATCTTAGTCATCTAACGTGAATTATTTAGACTAAAACGTTTAAGTCGGCAACCTTTCTGAGAATTCTTTATCTCGGAGACATCTTATTTTAGCAAAATTCACAGTATTCAGGCAAATTAAGCAATATATAGAGTTAATTAAAAGAGAACATAAACGTTTCGGAAGTATTAATGAACGGTAATACATTCTGCACGAATACAATTATCTTTTATGGTGATGGGTAGGAAATAATTTTTTTTTTTAGGTATGTATTATGTCAGAAGTGTTTCGGTGTACTATAGGCCATCATCAGTGACTTTTTTATATTAAGTGGTTTGACGGTTTTTTACATTCTTATGAGTTCAGAAGTTGATGTCTGGACGACTATGGACTTGGCGAGTAGTACTCGAAAAAAAAAATAAGGCCAGGTTCTCTAAATAAGAGGGCAATTGACTTTGGAAAGAAGAACATCGTAGTCATCTAACGTTGATTATTTAGACCAAAACGTTTAAGTCGGCAAGCTTTCTGAGAATACTTTATCTCGGAGACATCTTATTTTAGCAAAATTAACAGTATTCAGGCAAATTAAGCAATATATAGAGTTAATTAAAAGAGAACATAAACGTTTCGGAAGTATTAATGAACGGTAATACATTCTGCACGAATACAATTATCTTTTATGGTGATGGGTAGGAAATAAATTTTGTTTTTAGGTATTTATTATGTCAGAAGTGTTTCGGTGTACTATAGGCCATCACCAGTGACTTTTTTATATTAAGTGGTTTGACGGTTTTTTAAATTCTTATGAATTCAGAAGTTGATGTCTGGACGACTATCTACTTGGCGAGTAGTACTCGAAAAAAAAATAAGCGGCCAGGTTTCTCCAGATAGAGGACAATTGTCTTTGGAAAGAAGAACGTCTTAGCCATCTACCATAGGTTATTTAAAATAAAACTTTTAAGTCGGCGGGGTTTCTGAGAATTCTTTATCTCGGTGACATCTTTTTTAGCAAAATTCACAGTAGTCGGGCAAATTAAGCAATATTCCGAGTTAAATAAAAGAGAACATGAACGTTTTGTGAGTATTAACAAATGGTCATACATTCTGTATGAATACAATTATCCTATAAGATGATGATTAGGAAATAAATCTTCTTTTTTACAGGTATTTATTTTGGCAGAAGCGTTCGGTAGAATATAGACCATCATCAGTGACTTTTTTTATATTAAGTGGTTTGACGGTTTTTTACATTCTTATAAGTTCAGAAATTGATGTATGTGTAACTATACACTTGTACAGTATTCTCGCGAAGTCTATAATCGTCTAGACATTTAAGTCTAAAATTACAAGAATTTAAAAAACCGTCAAACCAGTTAATATTAAAAAAGTCCCTGATGATGGTCTACATTCGACCAAAACGAGACCGACGTAATAAATGCCTATTGTGGAAGAGACAATTTATTTCTAACCTATCATCTCATTCTGTATTGCCACAAAATCAGTATGGACAACAAAATGATCTTTCAAATCGTGAATATATAAAACAATGATAAATTTCAATATTTCCTAAACTCAAATTGGATTTACAAATTGAATATGAAGAATCTCTACCCTTCAATTCAATGTCAATATGTATAG
Organism: Cimex lectularius; assembly: GCF_000648675.2. Taxonomy (NCBI): domain Eukaryota; kingdom Metazoa; phylum Arthropoda; class Insecta; order Hemiptera; family Cimicidae; genus Cimex; species Cimex lectularius. Next base: position 1,165,549 of record NW_019392700.1, read on the forward strand.
ATGGAAATAGTCGGTGCTAAAGCAAGAGTCAAAATTATACATGTCTATTTAGTGTATGTATATCCTTTCTAATATAAGATCTTCAACCCCCCAAGCAAACAACTAATCCGGATCCAGTTCTAAAATAAACAACGCCGTCTCGTAAAATGGGGACTCTACTGTTGACAAGATGACGACCAACTTGATAAAACCAAGTCGCAAACATCCGCCGGTGAAAAGATCCTAAGTAGACCCGCGAGGAAAAATGGTTATTTACGAGGTGTTAACAATACTCATTACCCTCGAGCAGGCTCGCTTTATTTTTAAATTTTAATACGAGAAATTTGCCCTACTCGTTCGCACCGATCCTTTGAAGGTAAAGTTAATCTGTGAAAATAAGCTTGAAAAGGGGAAAAAATCACCAGTCTTATTTAGTAGAATACGAAAAGTCGGTTAGTTAGAAAGTTCAAACCTGACTTTATTTACTCGGATTCTCTTTATACGGTGGAAGAGGAAAATTTATACCAGAAAGGGAAGAAAGATTTAATCAATTTCAACGCACCGGACCTGGCTTGTTCCTTCTAAAAATATAATTGTCTTATCAATTATTAAATCGTACAATGACCATAAAGGAAGTCGTCCCAATATTACACTTTTTATTTATACACTTTACGCTATTATTAGTTAATAATTTAACTATTTTTTTCAAAAATATTTATATCATATTTATTCATGGTTTTATAATAAATGCACGTAATGTATTATCTCAGGGGAGTGCTTAAACCGAATTTAAGAATTTGATATAAAACAATTTCATTATTTAACAATCCATTAATTAAATAAAAAAGTACGTATTAGTAAATTAAATTTTATTTTTGATTAGTATTACTCAATTCAAAATCCTTGTAGAAAAAACTGGTTTTATTCCTACCTCTAAGTGTAAAACAAATCGTTTAATATTTTTGATAAAATTGATGAACTTTTTTACATTTTTTAAGAATCTAAAAAAATAGAGGGTCATCTGTTGAATTACTTTATCTTTACATTATGATAAATCAAGTTGATACGATGAATTTTATTAAATTGTTAATTTTCATTCAGCAGTTTCAATTTATCAATTTATATGAAATAAAGTCGAAAGCCAGCCTGAAAAAATACCTTTTATATCGAACTTTTGTCAACGTTTAATGCATTTTGTTGAATGTACAATAATCGATCAGTTTTTATCAGAACTGAATTGAAGAATGGTAAAACAAATTGGTTTAATACCGAGCTTTTGGTCACAATTTATTTGCGATGTATTTAATGATAGCTTGATAATCAAACCATCTTTAATTACACTACCCTTTCATGTCTCTTTCCAATATTAAAACTATGAGCTTTTTAGAAAAAAAAACTTTTGGCAATCTTAAGATACATAGACACGTTATTATTAAAAATTGAACATTACACGATAATACATTTTGATATTGTGAATTGATAGGGGTCCACGCTAGCGGGCCTTGGTTCGATTTCCGACCCTCCTCATAGCTTTTCAATTCAGAATAGGATGGAAGAAAAAAACGCGGGTTCCCCCCTCGTCTGCGACACCCAACTGATAGTTAGACGTTAAACCCTCATGTATGTATTGTGAATTTTACTCTTCAATTGAGATTTAACATTTTTGAACGATATTGAAAACATTAAAGCAAAATGAAAACAAGTTTTATTGTATGCACAATCCTTTTTACATCGCAATTTCCTAAACCTATGTCTTGACCAACTTTATTCCACGGGCGAAGACAACAAAAGATTTTGGTTGCCACCGTCTGTGGAATACAGTGATCAAAGATAAAAAATAAATTTTAGTAACAACCTGTAGAACTGAATAACAATAACAATATTTATTTAGAAATCGTGAGGTGCGGTCTGGTGTGATGGTTTCAGAAAAACATTTTCTTTATCGTGCCAACGTTTCGATCTGTATTGAGATCATCTTCAGGGCCTGGGATTTACCAACATTGTTTACATTTATAACAATTACATTTTGGATGTGGAAAAGTGAATTTATACAATGCAAAATATATTTTTTTATATATTCAATCAAAGTATTTCTACTCACTCAAAGTGTTTGTCTTCTGTGTAATTGTGCCATTCTTGCGTGCCGTGTCGAGAGATTAAAGATCCCAACCAATAGCAAACAAATCTGACGTAATCTACAAGATCAACTGTTTAAACTGTCCGGCAACTTACATCGGTCTTATATCCCAATATCTGGACAAGAGAGTAACGCAACATATCTATGATTGCAAAAAACCTAAGCAAAATCCTACAGCACTCGCTACCCACTATCTTGAACACCAACACAATTTCGACTTCAAAAATCCAAAAGTATTACTCACAGAAAAGAATAAACATAAACGTAATTTCTTAGAAATGTTTGTATCAACAGAGATAAACACAGCATCAATTACAGAACAGATACATGTAAACTCAGTCGCAGCTACGCCAATATCATTAATCACATTCAATACAGATAACATACATATATCATCACATTACATTCCACACATCAAATATTTTTCACATAGTCTAATTGTCCAACAATTTAGCTTTCCATTTCCTATTTATCCCTTTCTATATAATCCTGAAAGGATAATCTGGCCGAACCATTACCAACACATTTTTTTCCTTCGTCGGCTCTTTTCACCTCAAAGAAGCCGACGTCTTATACAAAAATGTCTTTTCTATACCAACATCCTTCCCCCCCCTTCAAAATACAACGTATATAAACACAAAATAGCAAAATCTCACTGGCACTCTCGACACGACACGCAAGAAGGACACAGAAGATAAACACTTTGAGTGAGTAGAAATACTTTGATTGAATATATAAAAAAATATATTTTGCATTGTATAAATTCACTTTTCCCCATCCAAAATGTAATTGTTATATGTAAACAATGTTTGAAAATCGTAGGCTCTGAAGATGATCTCAATACAGATCGAAACGTTGGCACGATAAAGAAAATGTTTTTCTGAACTTATAATCAAAGGCTTTACAAAAAGTGATCTAAAAACAATCATAAAATAACATGATAATGTACAAGCAATGTGAGACAATACGTTTCTTTCAATTTGAATTTCGCCACAGAACTGTTCACGCCTTACAAAGGAACTTCCTGAACTTTCCTTGGGGCCTTAGTCAATTCGTTCAATACCCCTGAGTCCTTTGAAACCCGCTGTACTTTCAGTTTATTGTTTTTCCCGCTTTGTTCTACGCGTTAATGTGATGTTTTTATCTAATTTTATATTCAGCGCTTTGTATAGTATGGAGGTAGTAGTCTGTCTGAAAAATTAATATTTACAAATTTAATCTATAAAACAATCCATTACAGTTCGTGGTCCGATTGACGAATTAACATTTTTCAATTAATTGATATTTATGAAAGGTATTGGTTAAGATAAAAAAGTCAGTGTAACGAGCTGTCAGGTTACGATAGCTCAAGTGGTAGAGTAGCAGCTGAAGGTCGTGGGTTCGAATCCCGCCCATGACACTGACTTTTTTTATCTTAACCAATACCTTTCATAATTATTAATTAATTGAAAATTGTTAATTGGTCAATCGGACCACGAACTCTAATGAATTTAATAAGTAAAATGAAGTATACATGAATTTGAAGTATATAAAAAATGGCAAAAAGGAGGGAAAATTCGAGAGATGAGGTTGAGATGGGAAGTTAGTGCCCGAATGGATCGAAGTCACGATAGCTCAAGTGGCAGAGTAATGGCGTATTTAGCCGAAGGTCATGGGTTCGAATCCCGCTCGTGGCACTGACTTTTTTTATCTTAACAAATACCTTCTATAAATCAATTTACAACGCTTTTCTCATGTAGAGACAATATTTCAAATTTTTATGATGATGATTTATCAATTATGATGAGAGATGTCTCAGCGGTTTTTCTTTTGTATTTTTGTTATCTGCTTCCGAGAATATTTGGTACTGCTTATTTTTTCCACAAAAATAATCTTTCGACATGTAGAATGATTTCTACGCCTTTCTCTGTATCAGTATTGAGTAATATTTCAAACTGGGACCTCATGCTATGCTGAAAACCCATAGGAGGCCTTTAGCGATAAGACTAAAAGAAACATTGGTTTTGAGGTGCGCAGACATGGATAAAGACATACAAAATTTAATCGCTCCAATCGTTGACCGTCCGGGCCGAGTTGGCGATGAGAATGAAGATTAAGACCATATCACACATTTATCAAGCGGATTTCCTCTCATTTCGAGAGGAATACCGAGGCAAAGTTCATCTGTACTGATAGTTCAAAGAGTGAAGAGGGGGCTCTGCTGTGATGTGTACTTTGAGGGTAATCAATTAGGGGTTTCTCTCTCAGATACAGCAAGAAGTATATACCCGACAGAAATAAACGCCATAATGTTCACGCGGGGCGCGTTAGAGAAATTGGAAGGAAAAAATATGATATGCTCACTTAGAGCAAGCTCGATATTAAAAAATAAATTTTACACAGACCCGCTCGTACATTCTATGAAAAGGTAGACAGACTAGATCAAATCTCCAAGGTCTTATTTGTCAGGAAAGCGGGACATGTCGGCAACCTGGGAAACGAAAATGCGGACAAGGCTGCAAAAAGAGCTGCGGCGACCCCTCATAACCCAGCGACAACAATCAGTCCAGCAGACATTAAGAAAAAAATGAAAAATATGAGTTAACAAGAATGGCATAGCCGTTGGACTGAATTGACTGAAAAATTAAAAATATATATATATTTTTTTTTTTGGGGGGGGGGTTTACGCTGGCATATTACCCATGAAGTGAAAAAAATATATGAAACGTTTAGTTAAATTATCTTAACAAGGCTTAGGATAGGCCATACTCATCTCCCTCATGGACATCAATATAATGAACCGGTGACAGCCCGTCACCTACTATTAGCCTGTGACGATTTAGATAAAACAAAAGTCCTACTGCATTGCAGTAATTTTACAGAAAAATTATTTGAATATCTGAGAGTGACAAATATATATAATGTAATTTAATTTGCAACTTCCAATGTTTCATGTAGTTTAGCTATGGATGTAAGTATTTATTAGCGAGAATGTTGGTTGAATTAGTGGGAATTAAAACAGGTCTTTGAAGAAGTACTGAAATAACGCGACTACCAGTTAGCTAGTTTGTAGTTATTTGCGTGTATGTGAGGACATTGGCAAAATATTGACACCCCGGTGGCCCCCTATATGTTTTGGGTTGTAAATAGTATATATGTGTATATAAGTGTGAAAGAATGATGAATAACTGTATTTATCTGCAAGAATGAAATGAAAGTATGGATACACACCCACACTTGGCCTACCTATGGTATTTAGACTATAGATTTTGCGAGAATGATGATGAGCTAACATCGTGTCCCGTCATATAGTATGTTTTTCTGAAAATGATGTATTGATGGGAAGTGTCCCGGGTCGAAGGTAAAAATGCAGAGGAGAATATGCACAAGAGCGGGAAAAAAACATAATGAAAGCCGACTATGACCCAGCTGTTTGCCGGATAAAATAACACCCCAGACTGTCAAATATGTGTTGAATCCATGTCCAAAGTTCAACTACTTTTTCACTCAATTTTATTTTTACCTTATTTAATTGTTCGTGATCAATTTATATATTTCATTTTTGTTTTGTATAATTTATAATATAAATAATTATTAATACACATTTTTATTTTTCTTGTTATGGCTGGAATGAACATCGTATCTACAGTTGAAAAATTTCAACAGTTTTTTTTTAATTAGAACACGTGACAGCCTAGAAGATATTGGCAGAGAATATAGAGAAAATGAGATGATAAATAAAATTATAATATGTGCAAAAATGCTATTTGCAACGAGCACCATGCAGCAGTTTGCCACAATTTTGCTATATAATTTATTGATCTATCAAACGGTTAAAACATCAATTTTTTCTCAATTTTTACAAAAATAAGTTAATTCATTCAATAATAATTTTTATATTACTTAGATTTCTTTTCAGGAAGAAGACAACCATCGAACTCATTTTCTTTTTATTGATGTGAACGAAAAAAAGAAAATGAGTTTGTTGGTTGTCCAGTTCCTGAAAAGAAACCCAAAAAATATGAAAAATCCACAACCAAAAGAGAAGTGTAAAAAACAAATAATAGTTTTATTTTAATGAAAAATGTTATTTACCGCAAATGTATGATTCATATATTGAACTGTATTTGATAATAAATTTTAAATAATAAATTTTGATTTATTTCAAATGTATTTATTAAATTTTCATGTCGTTTTCTTCAAAGAAAACTATAAAATACGTTTGCGACTTAATATTTATATTTTTAATGCAAAACGTTTAGTTGGGGAACACCCCAATGTGTCAGGTTAAGGAAAAATGGACATCATTCCAGAGTTCATTATATTGGACGACATTTGAAAAATGGCAAAAAGGACGGAAAATTCGAAAGGTGGGTTGAGATGGGAAGTTAGTGTCCGAGTGGATCGAGGTCACGATAGCTCAAGTGGTGAAGCAGCGGCGTATTTAGCCGAGAGTCGTGGGTTCGAATCCCGCTCGTGACACTGACTTTTTATCTCAAACAATACCTTACATAAAGATTAATTAATTGAAAAAAGTTATTCGTTCAATCGGACCACGAACTCTAATCGAATTACAGTTTATTTTCATCGAAGGAAATTCTTTGTTAGAATAAAATTTCTGATAGATTGACTAAAATAGATGCCGCATATTCAGTGAATCGCAGGACTTCTTGCAATTTTGATCCGCTTCGTGTGGATTTTGTACATTGATTTTCGTCCTAAATCCGTTCGGGATGTCGGACGGGTCGTTTACCGAGGCTCGGCCCATCGGTCAGGTTAAACAAAGCCTGCGGTGACTTGGCCGCAAGCCCTGATTGATCGCGGAAGGCCTTCAAATTGATAAGCACGTGTTCCTCATTGAGAAATTTTGTTAGTAATATTAATTAAATATTGGAGTTTTTTAATATTTCTTCTTCTCAATTAATTTATGTAAGCATTAAGATTACATAGAGTAATAATTATGTATATTCTCACTGAATGAATGAAAAATGTACTTTATTAGATAAACAAAAGAGAAAAAAAATGCCCATAACTAAAAAGCACATAACGTCAATGGTCACCAACCGTCTGCCGGAGTCGGACTATAAATTTTTCATAAACAAACAAAACAGGACAAAAGATTTGTTCTCAACGAATAAACAAGAGAGTAAAAAAACTAACTAAATAAAATAAAATAACAACATATCTATGCATATTTACATACATTTAGACACCAGGGTGTCTTCTATATATTCATATAATATTGACAAAAATACTAGTTCTTTTCTGTCGGTCCAGGCTTCCATCGCACACTTTATTAAATTAAACACTCAGGATTATATAAGAAAGAGATTAGGTGCTCTCTTGCCAACATGGGCAAGTCCATATGCTGTACTCGGAATTCCGCCAAAACTAGGCATTCTCTGGTAAAAAGTGAAAACAATCTTCTCGAGCCTGCCTGTTGCAGAGAGAGCACTTACCGGAACTGTTGACTCTTGTGGAGATATAATTAAGATAAAGTAACTCGCACCTAACTTTGAAAAACCAACAAGCTAGCGTAATGGATGGAATTTTAGAACTTCGCGCTATGTTCAAGAATGGTTGATTAATATTAAAATCTTTCTACAGCAGAAACCTGGAGGATTTTGAGCAGAAGGATACATTTCACTATGTTGTTGATCAATTTTGAGTGTAAAAGAGGCCACTATTTATAATTGTCCAGGGGAAAAACTATCATTGAGCTAAAATTGTAGAGCCAAGGTATTCCAAGAAGAGAACCGTGAAATTTTGGACCTTATGATTTCCAGCGCAGTATTCCTGGGAAGGCAGTGGTTAGGAAGGTTTAGGACCCTGCAGACATAGGAAATTTGTACATTTAATGTAAATTGAAATGATTTCAACCTAGGTCTCAAGGAAGATCATACAGTTTGGGGTGGAAGAAGGGAGGTGATAAATTTTATGGAAAAAATATCGTTGTAGGGATTCAATTGCTTCATATTGCTAGAAATCTCAAGCCTGGGAAGCGTAGGACACAATCGAGCGGCAAACAGTCAAAAATAGCGTGTATTTAGTTCATTCTGGACTAGAGTGTTCGAAATGAATTTAGCCTAAATTGAAATCATCGCATATTTTGCAATGAGAGTCTTTCGCTTGAGATGAGCATTGAATGAAAATTTGGCAGTGAGAATTAAGCCCAAATATTTATAATATCACTGTCTATTTCAATGCGAGAGTCTTATAATACCAGCGTTCAGTAGCTGCACGCCTGCCTACGAAAAAATTTTTTTTGATTTGTTTAGGTTGACCGAAAGATTCCATTTATAACAGAGTCTCTAAGGCATATCTTTTTGCAGGGTAACCGGTGAGTCTGTTAGAATTACAGTATCGTCCGCGTATAAAACAATCTTTATTTCAATATTTCCGTAACGAGTACCGTATTCAAGACAATCAGTGAAATCTTCGAGAAAAAAAGAGAATAATAAAGGACTCAAGTTACATCCCTGCCTAACCCCTGAACGCACCTCAAAAATCTCAGGATTACCCCTCCTCAACAACTGCAGAGCAAGAATGTGTAAATAAGGATTTTAGTTGAAAGAATTTTTTATTGAATAACCAAGGTTTTTCAATAAAAAATTCTTTCAACTAAAATCGTAAATTTGCTGAGTTTAAGTATAAGCGCGCTCCTATCCACACTGTCAATGATAAACAGACATTGTTACTGCATGATGTTCAGATTAGCACAGAAGAAAATAATAACATTGGGCGATAATTTCACGTATCTCCATCATATGACATTTTAACATACTGCTAAGTAATTAAAAATATGAATTAAAAAAATATGGGAATAAATAAATGTTTGCTTACAATAACATGGAGGAAAGAGAAGTAAGGGAGTGAAAGAACCGTACGATGGTAAACAGATTATATTGTTTGACATTATTTGAATAAAGACAACATGAGAAGTCTTAGAAATATATTCATTTAAAAACTTTGTCAACCACAATTAGGTTCAAATTTGATTAGAGTAAATAAATGCGAGTACAGAGTTGTTAAGAAATTATTGCTCGTGCTTTATGACTATGTTTACTTAATATGTAAATATCACTTAACAATTTACCTTGAGGGAGAATATATGTAATATTTCCGCGATTCTCTCGGCATAATTTCACCCCGGCTGGGATTCATTTGTACCGTCTACATGACTTGTAATCCGTCTTCTTTACTTAAACTGGGCCAATTTTCGTCCCGGCGTTAATTTCAAAGAGGCAAGTTTCAGGGTTGTTGCGAAGTGGGTTGCGCCATGGGGGAAAATGTTGGCGTCGTACGGACGAAGTGGAGTTTAATAGGCTTTGAGAAATATCAATGTTTAACACATGTTGATGCTTCTGGACGGGCAGGATGTGAAGAAACGTTTATTGGCGGGGGATGATACTATTAATATCCAGTTAAATTATTTGGATTATTTATTAAACTATCATTAGGTTTTTCCTCCTTGAACTAACAAAAAATATAATACTAACTACATGTTACTTTAAAAAAAAATATACACTCAATCATTCACTCATTCACTCTCGATATACTTCTCTGCCTCTACATATATATTTATTTTTTTAACCTCGCTCGTTCTGGCTCCATCTCGCCCACTACAACTTTTCTAGATAATTTTCTCTCTCCCTCTCTCTCTCTCTCTCTCTCTCTCTCTCTCTCTCTCTCTCTCTCTCTCTCTCTCTCTCTGTCTCTCTTTATCTCTCTTTTTCTCTATCTATACATACCCGCGCGCACGCACGCATTTATCTTTGTACGATATTCTGCTTTCTTAGTCTACGCATAATTTTCTTTCCCTTCTCTCTCTATCTTTCTCTCTCTCTCTCTCTCTCTCTCTCTCTCTCTCTATCTCTATCTATCTATATATATCTCTATATACCTAACTATCTGTCTTTCTATCTCTCTTTTTCTCTTTCTATACATACCCGCGCGCACGCACGCATTTATCTTGGTATGATATTCTGCTTTCTTAGTCTACGCATAATTTTCTTTCCCTTCTCTCAGTCTCTCTCTCTCTCTCCCTCTCTCTCTCTCTCTCTCTCTCTCTCTTTATCTATCTTTTTTTCTATCTATACATACATGCGCGCACTTATCTCTGTATGATATTCTGCTTTCTTGATCTATGCATAGTTTTCTTTCCCTTCTCACCTTTGCGAAATTATGTAAATAATATTTTTAATTCAATTCTCTCTCTCACTCTCTTTCGCTCTCTCTCTCTCTCTCTCTCTCTTTCACTCTGTCTCTCTCTCTCTCTCTCTCTTTCCGAGCTTTTTTCTTTTTCTCTCTATTTTCAGTTCTCTCTTCTTCTGATCACTCTCTCTCGCTCCCTCTATCCGTACTTTTGGGGGTGTCTTTCTAATTATCAATGTCTGATTCTTCGCTTTCTCCTGTCTATACAACATTTTTTTCGTACATACATGTATGATCACTACCGTACATTTTTGGTTCGTTTTTATTTTACCATATTTGCAAAAAAAATTAGTGTAGGCATAAATGATTTTTAATACTTTTTGAAAATTTCAAGGCGCCTTTTTCTGTTTAAAAAAAAGTTGGAACTCAAACAAATTTTCTAAATATTTTTTCCAACTTTTGGAATCTCGAAGCTTAGTAAGCTTTGTCTCCAACAGCGAAATTTTGTTGAATTGAATTACATTTTATTTTTTTACATTATTCGATTATTGCTACTCAAGAGATTAGAGTGCAAGCTGAAAAGGACCGGGTCTAGTCGTCTATCCTGCTCAGATGTGTGGTGTTTTTCAATTTATTAAATCCAGATTTTCCATTATTGGTAGATGAGAAATTTTAAATTCCGTTTTTTGAAAAAATCTGTTTTCAGTGCATTTTTGCATTTTTTCCGTAGTTATTATATGTTTTTTACATTACATTAAGAGCCGCTACACTATAAAGATATGATAAAATTAAAATAATGTTTTGTTTGCTGTTTATAAGAATAAAGTATTTTCTTACTATCATACTATACGATAATATTTTCTGTTACGTAACAATGAAGATAATTTCTGCTACTTAAATTTCTTATGATTTATACTATAATTATGTGTTGTTGAGTGAAAGAAACGTGTCATTTAAAAATGTATCAAACTTTTGTCAAAACAATTACAATATTTTTGAATTTTATATAATGCTAATATAAAAATCTGTTTATTCCAATCAGACAGTGGCTAAAGTTATTTTTAACCATATACAAACGTTTAACCTGTCGATAAAAAATACTGCTATTTTTGGCACAAACCCTGGTTTCAAACGGATGTTTTTTAACCGTTCAGGTCTGGTTATTTTGATTATCATTGGTAATTCTCTTTCCTTCTGAGCTTAATGGAAGTGTAATTTATAAACATTCAACGTAAAATAAACAAACCGCCCGTTCACGCATGTGGCCTCGTTCTCCTTTTTTCTTATGAATTATTTCAATCTCGAGTTTATTTCTGTTCGAAATGTTTTAACTTTATATCTTACACTAGAGGAAATTGCAGTTCAATACTAAAGGAAGGTTTTTTGTTTGCTAAAAACTTTTTTTATCACTATTAAATAGCGAAAAAACGTTTAGTATCGAAATTGCTACGCACCTTCTAGTATTTGGAATAAATTAATTAGTGTCTCATAAAAATCATAGTCATCGGCGGCTCAAAGCGTAAAAAAATTTCCTTGTTCTTTTTCTTTATCGTATCTTTCTTCATTGACTCCCCTATATTTTTTCTCCTGTGCCGAGCTAACCTCTCGTTGTTACCTCAGGTTGTCAAATTACTAATAAAAGGCGAAGAAGAAGAGCGCTACACATAACGCTCCACACATTCACGCTAATAATTACATGCGCACCTAAACAACCCTCCAGATTTAAAAACTCTAATAGCCCAGATTTAGTTAAATGGATGCCGAAAAATAACAAGAAATTAGTCCATTTAGTGGTCTAATTGACTACATTAATTATTTCAATTAATTATTCTTTTGATTTAAGGTCTAGGTTGAGTCGAAAAAGTTAGTGTCACGAAGGGAATTCGAACACCATGACCTTCGGCTCAATACGCAGCTGCTCTAATCAATTGAACTATCGTGACAATATCGTCGAACCGAAGGTCATGGGTTCGAATCCCATTCGTGACACGAATTTTTCATCTCAATCAAAAATCTTATTATATATTCATCTAAAAAAAATGATATTGTCACATTCTTTAATTAACGAAAGTTTATATTTAACTTAATCCATGTTGGCTTAGTCGTAATAATTGACAATTTTAATTATTCCAATTAATTATTCTTTTTATCTAAGGTTTTTGGCTGACATGAAACCTTAACATACTTTGAAATCACGATACCCCTAAAATTTAGAACAGCGGCGTATTGAGCCGAAGTTCGTGGGTTCGAATCCCACTTGTGACACTTAACTTTTTCTCAGCTAAGAGCTTACATAAAAAGAATAATTAATTGAAATATCAATAAAATTAAAATACACTGCAAACCTAATATATTACAGTGTAAACAAATGATCATTTTTAGCTTCATCTGAGGTTTAGCACTTAAATGAAAATAGGGGCGAGGCTTAAGTGGAAACTTTAAAGCATTCCGGTAGATGCCATTGGAAGAAAGACTTTTTGAATGGAAACCCAAAGAAACAAGGATCATTTTTAAATTTGCATAACATGGAAGAGCTTGTTTACTTCACGTTTTTCCAAAACGGATTTGGCTCGATTTCAACCGTGGAGGCAATAACAATTTGTATTCGTTTGTGTAAATTGACTTACCGTGACGGACCTTAGATTTAAGTGATTTAACAATAGTTTCTACTCAGTAACTGTAGAATCTAATTTGTCCTTAATTAGGACAATTTGTGTAGAAAAAATGTAATTAGGTACTTGTAAGTAACTGTAGTTTGTATCTTTATGATTTTTAATAGCATCATTTTGGCAAGAGAAATTCAGCATGGCCATGTAAAAAGGAAGTTTACCAGTTTCCGTAACTTTAGGAATGGGATTATTTTATTTTCAGTTTCAAACGATCTGAATCGTTAACACAATTTTTCAACCCCACCTTATCTAACATAACTTACTCATAACAAAACCACCTTTGTGTTGAAATGGTGAATGAATCTGTGTAATTCTGAAAGATTTGTAAACACGGTTAAAACCATAAACAATTTTACAAACGGCGTTCCGCGGGTTTGTTGTAATCAAAGGGTCCCGTCCAATAACAAGCATTCTCCCGGCGCGCACGTCTCCCCGCAAAGAGATGTACTATGAAGAACAAGAATAAAAAACAGGGAGAAATCTAATATCCTCCCTAACTTTTTATTATTTTGCTTTTAACAAAGGCGAAGAACCAAATTGAATTTCGCGAAAGTTATTAAATTTATTTTTTAAAAGGAGTGAGTATAAATTTTGAACATTTTTAAATATTGAATTAGCAGAGGCATCAAATGAAATACAACTTTTTTCCTTAATAGTGGAAAAAATAAGTATGATATATTCTAATTTTTATTCAAATCGCTATTTATAATTTATGTGATAGTCACTGAATTAACATCTATCTATCCTTTTCCCTTTCTTCAGTCTATCTTACACCCTTTCTCGCTCACCCTCTCTCTTTTTTTTTTCTCTCTCTCTCTCTCTCGATCTCTTCCTTTTTGCCACATTAATCTTAAATACTATTAGATTCTTTTTCTTTTGTAAAAACCTGTTATCCTACTGCTTGAATGATGGAGATTTTACGTCAACTATGATCTGATTGATAAATTAATGACCGGATAGAATAAAATAATTTATGTATTTCAGTTTTTCTACCTTAATAAACTATAGAAAAGTTCAGTTTAATTTTAAAAGTACAGCGTGCATGTGACATCTTGCCTTTGGAGCTCATTAATTTGATTTCACTTGAATAAGCCACGAGGGAAAAGCGCCCCATGGCGTACTTTGTATAATAACAGTAGACATTATTAGGATGATTAATTATTCCCTTTGGAATGGTTGTATATAAAGTGTAATGAAACATATTTCTCTAAAGGACATATGAAAATATCTTTTCTACCGAAGAAAGTCAGTTAGCTTACATTTCTACGTTTAGTTCGAAAACCGTAATTTTGTTGCATATAATTTTCACAGTTAAAAAAAAATCTCTCGTCACAATTTGAAAAAAAAAAACACACACAAGAGAATACCATGATCACAGTTTTTTTACGATTTACAGAGAAATCGTTCATTTAACGTATCTAATATTAGGAAATCCAGTTATTTTCTTAATATTTCAATTCAATTTTTTAAATATTTTCTTTGATAACAAGCTGTCGAGATAACAATTTTAAATGCCATCTTAGGCCAGGTGTTGAACACCTTGTTTTTGATGATGGATGTTGATCTATGAATTTGTGCTTTCATGCTGAACCGGCATAACGCCACTTATAGTGTTGTCTTCATCGGCAGTTGGTTAAATTACTGAAAGGCGTTTCGGTTTGCGCTTTCTTCAGTGAGGAACCGATCAGGAACAGTTCTTCACTGAAGATGGTGCAATGCTGAAACCCGTTCGAGTAATTCAGCAAACTACATATGAAGACTAACACAATATCTAACTCTATGTCAGATTAGCATAGGCGTGGTTTTTTTATAAGTATTGTCAAAAATGTTGTACCTGCTCTCGAAGAAAAGCGTTTTGTCATCATAAAAAATAACATGTATATTCTTCTACCAGGTAGGCATATTTTTATGAACGTTAAGAACAACCACAATATTGAATGTACATAGATTTTTTTTGCTGGGGTGGATACCAGTACCTGGAATATTTCTCCCTGAGTACTGCAGGTGCATAGGGCTTATTGTAATTGATCTCTGGTGTGCATGTATTCTTCTATCGAAGAAACTTATTCTAGGTCAGTCAGGTCTGGTCCCGCCCGAGACGAGTGAAATGTTAATTTTCATTACGACCACGCGTCCCTTTCTGCGTCAGAAAAGTCCAGACCTCAAGCTGAGAATCGAACACACGGCAGCGGGATCTGCTAACCGAGAATCCATTCGGCTCCCCATGTATAGACAGAAATATAATTTTTTAATAAATATAAATTTAATCCCTCAAAGCCACAACTATTAAGATGTTTCAAAAAAGAAAAAAGGGGTAGTTCTGATTTCCTCTCTACACGGATACCAATGCTTCAGCCATTGGCGCTTAATTTTTAATTTTGTCTTTACCACCACTCACTAACTTGACAAGTGGCTTCACTCAGGTTACCCCTTCATCAGCTACTTCTCTCCAAACGATTTTCACTCTCCTGATTCACCTCTCCATGCCGCTTTTCTTCGCCGTTCTCTCCCATTCACGTTTCCACGCTATGCGTTCCTACTTCCCCAATTTTAGCACTATTCTAGTTCTTATTTATTTATATATTTAGAGGTTATACCCATCATTTCGTCGTGAAATCACAGTGTTCACCAGAAGAGCCCTGACAGTTTTAAAAATGTGTTAATTTTTTTATTTTATGTTGAATAAAAATATTTATTTTTATTATACATTCTCTTTTATATATTTTGATTTCTTTTTCTTTCACTTGTTCACAAAAGAAGGGAATAAAATTACAAGGTGGTTAATTGAATTACAAACTGTTCAACCTTATTCGTTTAATTAATGTAAGGTATTATTTGAGATAAAAAGTCAGGGTCACGAGCGGGATTTGAACTCACGACCTTAGGCTCAATACGCCGCTGCTCTACGACTTGAGCTATAGTGACTTCGATCCTCTCGGACACCAACTTCTCATCTCAACCTACATCCATTCGAATTTTCCCTCTTTTTGACATTTTTCAAATGTCGTATAATCAGGATACTATTCTCAGCAACATATGACGTGGCCGCGGAGTTTCATCTCTACCAAAAAACTTACATAAAAAGAATAATTAACTGGAATAATTAATATGGTAAATTATATATGCTAAACAAATATGGATTAATTTAATAATTAAAAGAAGTAATAATTTTACTAATAGCTCCTCGTGGCCACCTCAGAATTCGGTGAGAATCGAATATTGATTATACGACATTTAAAATCTTTGGGATGTCACGATAACTCAAGTGGTTAGAGCAGCGGCGTATTGAGCCGAAGGTCGAGGGTTCGAGTCCCGCTCTTAAAACAATTTTTCGTCTCAATCAAAAACTTTAGAAAAAAATAATAATTAATTGGAATAAATAATATGGTAAATTATGATCACTAAACAAATATTTTTTCAATTGTAATTGATTATTGACAAGAATAGGAAAAGGTTTAACAATTCGATGATTCTTTCATATCTAAAGCATTGTCGATTCGTCATACTGTAGTAATTCAGATAGTCAAACTTTACGATAATCCCTGGCTTTTCCACTTGGCAATTTGAAAAACTTGCTAAAGTTTACAAATGGAATTTTGGTAAAGATAAATGTGGTGGGCGCGAACGTTAGTTATGAAAAATAGTTTATTCATTTCAACGATTGAGCGGTTTTGATAGGATCATTAAAAAAAGTTTTTCCCATCTCTAGACAAACTATCTTTACCCTCCCGCGGTATGATTTGTCGTAGCATAAAATTGACAACGAACTTGTTTCTCACTCTGACAAAATTTCTTATTTTGGACAGTCATTCGATTAGAGATCAACTTGGAACCTGCATTAAAAATTAGAAAAACGGACATTTAACAAACTATTTAAAATTTCATACTACCTACTGAATCGCCGAAATTACCATTAACATCCAAACTTGCATGTACATACTACTGCCAAATATTGTAACATTCTACAATAAGAAAGTATTCAGTCATTAACGATTAATTCTTTCTGCCTCTTTTTATGTAAACAATAAAACACATCACAGAAATCTTCACGTGTCCACTAAATGCATGTACAAGGCCCACAATTACCCCATATACGACTGACTGGAATATGTATCAGTTAATCATTTAAATGAGTAGTCCTGAAAGGCTGCGAATGGATACCTTCCTATACAACGCCAGTTAATGTCACATTCGCTAAATAGAAATCCAATGTGCCATCTATACTAACTGCACAGTTGAAGATAAATTAATTACAATTATTATAAATATTAAGATAAAATATAATTAAACAAAATCAATATAACATGGATAAAGATACGTCGTCCGGAGGTTAACGCCCAATGTGAATTACACATAATGGTAATAAAAATAAAACTAGTTTGCTCGAAATTTTTGTGTTTAATATGGAAAATCGTACCGGTAACTTCAAGCATGCCTGGCATACCGCCAGTATGAGCATGCCATAATACGAGAGCCGTCCATTATTCCAACGAAGTTGTCCATTTCCAATACCGTGAACCAAAATAGAAAAATTATTTCGGCAAAGATTGACTTATTAAGTGAAATAAATCTTCAACATAAAACAAGTTAAACATATTTCAAATTCATGCATTTCTCTTAATCCATAATGCCGCTTTCAAATGTAACATCTTCCAGCGAATATTAAAAAACCAGCAGGACTCTCTCAAGGTGGAACATTTTAATAATTGTTTTTTAGATCAATGATTGCCTGTCATGTTTACCGTTTATGTGCGGTAAATTTTCGGAGAAGTAATGTTTATAAATACTTTTTTATATTAATTTCGGGGGTGTTCCTCCACATTGGCTGGTTTTAAATTGTTTTGCGTTCAGGTTCCTGGAGCATTTTATTTATGTTTTTTTAAATGTTATTTTAGAAAAAACATTAATTCATATATACGTTAAAACGATAATTTGTATTATAGACTAAACCCGCACGACTTAGGAGTGTAACGTAAGTGTACGTCCCCTGCGCCGTTACTAAAATACATGTACAATACACTTTAAAAAAATATTACTACATAATTCAAAACTAATTGTTTTCAATTAGTTTTCTGTATTTTCAATTATTTTTTACTTTTTGAAAAAATTATTTTGTTTAAATGATTCACGTTATGTTCATAGTTCAAAAACCTATTGTAAATTGGGCTTTTCATAAACGAAAATAACTATAAATTTTTCCCATTTTCATGTGTTGATGCTGGTTTCTTTATATTATATTATATTTTTTAACCATTTTATTTCACATTCTCGTTATTTTCTGAAGTTAATCTCACGAGAAATTTAATTTAGTTTCCATAGGAATAATCTTTTTATCCCACACTTTCCCAACTTAATTTTCTTTAGTGTTTATTGCAGCACGGGACGATCGTCCTCTCTCTTTTCATTTTAATATTTACGTTATTGTCACTGTCTTACTAAAGTTCTTTTCATGAGTTTTCTGACTTTTGATGCATACTCGAGCGTCGGACAAATGCCGGTAATGACTTGCTGAATTGTTGTCCATATTAAAAAAAAATAATTAGAGATGCAATTTTTAACAAAACGTTCACGCAGAGAATTATTTTTAATTCGTGAAATTTGGTCTGTGAGAGGAGAACGGTTAATGCAAAATAGCTTTAGTAGGAAGATGTGCTTTCGTATGAGTTGTGATCTTTTAAAAGGTTTAAAGCGTACAAAACCACTTTTTATCGAGCCCGGGCAACAAATTCTTAAATCACGGCCCCTGTTTTCGATAGGTTTATTAATGAAATAAAGTAAATCGGTTGTGAGGGAAAAAATTACGCTTAATATTCAAAAATGTACAAATTTTAACTTTTTAACTAGTTTATCGGAAAACGTAGTTTATTTTTAAGTGTGGCCATAAAAATTAAAATTCGTGTGATTAACTTATATTTATTATTGTCTAACAAGTAGTGGTCTGACTATGGTATTTCTACAATCATGATAAATATTCAAGAACTAAAAGAAATTGTTGTCGTTGTATATATCTGATAACGGATATATACAAATTTCTTTCTTATGAATATATACAAGTTATTTAGTTTAACAGCGGATCGTACTTGTGATAAAAGTGTTGCCTCAATTTCATAGTTTCTCCATCTTTAAATAATAGAAGAGTATTTCTTAATTGAATTTTATTTAGTTCATTTCTCACTTACTGTTATTACAATATTTGTCTTAGAATAACTCCCTTCCTTTTGGCTGGAGAAACTATATTTTTTAATTATTCGGAAATCGTGAGATGCGGTCTGGTGTGATGTAGGTTTCAGAAAAACATTTTCTTTATCGTGCCAACGTTTCGATCTTTATTGAGATCACCTTCAGGGCATGGGATTTACAAACATTGTTTAAATTTAACAAATACATGTAGGATGTGGAAAAAAAGTGAATTTATACAATGCAAAACATGTATTTTTTTTCATCACACCAGACCGCATCTCACGATTTCTGAATAATCATGGACTAACGGTCACTAATCACCACCCATATATTTTTTTAATTTATAACAGCTTTCTGTCACTCTGTCAAACATCTTGAAACAATTTGTATTAAACTCCATTTCTTTTTCTGACCCATACTTATTTTTCCGCTGCACTATCTTCTTGCTCCTTGAATTTTTCTTTCTCTTTTTTCTTCCTCATTCACTCTCTCTCTTTCTTTCTCTCTCTCTCCCCTTGTCTTTTCTATCACACATTATTTTGTTTATTTTCTCTTTCCCTTTCTTTCTCTCACCTCTTCCTCTCACTTCTCTCTTTGTCTTCTTAAACTCTCTCTTTTCTCTCACTCACTTTCTTTCTATCAAACATTATCTTGCTCATTTTTATTCGCTCCCTTCTTTCATTTTACTCATTCTCTCAAATTGTTCATTTTTCCTCTTTCCTCTATGCTCTCTCTCTCTCTCTCTCTCTCTCTCTCTCTCTCTTTCTGATTCCCTTTGTCACTCCCCTTTTGCAGTACATACCTCATTCTCCACTAATCTTTTTTTATTTTATATTCTTTTTTCCACACTATTATGTCATTGCTTTCACTATTTTGTTTTTTCAAAGAAAGAGGAAGCTTAGGCTGCGTTAGATTGATACCACAGTAAACTTCAAGTATGAAAAAGAATTCTGTTTATAACAAATTCTATGTATTCTCTACAAATAAGGTATAAATAATTACAGACCCTGCTGGCAAAATTTCTTTTTCATATTTGGTCCGTTATTTTTCTAATCGCCTTATGCATATTTCTCTAGTCTCGCAGTTGCGTCTTCCTGATTTGGTTTTCTCTGTAGAAGAACTAAATAGTCCTCTATGGAAGAGTGAAATATATTTGATCAAACTTGGGCAACTAAAAATTCCTGTGTATATACGGAATGAGCAATGATTTTAACAAATTTGCCCCCTTGCTACAACTTTCTTGAAAAAGTAAGTCAGTTGTTTAATACCATTTTGTCTCAAGGAGTAATCCCGTCATCATTTGGAAAATCAACTGGGGAGGACCTCTTCCATTTTTAGCTGAGTGTGCCATTCTTTCGAAATTTCGGATTCCTTTTGTGGGAACTTGTAACGTCGTTGGGACTTGGTTGGTTATGCAAAGAGTGCACGGGAGTACCGCGGAGAGTGCTTGGAGTATTTCAATTTTAATTTTACATTGAAAAGCGCTAATAGTTTCCATTTAATTTAATTTGGTTTACTTAACTTTTCATTGACCTTTTTTGCATGTACATAATATTTTACATTCAAGTGAATCTCAGCCGGCTACCATGCCTTGCAGACAGTATTGTAATCTATGCTGTATAAGAATGTTTTTGTATTGATTTTTGTAACAGGAAAACGTATTTATTCATTCTCAAACTTTTTAATCCCTGCCATCTATCTATTGTAAACCCTTTAGTGGGCAGAGAACGTATGCAAATTGTTTTTGTTTCGTTTAGTCTTTGTTTTAGAGCTAAGCTCACAGGCATAAAATAGCAACGACCCAGGTCGATTTTTTCAATTAAAGATGAAACCATTTATTAAGTTGTACTTATTACATTCACAATTGACGTAAAAAATAAGGAAATAACGGCTTGATTAATTAATTAAATTACGTATCTGGTATCAAATATTACAGGTACAAAGGGTTCATTAATTAATGAAAATTTAAAAATCTCTTTGTTAACTTTGGAGAAGATAATTACGACTTTTTGATAACCATAACACCTTTTGTTTGGTTACTGACATTCGGTAGTCCAGATTAAAATTTAGTTATTCCTTTTTCTCCCTTTTAGCACATAAAATTTATTCTCCAGTTATATGCTCTAATTTGTACATAACGAATCGTTCAAAGGAGTCTGTGCTGCGTTAAATGAAATATTGTAATGGCTAAGGGTCTCCGTATCCAATCTCGTCTCATTTATGTTATTTCATCTTTTATTCATCGGGCGGCCAATACTCTCGGCCGCTTTAAACAGATACTCGCTTCACTTTGACGCTGCCTTTCCCCCCCTTTTTTTATCCGCCCCGGCGGTTCATATACTTTTGGAAAATCGTGAAAAGGTGCTGATTGAAAGGTGCTGAGAGCGTTGATTCGTTTATTGAGGAGGGGGAGGTCTTGTGGATATTTTTGCAATATAAATTATTCATCTTGATTTCTTTTTTTATATTTTTAATATTAAACCAGGAGGGGATTCGTTATCCTTTTGACATTTCAAATCGTACCGCATTTCGGGTGCAAACACAAATATAAAACAAACTTTTTCCTTTTATAGTGTGGTAATCTGATTTGTGAAAAACATGAGATGGAAAAATACAAAACTTTCTTGTATTGGAGAAATATAATGCGAGCATGAAATATATCGAACACAAATATAATATACTATGACCAAAAATGATACTTAATTTTACCTTTAAAATATTTAAGTTATATCGTCGTCTTTCACAGAACAAAATCCACAAACAAACTCTCATTCAAGTAGTTAAAATTATATACTTATAGTTTGTAGTTAATCAAAGTTTTGATTAAGGTGTTCACATCGATCAATGTGCCATTAGGCTCAGTTTGTTTTCTAAAAAAAAAAATCCTTCAACAAAGGAAAACACTGCACATCTTTTTTCTCAGCAGACTCAACCGAAAACTCTATTTTTCTTTTGAAGGTACGAACTTTGTCATTAGCGTCAAAAGATGTGATACTATTCCTTTGCAAAAAAAGACTCATCTTATTCATTTTCACGAAAATATATTATAAATCCATCAACGTTGGCCAATATGGCATTGTGGTCCATCAACAGAGACTTCAAAACGTAATTCTTGCAATCGTGAAAGTGCTTTCCCTAGATAGCAACCTTTCTGTAAAGAGATGTAGGGTATGATGGTTTCCCAAATCGTCACATGGTATGGTCAAAAGTCTTCATTACAAAGGCGACAAGTATAATAATAATTTCAGCAGACTCATCCAAAACTTTCTTAAAAAGGCTGGTATTCGTGTCATAGCAAAAGCATGTCGGTGGAGAACACTATGGCTGCTTTTTTTTAACCCTTTCCAGCACCCTTATACCCATACCGGCGGACAAACGCTTTAGCTTAATCGAATTTGTATATCTAAGGGATTTCAAATAAATGGGATAAAAATACCTCCCAACGATCTTTGCTTCAGGCGAGACCGCTGGTCGGTTTTTGACGGGACCATATTTTCATTTTAGAACCTAAAACAAACGGTCTTCCCTTGCTGGTTTCCCCTTGCACATTTACTTTTCCTTGGTTTTATTTTCTATCTATTTATATTATCTAAAATTTTCTTACTAAGAAGAGGAAAACAGCCCAGAACCCTAAACCTAAACCTATGTTTAATTATGCAATAAATAACGGTAATAAAACTCTAACAATAATAACAATATTTAGGACTTAATAATTAGAATAAATAGAATAAATGGGGACTTGTTCATTTAAGCGTAGTTGAGGCAAAGTCTTCCAGTGCTCCAAAAGATTTGATATCACAGACTAACTTATGGAGATTAGGCGGCCATTCTGCTGAGGTGATGGTCTTTCGCAAACGTTCTCTTTCTGCCTTGAATTTGATACAGCTGAAGAGTTTATGTTCGGCGTCTTCTTCAGTGCTGCAAACGGAGCATAAAGGGCTTTCTCTTTTCTTCTTCTTTTCTTATATTTATGAAGATAGCTTGCGAAGTTTCCATGTCCTGATAGCATTTGTGTGGTCCAGTAGTCGGGGTGTACACTATGACTGCTGCCGTAATCTATCGATTTGTCCTGAACCTTCTGTGCACACGTCAATGCAATTTTGTTAGTTATAAAAAAAATCGTGCAACAAACGAAATATTTCGGCACTTGTTGCGTTGGCAGTGGTTTGCATAAGAAAACTCCTCCTCGAAACATCACGGACAAAAGCCAATAAAACATTCATCCTCGCGACGTCAGTTGTTTCGTCGATTTGGAGATGAATTGTGTTAGATGCAAGAAACTAGCGATTCTTTCACATCACATGATAAATCAAGTATCCGTCTTTTGACAGTATTGTTTCATAATGGCATCAAACCTGAGCAGTTTTACTGCTTTTTCGTCGAGCATACAAAACACAATATCGTTAACATTATTACGGTTTGAGCTATACCTTCGATAACTTATCAAGTGAGACGTTTAGCGAGTTTTTCTTAACAGTTTTTGCATGAATTTAAATGAAGGTTTGAGAAGCAGTGTTCGGTGCGTTTCTTCATGAGAACATTAGTCTGTTTCTCCCAGAGTTCTCGGAGCGTACCCTCAAAATGACGATGCTATTTAACTGGAACGATTGAACTGTTGGAACAGACTTTTGGACAAACAATCACTGAGTTTTACTCTCGTCAGCCTCTCTATCCCAAATATAAGTAACTGTCGTGGTACTTAGGCTTTTTAGATATTCCGTTTCATTAGCTGTTTGAGCTGCACCTATTCGGATACTTGTCGAATTCAAACATGCTGGATGCTGCTGAGGTACTTCTCTGGAAGGCTCTTCTTCACATGGTTTGTCGTTAGTAATGTCCTCATCGGAAGGTAGTCCTTCCGCCTGATAAATCCAATTCGGTGTTTAATGGTTGTGTAGGCGATGGAGAAATTGCATGCTTCCTCAGAGATCCTGACTTCACCCAATGATCCACATTGAAATACTGATCAATGGGAATGACACTTGCCAGAGAAGTTTGAGCTTGAATCTCTTTTTCGTGAAACAACGGCTTTTTATATACAACATTGGAAAAATCCAAAGTGTTTTAAAAATCCAGGTCTAGAAGCAGCAGTCCGTGATAATGAAGGACCCCCAGTATCAATAAAGAAATTCCTGGGAAACCGATCGACTGACCAGACGACTGACCATCCGGCTTACCTATTTTTCTTACACGTGAAAAACTAAACGTAGAATGAATAAATAAATATTAAAGCCTTTCGTTTTATAATAGCAATTTTTATTAAATTTTTATTTATATTTATACATTCTACGATTATTTTTATAATTATTTTTTTAATTTTTCTGAAAATACTCCTCGGACCCCATAGAGGGAACACAATTTGGGAAACCCTTCTTACATAATGTTATTTACAACATAATTTGATATATGTTGACATATATAAACATACTGAGAAAATGATTCTAATTGAATAGGAAATCTGCGAATAATTTTATTTAATAGACGAACAAATATTCCTACAATAAAATAGAACTTATGTAAATATCGCAAAATTACCATTTCCATTGAGTAAATTTAAAAATACCTTTCCTGATCGGAACATTTTACTACTATATTAATATGTAATAATCAAAGAAGAAGCATTCCTCATCAAATTTGTCATAAATAATGCGGAAAATTTAATTCGCTGTGATTTCACTCAATAAGTAAATATTTTTTTATATTCACATTATATAATAATAATATATAAGTACCAACCACATTCGATTAATAGAACAAGAAAATAAATTGTGATTTACAATTCCACTGAAGTTAGGCTCACATAGAAAATACAAGCTCTTTTATCATTCTTTCTAAAAAGGAGTTTTGAAAGTTCCTAGGAGTTTCCCGGAGTTTGTTTGATGAATCCGCACACGACTTTTCTTGATTACTTTCAGAACTTGATAAGTAAAATTTATTATTAACGTCTAACTGCCTTTTGTCTAAATAGGATAAAATGCAATTGATTGAAGGCTGACCGACAAAACCGCCAGAAGAATTAAAAAATAAAAACTACATTAAAAATAATTATCGAAAAACAAATGGATCTTCCCAGAAGAGCAAATCAAAATACATTTGAAAATTTTTATATAAAATATTGTTTAGCTATATCCACTCAAAGACAAAAGCCGCACACTTGTATTTATTAGTTTTTTCCCAAAATAACTAGGGATAACGATTACTAGTTGACTTAAAACCTAAACACAACATTAATAAAGTGTTTACCTTTATTTATTTAGCTTCACATAGCTAGGCAAATAATGCCTATTATATACAAATATACATCTCGTATAAATAATAGCAACAAAATTAGAATATTGATAAATAAAACATAACAAAAAGAGAAACTAAACCTAGATCCAAATATACAAAAGAAGTATAAATGCATCTATACTATTGCAATACATTTGAATTTAATGTCAATATAAAAACAATAAATATGTAAATTTTTGTTTATAATTAGAAATGTAGTATAAGAAAAAGAGCAGATGCTCTTCAAAATATACATAAGTAACATAACACAAATAACAAAAAATAAAATAATTAAGAATAAATACTGTTAGAAATCATGTTTTTATTTTATTTTAAACTAATCCTTTAAAAAAAGTAACCCTCATCTGACACCATATTTCCAAGTTTCAAAATTTAGGTTATATTAGAATTTTTTAAGTTGTGTTGATGGAAGGATATATGAAAGGGAGACTTACTGCATGTGGAATAAGAAGGAATTATTCGGAAATCGTGAGATGCGGTCTGGTGTGATGTAGGCTTCAGAAAAACATTTTCTGTATCGTGCCAACGTTTCGATCTTTATTGAGATCATCTTCAGGGCCTGGAATTTACAAACATGGTTTAAATTTAACAAAAATATGTAGGATGTGGAAAAAAGAGAATTTATACAACGCAAATATTTTTTTTAAATTCAATCGAAGTATTTCTTCTCACTCAAAGTGTTTGTTTTCTGTGTAATTGTGCCATTGTTGTCGTGTTGAAAGTGCCAGTGAGATATTGCTGTTTTATGTCTATGTACGTTGGATTTTGAAGGGGTGGGAAAGGAAGTCGATATAGAAAGACATTTTGGTGTAAGGAGTCGGTTTCTTTGAGGTGAAAAGAGCCGACGAAGGAAAAAAAACGTTGGTAATGGTTCGGCCAGATTATCCTTTCAGGATTATATTGACGGGGATAATTAGGAAAAGGAAAGCTAAATTGTTGAAAAATTAGACTATGTGATGAATGTTTTATATGTTATATTATATGTTTTGTGTGTTGTGATGATATATTTGTTATCGATATTGAATTTGATTAATGATATTGGCGTAGCTGCGACTGAGTTTACATGTGTCTATTCTGTAATTGATGCTGTGTTTATCTCTGTTGATGTAAACCATTTCTAAAAAGTTACGTTTATGTTTGTTTTGTGTGTAAATTTTTGGATTATTATTCAGAAATCGTGAGATGCGGACTGGTGTGATGTAGGTTTTAAAAACCATTTTCTGTATCGTGCCAACGTTTCGATTTTTATTGAAATAATCTTCAGGGCCTGCCATATTTTGCATTGTATAAATTCACTTTTCCACATCGTAAAAGTATTTGTTAAATGTAAACAATGTTTGTTCATTTAAAAAAAAAAAAAAAATGTTTGTAAATCCAGGCCCGAAAGATGATCTCAATAAAGATCGAAACGTTGGAACGATAAAGAAAATGCTTTTCTGAAACCTACATCACACCAGACCGCATCTTACGATTTCTGAATAATTATCGATTAACGGTCACTAATCACTACACATTTCTACACGAGAAGAATTTTGGATTGTTGAAGTCGAAATTGTGTTTGTGTTCAAAATGGTGGGTAGCGAGTGCTGTAGGATTTTGCTTGGGTTTTTTGCAATCATATATATTTTGCTTTACTCTCTTATCAAGATATTCGGATGTAAGACCGATGTAAGTTGCCGGACAGTTGAAACAATTAATTTTTTAGATTACGTCAGATTTATTTGTTATTGGTGTAGGATCTTTTTCTGAAACATACATCACACCAGACCGCATCTCACGATTTCCGAATAAGCATGGACTAACGGTCACTAATCACCACATATAAGAGGGAATATTGAAATTAATTAAATGTAAAATTTTGTTCACAGTCAGTATGATTGTGAATAACTTTGTACAAAAGCAAAATGTCCAAATGCCCACGACTATATGAAAGGGACATTAAATTGATTAGTGCCAGAAAATAATTATAGCTGATTACATGAGATTTAATCCTCAATCTATATATATGCATTAAGTAAATACTTATTTTGGACCTTTTCAATCCTATCAGAGTGGAAATCGTAATAAGGAGACCAAATAATAAAAGCATATTCAAGTTGTGATCTAGAGGGCGAAAGAGAGGAAAAAAGATTTATTTGTCTGAATACTACTAAATTCCTTTAATAAAATAGTATTTCTATTAATAACACCTAATAATTTTAATGATTTTTTAATGTCAGCAATATGATTTACAAATGAAAGAGAAGTGTCAAACAGACCACCATGATCACCAAAGCTATTGACTCTATCTAGAGGGGTACCATGAATTTCGTACAACAAAACTAACTTATTGTAGTTGAAATAACTCAGTTAAGAGAATTATAATTTCACCATGAAACAATGCTGCTCATCAAAAAAAAAGTTGATCTTTCGGGATGTGCGGAATGCTTCTACTATCGAAAACCACTTGGTTACCTCATTACAGAAATTCAACCTTTCGTTTCCATTTCACAAGTGTTGTGGCAGTTTGGCTTCGAATAACGTATTGAAACAATAGATTTATGTATAGTAAAATCTGTAGAAAGTAATCGGTTTTTTTCCATGAGCACGTACAAAGCCACTTTTTTGCGCAAAAATCGCGAATAACTCGAAAACCGATGAGAAATCCGGTAAGTATCCGGTAACCAATTGCAAGCTTTTCCTAACGATTGCCAAAAGGCGTCGCTCAAGGACGATTTCATGGCTCCACGCTGAATTCGAAGTTTTCGTAAAAAGTTCAAAAATTTTTGAATTTACTATTGACTGAATAAAAATAGAAAAACATTTGGAAAGCCATCTTGTTTAGCGTAAAATGTTCTAAAAAAATGAGACCTAGCGCAGGTCTGTGATTTAAAAAGCAGTGAAAATAAGCATTTTCAAATTTGGAACCGAACCAGGTGGTTTTATATGGACGTTGTGTACCAATGTTTAACAATAGCAGATTGGCATCGATCTTGGCAAAATTTTCAATATTCTAAACATTATGTTTAAAGATAATCTTGTAAATTGTGGTATCTCTAATATATGGAGAATGTTAATATAGTGTTACTAATCCTTTTACCCTGTTTAAATTAAAAATTAAAAAAATTAGTTCAATTTAATTTTTTCCAGAGCAAACTTGTCGAGTGAGCTATGTTTTTTTTTTTAAATTGATTTCTTTGATGAATCATTAAATTTGAATAAACAATAATTATTCATTTTTTCTTAAAAGCATAGGTTTACGTTGAGAAGATCTCACCCGAACAGATACTTTGAAAAGGAGTGAAAAATGGCCAACCTGGGAAAATGTCGAGTGGTGCCGGTTTACGATCGTCTACCAATGGATCATCAATATTACAGAGAATAGCACTTAACTTTTTCAGGTTGGCGTTTAAAGGCGGCCCCGACGCGCTTGCATCCTCGGCGAACCGCTTTAAAATATCATTTACACCCCTTGGCGCAAATGGAAACTGAAATGGGGAAAGATTAACTGGAAATAAGCCGACCTGCCTTAGGGATTTTCAATGTAAAACTGTGTTTTATCTGAGAAAAACATCTCGGCAGGCGTAAAATTAAAAAAAAAAGGTAGAATGTTAAATTACATAGCCATTTTATTATAACGGAAAGGTGTGTTTTCTTTTGATCGAAAGCTGAATACCTGCCTTATTAAAGTTTCATTTTGATAAAGTGGTCACAGCCAACCACTCTTTGAAAATCCTTCTTCATTAAAAGAGCGCCAAGGAGAAAATTTCCACAGTTTTACCAAAATTAAAATCTCACATAAATCGTCTGAATTATGCTAATACATAAAATAGCTATTTTCGACACGAACAAGCAACCTGTGATAAAATACATAATAATTGAAGTTAGTAATTGTTCATTTGTATTGTGGTTTATTCGATTGCATGTTTTCTCTTATCTTCACGGAGATATGACAAATACGAACTATGAAAAAATTGCTGAGGGCTTGCTATACTATACACTTAATAAATTTAAACGAACTTAGCTTTTTAAAAAAGTTATGGGATGACAGATGACAAATTGAGTGCATGCACCCAAGAGACCAATTTTTTAAAGCACTCTTCAATAACGCAAATTTATCCTAATTGAAATGATTGAAATATGATTACAAATTGTTACAACGCTACATAATAATGAACGAGATATGCTTTATTGTATCAACCAGAAAAGACAATCCAAGTAAGTTTGAAAATGTGTACCATCTTTCTATTATAAATATAGTTATTTCGAGATCGTGAGGTGCGGTCTGGTGTGACGTCGTTTTTAGAAAAACATTTTCTTTATCGAGCCAACGTTTCAATCTTTACTTAGATCATCTTCAGAGCCTGGGATTTTTAAACATTGTTTAAATTTTACAAATGCATGTAGGATGTGAAAAAAAAGTATTTATACAATGCTCGAAAATTTTAGATTAAAAAAACAAATAAAATAAAATAAAACAATAAAATAATATTTTTTCTAAAATTTTCTAGCATTATAAATTCATTTTTTCCACATACTACATGTATTTGTAAAATTTAAACAACCCAGGCTCTGAAGATGATCTAAAAAATTCGAAACTTTGGCATCATAAAGAAAATGTTTTTCTAGATCATCTTCAGAGCTTGGGATTTATAAACATTGTTTACATTGTACAAATACATGTAGGATGTGAAAAAAAATAATTTATACAATGATAGAAAATTTTAGATTTAAAAAAAAAAAATTTTTCTAAAATTTTCTAGTCTTGCATAAATTCATTTTTTTCACATACTACATGTATTTGTAAAATTTAAAAAACCAGGCTCTGAAGATGATCTAAATAAAGATCGAAAGGTTGGCATGATAAAGAAAAAGGTTTTCTAAAAACAATCATTGGCTAACGGTCACTGAACACCACGAATATAAATATAGTTTTTATTTACCTTTTCAAGCATACAATTTTTTAAATAAATATGATATAACGTAATCGCATAAGCCATTTATTTCCTTTTATACATGTTGGGACATTGTTGATTGAAGGGTCACCAAGAAATCCGATAACCAAAAGGGTTTCTTCCATAATAAACTGAGGAATTAACCCCTTTCAGGTCATAGTCTTTTAACATAAAGAATGACAAATTTTACCATCAACGAAACCAAATATATCTCAGATCTTGTTTATTTTACTCGTTTTCTCCCTTTTCATACCAAAATGTGACAATCTGATAAGTTACTTTACCACTAGCTGTTTAATGACCCACGCATTACGCACTGCGTAACTCTGCTTTAAACCAGTTTGCCGTCGACCAACTTTTATCATTTTGTCTTGTAAATTTTTCACCGCGTTTTCAAAATTCATAATTCCCGATGAAAGGTTTGACTTGAATTATGAAAACAGCGTTAACCGCGGCTTGTTGTAAATGCATTAAAAATTCTCCTTTTGAACGCAAACGTTGAAGTCGGCTGGTAATGTCAATCACGAAAAGGGCGGAAGTCGAGGAGGTCGCTGAGCGAGGTCGACCAGCCGGGAAGTTTGGTCGTAGAGAAATAATTATGAAACTTTAGAATTTCTAAGTTTCAACAAATAACACTGTCCTCGATCTAACTACATACAATTAATGAACATTGAGTTTTTACTTCTGTTTTTTTCCTCTCGTCCCTTTGGGTTTAGACACTTTTGTTTTATAATTTTTGAGTTTTTCCAAAATCCTACTATAATTCATCCAACATTGTCAAAATGGCAATTAATATCTTGTCTTGCATTAAAAAATTAATAGAATTACTATGACACATTTATTTTGTATGAATTTTTGATATACGTATATAACAAGCCCGCATTTTAAATGAATTTTATGCTATTATTTTCCATTTTATATCCATAATATAATATCGCTGAAAATGATTTTTTTAATCATGAAAAAAGGATTTTTTTGCAATCTCGAATAAGTTTAGAAATGTTTACATTACATTGAAGAGGATACAAGGGAAGAAAAATTGCCGTGTTGATGTTTAAAAGAATTTTTGAAACTTATCTTCCAGACTCATTTCTTTGTATGCTTGTAAACACTGGTCGGATGGACATTAATTCACTGTCCTAGTTGATGATAAATGGTAGCTGCAACAAGACCATTAGTAGCCCTGTTGCTGTCAGGCCGTATCCCGACGAAATCATTTTTCTAACTTGGGGGCCGTCTTTTTTCACCTTTTTTCTCGTCACGGCCCGCGTGACTACGCGCCGGAGGACAATGTCTATTGATCAGGCTGAACCGTTTTGAAAGATTAAAAGTCACTTGGGGTGTAATTGAGAGAATCCGTTGGTCGATTGACGAGGTTTCTCTTTCAGGGAAAAAAGTATTAAAAAAAGCTGGATTTAACAAGAATATTTATGTTCCGTTAGCAAATCAAAAGATTTTTAAGATCTACCTTTGCTTGTTTAGACGCCGCAAAAGATATAAACGACCGATCTAACCAAGTTGAATTTGTTCTCCAGTTCAGAAAAAACGATACAACAGTTACAAACTACCTCAATCACGACTCTCATTAACAATTTAAAC
Source organism: Cimex lectularius (assembly GCF_000648675.2). Classification (NCBI taxonomy): domain Eukaryota; kingdom Metazoa; phylum Arthropoda; class Insecta; order Hemiptera; family Cimicidae; genus Cimex; species Cimex lectularius. Next base: position 1,197,471 of record NW_019392700.1, read on the forward strand.
AGACTGTTCCATCTTAAAAGGACTGCTTAATTTACTAAATCACGTCCCATAAAAGCTATTCATCTTGGCAATCAGTAGACAAATCGGTGACACGTTTTCCGAATTAAACCCAATAGGCTGCTTTGAAAGCAAGGAAGAACGACGTACCAGGTCTACCCATAATGGATGAACAATTACTCCAATTTAAGCCTATTTTTGAAAACGAGAATTGATAGGAACGCGTAAAAAAGGAAAATATATTTTGTAAAGACATTGAATAGAGCACAAGCTTACGTTCTCAGATAGTAACTTTGTTAATTATTAAGCAATAGTAAATAAAGGGTAATTTCAGCTATTTAGGCCGGGAACACACCCGATGCAACGCTACCTAAGGCTACCCGACGCAAATCCAAAGCCCAATTTTCCATAAGATTGTATTACCCCAGTGCACATCTGCCCGACGCTATGCAACGCTACCCTATTCTACGCTTTGCGATCCCCACTGTCCAGATTTTCGTCGGGTAGCATTGAGTACAGTCGGAGACAAAAGTACCGGACACTCATATTTTAATTTAAACTACGTGTTTTATTGTCATTATATTAATTACAACATACTTATTTTAATATAAACCAAATTAACCGAGATCAAAAGTTCATTAATTTTTCTTAAAAAATTAATTTTAATGGTTTGGTATAAAATTGATTAAAACATCGGAATAACATTTTTTGATATGTGTGGTGATTAGTGAGCGTTAATCGATATTTATTTAGAAATCATGAGACCCCATCTCTCGATTTCTAAATAAATATTTTTTGATATAATGAATTTAACTAACAAATTATCAGGTTTTGCTCATAAATTTAACTAAAAATTTATTTCATGGTTTTGCTCATAAAATTACACCATTTTCGTCGAGTGTCGTCAGAACAGGACACCCATATTTTTTGTAGTTTCTTTCAATCTAAGTATATGTAATTTTGTCTTTATATTAATTGCAACATCCCTATTTTCATGTGAACCAAATTAAACGAGAACAAAAATTCATACGTTTTTATAAAAATTATTTAATAATGATGGGTAGGATGAAAATTTATCCAAACACCGGAATAACTTCATTTAAAACAATTAAATTTAACAACAATATATTACATGGTTGTGCTAATAAAATTTAACTAACAATTTATTTCATGGTTTTGCNAGAAAAACATTTTCTTTATCGTGCCAACGTTTCGATCTTTTATTGAGATCATCTTCAGGGCCTGGGATTTACAAACAATGTTTACATTTAACAATAACATTTAGGATGTGGAAAAGTGAATTTATACAATGCAAAATATATTTTATATTCAAACAACATTCAAACAAAACGTTGGCACGATAAAGAAAATGTTTTTCTGAAACCTACATCACACCAGACCGCATCTCACGATATCTGAATAACTATTTATTACATGGTTTTGCTCATAAAATGACACCATTTTCGTCGAGTAGCGTCAGAATTGGATGCTCATATTTTTGTAGTTTATTTCAAACTATATATATGTAATTTTGTCGTTATATTAATTACAACATTCTCATTTTAATATAAGCCAAATTAAACGAGATCAAAAATTCATGAGTTTTTATAAAAATTATTTAATTATGATGGGTAGGATGAAAATTTATCAAAACGCCGGAATAACTTCATTTAAAACAATTAAATTTAACAACAATATATTACATAGTTGTGCTAATAAAATTTAACTAACAATTTATTTCATGGTTTTGCTCATAAAATTACACCTTTTCGTCGAGTGTCGTCAGAACAGGACACACATTTTTTTGTAGTTTCTTTCAACCTAAGTATATGTAATGTTGTCGTTATATTAATTGCAACATTCCTATTTTCATGTAAGCCAAATTAAACGATATCAAAAATTCTTGAGTTTTTATAAAAATTATTTAATTATGATGGATAGGATGAAAATTTATCCAAACACCGGAATAACTTCATTTAAAACAATTAAATTTAACTAACAATTTATTACACGTTTGTGCTCATAAAATTTAACTGCCAATTTATTACATGGTTTTGCTCAAAATAATGCATTAAAAACAAAAGAGGCGTTGCGATTGTCATACTGATTTATGACACACGCTGTGGACTGTACGTGGCTTGCGCTTGACGTCGCATAGATGTGCACACGCTACCAAACAGTGATAAGGCGTCGGGTAGCGTCGCATAGCGTTGCATCGGGTAAGTGTGTTCCCGGCTTTAGGCTTAAAAAGAATTAATTTTATAAGTTCTCTCTTATGTATTTTGTCATGATACTGCATTTAACAATGAATATGGAGAAATACCGATATATCATTTAATACTTTAAATATGGAAATAAAGCAATGACTAGAATTTATATACTATCAATAAATCTTGAATCAGTTCTCGATTCAATACGATAGTATTCAAGGGCAGTGGGATACCAAAAAGTTCATTAAATTAATTAAAACACAATCAGACAAACTAAAGGCTGGACTACTTAACCTTCGCCGTGTCCGAACTAGAATAGTAGGACTGAAAACTCCGGAGGTATAGTGTAGACTAGAACAGCAGAAACAAGCCTAAGCAGATTTAGGAAGAATAGTTAGCGGAAGATGTTCTTTATTGGTACGAAAGTTATGCATGGTGAGATTTGGTATCTAATAAAATGTATTAAAATTTACGAGGAACTCGAGGTAATAACGTTGAAACCAATATTGGATAATCTTAACAGTAAATAATAGTTTGACGCCTATTAAGCTGGGAACTCACTTACCCGATGTTACCCGACGCAAATCCAAAGTCCATTTTTCAAGATTGTACTACCCCCGTGCACATCTGCCCGATGCGATGCCACGCTACCCTACTCTACGCTACGCGATCCCCACTGTCCAGATTGTCGTCGGGTAGCATCGAGAACAGACGAAGACAAAAGAACCGGACATTCGTATTTTTATTCAAACTACATGTATTATTGTCGTTACATTACATACAACATTCTAATTTTAATATAAACCAAATTGACCGAGATCAATAATTAATTAGTTTTTATTAAAAAAAAAAAATTTAATAGTTCGGTAGAAAATTTATCAAAACATCGTAATACCATTTTTTAATACAATGAATTTAACTAACAATTTATTTCATGGTTTCGCTCATAAAATTACACCATTTTCGTCGAGTAGCGTCCGAACAGGACACTCATATAAACACCGGAATAACTTTATTTAAAACAATTAAATTTAACTAACAATTTGTTACATGGTTGTGCTCAAAATAATGCATTAAGAACAAAAGAGGAGATGCGATTGTGATACTGATTTGTGATAAATGCTGTGTGAGGAGTGCGCTTGACGTCGCATAGATCTGCACACCCTACCAAAATGTGGCAAGGCGACAGGTAGCGTCGCATAGCATATAATTCTTCCTTCCTCTCTCACTTTCTGTGCTTGTCTGTGAGTGCATCGGCCTTTGTTATTTTCAATGAAAACTTTTTTACGTACGTTTTATCATTCCAATATAAAAACCTCAAACGACATTAAAGTAAAAGTGTACAACCTATCAATATATGACCATTTAAAACTTATTTTAAAACTAATTATGAGGGATTCGAGAAAGGAGAAAAATATTATACTAAGTCGATTAAAATCTTCTTAAATCCACAGAAAGTGAATATGCAAATAATTAAAGAAGACTAACTAAGTACATATTCCATTAAAAACAGCATTTTAGCTTTTTACGTAATTAATTTTGCATAACAAAAAGGGGTATGACCAAATATCTTGGTATTTGAACAATAAAAGAACGAAATATTAATTTTTAAATTAGGGAAAATGGATTTCATCTACTATCATATTCTGTGCAATTTTGAGAATTGTTACAATTGCTCATTTTCATATTTAACGACGTAATTAATAAATAACGTTCTCCCCAAATCTCAAAAGAAATGCAATGTAAACACCCAAAAATTAAAAATGTATTCATATTTTTTCAACGATAATTTTTTTTTTAATCAAGCTTTCTTCTTGCTATTCTTTTTAAAATGAAATCACGAAAATAACATTGGAATTATTATTTATGCTTAAAACTTACAAAAAAAGCTGTTTTGCAGATGTTAATTTGCCGTTAAACTGAAAATTAGTAAAAACACAATTATGATTCCAAAGGAAGAACTTATAAACAACTTTTCAAGCCCATTAACTTAACTTGCTTGAGCGAATTTGGGCCCTCAAGGGCATGTAGAAGGCTTGGCACTGGCATGACGCCGCGCCTGTTGAATTTTATCCGTATCTTATTTATGTGCGAAACATAATTTATTGCACATAATGTAACCTTATTCGGCGATCCATTAAAGACAACTATTTTATTAAATTGTTCCGAAAAAATAATTGTTGATTTTTTCTAAAAAATTTACTACGTCAAGTTAATTTGGTATATTGTACTATAATATTTTATCCGATTTTTTTTTAAATATTGGGAACTTAAATCTTTAACTAGTAAACAAAATACTAAAACCTATTAAATTTTACTTATTATATTTTAAGAAGGTAAATATTTATTTTCACTTAATAATACGATAAGAGAACGCTAAAAAAACGCTACATATAATTCATTAAGTATCTGTAAAGCACGTATTATTAGAATAGGAAGAATTAGCGCAGATTTTAAACACTTAAACTTCTAAGGCACAGTTGTGGTTTTAATAAGAATTGGATTCGACGCAGAAGCAGATAAACGTATATGCTCGCATGTAGGGAGCCTTTCAATACATAGGTTGAAATAATATTATCAATGTGAATGTAGTTATTAGCGTGAACGTTCTAGTATATTTGGTGTGTTTGTAACGGAATATGGATCACCTACAAACACAACAAAGAAGGTTACTTAGTTTTATATGTATTTGCAGTGGGAAGGGGGATAGGAATTCCTGGCGGGAACAAAAAAAAACCCTGGTGACTACTCGATTGTGTGAATGTATTTATTTGAATGAGTGGTGTGTGGACACCTTTGTGGAATATCGAGTAACCAATGTCGAACCAATTAGGTTAACTTAGTAGAGTAAACGAGAGATTTTTATTGTATGTGAATGTATTTATAAGCGTGATTGAAAAGATGGTGTTAACGTAAAAATCTCGCCGGGCTCCAACCGTTGGTTTAGGCTGTTCGTAATTTTAGTTTACTTGCAGAGGTAACGTTTCAGCCGGCCAAATTTAGTTAGTTTAGGTTAAATAAATTTTTAACTGGTTTTAAATACCATGAATATGTATTTTAATTGACTTTAATCACCTGTGGAAGAGTAAAGATAGGCGGATCAAAGATAGGGGTCAAAAATGGGTGATAGACAAAACGTGAATGGCCGGTAATAGCTGCTTACCAGGGGGAAAAATATATATTAAAAACAATCTGGTTTATTAAGAAATTATTGTTGGATTGATATTTCAATTAGCATTTATCCGCGACTTTGGCCCCGCTGGACTCTGTTTTAATGAACCTTTTTAATGCGATGCACAGTGGCTTTTAATATAAAGCCTCTATTCTCAAATTCTTCTCTTCTTCAGTTCACTTAGATCTATACAAGGTAAAAAAAATTGTCGATATTAACTCCCTAGGGATAGAATTTCAACAAAATCCATTATAAGAATGCGCTATCGAACTTTCAGCCCTTTAGTTCAGTTTGGTCTATGCGTTGTCTGTCAGTTACTCACAGAACTGTTTATTTATATATATATATATATATATATGTGTGTGTGTGTGTGTGTGTGTGTGTGTGTGTGTGTGTGCGCGCGCCTGCGTGTGGATTATACATATATAATTAAAATATAATGACCTAATAGCGTTCTTATTTTAAAATAATGATTTTTATACCCATAACAATTTTTGAAAATTAAAAATAAATGATAAAACAATGATAAAGATATTATCTATCCCCTCAGGGATAGAATTTCAAAAAAATGCGTAGGAAATTTCACCCCTTTAGATCCAGGGAGTTTGTTCTGTGCGTTGTCTGTCAGTTAGTCACAGACATGTTTATATATATGTATAACTATGGATTATACATATGTAATTAAAATATACTGACCTAACAGCTTGCTTATTTTAAAATGATGATTTTTTTTACCCATAAGAATTTTTGAAAATTAAGAGTAAATGATAAACCTCAGTAAAATATAACAACGTAAAAACCAACTTCAATTAATTAAGGTTTTTAGATGAGATAAAAAAGTCAGTGTCACGAGCGGGATTCGAACCCACGGTCGTCGGCTAGATACGCAGCTGCTCTACCACTCGAGCTATCGTGACCTCGATCCACTCGGACACTCACTTCCCATTTCAACCCCACCTTTTGAATTTTCCCTCCGTTTTTTTTTTTTTTTTTTTTTTTTTTTTCAAATGTCGTGTAATCTATTTGATTCTCGGCGACAAATGAAATGGCCACGGAGAGCTTTAGTGTAGGTATACGTCATTTTTACTTATTAAATTCATTAGTTTTAGTGGTCCGCTTCACCAATTAATGTATTTCAATTAATTAAGGTTTTTAGCTGAGGTAAAAAAGTCAGTGTCACGAGCGGGATTCGAACCCATAGTCTTCGGCTAGATACGCCACTGTTCTAGCCACTTGAGCTATCGTGACTTCGATCCACTCCCCATCAAAACCCCACCTTTTGAATTTTCCCCCCTTTTTGCCATTTTTTATCTCAGCTAAAAACCTTAATTAATTGAAATATATTAATTGATCAAGCGTACCACTAAAACTAGTGAACGTAAAAATAAACATCGTAACTGAACAAAATGAACCAGAAACGTATGAATCTTATACAGTGGATCAATAAATGTAGAAAAAATTGTAATAATATAGTATATAAATCTGTAATCAATACGTCACACAGAAACCTTCACTTTTACTGTATCCAGTAAAATTTTCAATTTTCAGTGCTTTTAGTTTTTAATTTACACTGCCTTTTTATAAATGTAGAAAAAAGTTGTTTTAATTTTGCAACGGTGCAAAAAAAAGACGAAGAAAAAAAATAGAAATGAAAAATACTGGATGTCGGACCAGTCCGGTATATAAATAATGCAATACCCTTTTGTAAAACTGTGCCCGTTTGGTGTGGTTTGGGTTTTAATAAATTCTAGCTCATCAATTCCAGTTGAATCATGCCGTCTTCAGCATATTGCCTCACTGGGCCGTTGAGTATTTCCCGACCCTTTCTCTCTCAATCAACATACGCCATTGTCCAAGTTCATTCATTGGTCCTAGATGAACACTTTGTGGTCGGGGGATAAATCACTTTTCTTGAATAATAATGCTAAAATATGGTGTGAAATATTTCCCAACTTTTCATTCTTTTAAACTGGGGCGTGCCCAAAACAGATTGTGACTCCGAGAGAAAAATCCTCGAATTTACTGTCTTCAATTAGAAATTTTGTTTGTAAAGAATAAATTATGACTAAGATAAAAAAACTTACCAATCTTCGATTTTTTTCATGTTGTGGTAACATATAAATACGTATCGACTAATTATTAATTATTTTCAAATTGACTTGTGGCTGCGCGGTCCGTGAACTTTTCCATTTTTCCAACAATGTCTGTTTACGTTTTCATGGTTATATGAAAAAAATATAGTTCCTCAAAATAAAACAAAAATAACTCACGGCCTCACGGCATGAATTCAGTCAAAAAAGTCTGATAAATGGATATAGCCCGGTTTCTTATGCCGATTTGTCTGTAAGAGGGAGAACCTGTTCTTTGGCACAGGCGATGAAATGATGATGGATATATCATAGAACGAGAAACTTCTTCACGACTCGTAGTAAGCATGAAAAAAGGGGGAAGAACAAATCGTTGAACGGAAATTTAAGTCGAGGAACCATTAATCAATCAACATGGTTTGCCTGTAATCTAAGAATATATTAGCGACATATTTTCAAATCTATATAGAATTGAGTGTGCTAGTCTTTATTCGTATCTTTTTAATAAGGACAATAAGAACCGGTTACAAAGCCGGCATTTAAGTAAAATCAGCCTATCTGGAGAACATGTTGCTATTTTATCTAGAAGTATAAGAACAATTATGGTGCAAATATTTAACCCGTCAGGGCGTTCCTGCTTTGAGAATGGATTTCAGATCAAACTTATCGCAGGGGTTGGGAAAACAGCAAGTTTAACCCATTATATTTAGTGGTCTATTGACCAAATTACTTCTTTCAATTAATTAATCTTTTTATGTAAAGTTTTGGTTGAAATGAAAAAGCTAGTGACACGGGTGGGAAGTCACGATAGCTCAAGTGGTTAGATCAGTGGAGTATTGAGACGAAGGTCGTGGGTTCGTATCCCGCTCGTGGCAGTATCTTTTTCATTTCAACAAAAGATTTTTTTCAAGAGAAAGAGGGATAGAAAGGTAAATTGACCATTTTATTACTTTTTGCTCAGAATGAACAAAGGAAGACATAAATAAGAGGTCTTCGACGAACTTCAAAAAAATTAATATTTACAAAAATAAACGAATGAATAAATAAAATTAAAAACTAATTTCAATTAATTAACGTTTTTATGTAAGGCATAACGATTTGGTTGGAATGAAAAGTTAGTGTCACGAGCAGGAATCGAACCCCAAGACCTTCGGCTCAATACGCCGCCATATAAAGTGACCACGTTTTTCGTTTTATTGGTGTCCGAGTGTATCAAGTCACGACAGCTCAAGTGGTTAGCAGCGGCGTATTGAGCCGAAGTTTGTGGGTTCGAATCCCGCTTGTGACACTATCTTTTCCATTTCAACCAAAACGTTATATAAAAACGTTAATTAATAGAAAGAATTAATTTGGTCAATTAGACCACTAAATATAATGGATTTAATAAATAAAACGAAGTATAACTTCACTAACAGCTCCCCGTGGCCACTTCATATGCCGCCGAGAATCGAATCCTGATTACACAACATTTGAAAAATGGCAAAAAGGAGGGAAATTACTAAAGGTTGTAGGTTGAGATGGGGAATTGGTGTTGGAGTGGATCCAAGTCACGATAGCTGAAGTGGCTAGAGAAGCGGTGTATTGAGCTGAACGTCGTGGGTTCGAATCCCGCTCGTGCACTGACTTTTTCATTTCAACAAAAACCTTACATAAAAGGATTAATTTATTGAAAGCTGGCTTAACCTTATATCCAGTCCTGCCGGTTCATTAAGCGATGATTACCCCGGACGGTGAGTATATTTTCTGCGACAATCTTCTTTCGGCAAACTGCACACGCTGCAATGAAGTTAAATTAGTTAAACAGAAAAGTAAATGTTGGGTAATTTTAAAAGTACCCAAACATCGTACCACGTTGTAGGTAGTGACGTGCGATACCCGAAAAAATCGATACCAGTACTCGATACTGGTATAGAAAGAAATACTACGCAAGTATCCACAGAAATTATTCTATATTAACGAGTACTGTTTTGTTTATTCATCCATGTTCAACTTACTATTGTGGACTTTGGATAAAATACGCTCGTGCGTTAAAATAATCAAGAAATTGCAATTTTTTTTTTCATTTTTAACTATTTTTTTTTTCATACAGTGGGTACGTCGGTAAGAACAAGGAAAATCTGCCAACACATTTCAACATAATTGGTATTTTAATTTTATCGTTATCGAGTTTCGAGAAAATTGATCAACTGGTGTTGGTTTTCAAATGTTTGAAAATATAAATATTCCCACTGCATTTCCCAGAGTTGACAAGATGCCGACGATTCAGTTTTATTAGTATAATAACCACATGCCTTACTTTTGGGATGAGACATTATTAGGTATTTACCTACGAGAACGAAGGCGAACACATTTTAGGGACTTGAAGACAAAAACATTTTATAGAAATTCGTGAAATTGAAAGTGCAAGGTGCGACGCGGGAAAGAATTATGAGTTACCAGAATTATCAGCGGAGTTACCAACCACCAATTAAAAATCTAGATTAAATTTGTCCACATATGCCGCTAGTAGGCGCTCTTAACAGTAACTAGTCAATGCCCAGCTTGATGAGAGGTAAAACGGTATTACAATTCAATATTACTTGAACATAGGACGAAAAATGTATTGTAGTATATTTTCCGATACTACAAAAAGTATTATATACAGTACATGTATCGAATGAGAATATTCGATACCAAAAGTACTAGGTATCAAAAGAAAATACTCGATATTTTACTTATATCGATTAGTATCGCACGCCACTACATAGTACTCGATATTCCTCGGGGTAATTTGGGATAATCCTCATCATTCGCGCTAATAAATTAAAATCACAGAGAACAGTTCATTCAAACTACCCGTTTGTACTCGATAATCTTAAGCGTGACTGGGGATAAGCTCCTCCGTTCACGAAAATTAATGCATTCGTTCCAATTAATAAAACATATCACGAACATAATGATACAATGATACATACATTATTCAGAAATCGTGAGATGCGGTCTGGTGTGATGTAGGTTTTAGAAAAAAACATTTTCTTTATCGTGCCAACGTTTCGATCTTTATTGAGATCATCTTCAGGGCCTGGGATTTACAAACATTGCTTACATTTAACAAATACATTTAGGATGTGAAAAAGTGAATTTATGCAATGCAAATCTCAATAAAGATCGAAACGTTGGCACGATAAAGAAAATGTTTTTCTGAAACCTACATCACACCAGACCGCATCTCAGGATTTCTGAATAATTGTCAATTAACGGTCACTAATCACACGTTTCGTTCTTTATTGAGATCACCTTCAGGGCCTGGGATTTACAAACATTGTTTAAATTTAACAAATACATGTAGAATGTGGAAAAAAATGACTTTATACAATGCAAAAAAATTTTTTTTTATCACACCAGACCGCATCTCACGATTTCTGAATAATCATCGACTAACGGTCACTAATCACCACCCATATATTTTTTAATTTATAACAGCTTTCTGTCACTCTGTCAAACATCTTGAATCTATTTGTATTAAACTCCATTTCTTTTTCTGTCCCATACTTATTTTTCCGCTGCACTATCTTTTAGCTCTTTCTCCTTGACTCTTTCTTTCTCTGTTTTCTTTCTCATTCACTCTCTCTCGTTCTCCCTCTCCCTCTGTCTTACCCCCTTTTCTATCACACATTATTTTGTTTATTTTCTCTTTCGCTTTTTTTTTTGTGTCTTACCGTAGGTATTAGCCATCAGCCTATACATACAGTTAAAACGCTTTATGGCCCTGAGATATATCAAATACAATCACAGATAATGTGACTGCTGGGCCAATAATTGTATTTAAACAAATAACAAACAAATGTAATACTTGTACAATACTATAAATACAAATACTTGTATCGGATGACAATATTCGATATCAAAACTACTCGGTATCGCAAGAAAATATTCGATACTTTACTCATATCGATTGGTATCGCACGTCACTAGTTATTTTATGTGCGAATGAGCTAACGTAAGTGACACTCGATATTGTACCTCCTTCAACGTAGACCAAAACATTTTGATATATTCGTTCTTCCATCAAATATTTCCGATATGAAATAACTCGTACATGATTTTTAAAAAAAGTTTATTTGTTAGACTTTTGATTAGAAAAAAATTTCATCGGCTATGAATTTGAAAATGTCCATTTATGAATATTTATAAACGAAAGAGGTATATTTCGTGCGGATTTCCAGTTTCCAGACAGCCGATGGAAAAGGAAACTTCACAGACAGACAAATGAAAAGCGATAACCTTGCGGCTTTTCTCAGCCCTCGCTCCTCTGTACGTAACAGACATTGCAACGTATAAACAATGAATTATTCATAAAATAATTCCCGTACGTTCCGAAAGAGAAGGATGTGGTATTCAAATGCGGTTTCAAATCTGGCCAGAGCGCGGTTTGTTCTTCTACAACGACTGAAATCCGGTTAGAATTACGACCAGGTTCAGAGAAGCCATTTCCAGAATTCGTTCATAATTAACCGAGCCGATGGTGAAGGGGTTATGTGGATAAAACGTATGTATTTTAACGGATGATTTACTGACGGGTACATTATCGTTTCCTGAACAGTCCTGGCCCCTTCATTTGCCCCATTGAAACGATATAATCACTTAAAAGCTAATAATCGCTTGCAGCCGTTAACCTAACGGCCTAATATACAACCGTGGACAGAGGTCCAATTGTGTTACCAATTAGGGTCAATAACAAAAGAGCGTTTTCAATGACAGAACCATTTTTCAAATATATCGTTACCATCTGGACCCTGGAAAAAAACTGTCTGTTGATGAACTTTTCGTTTTTGTTGCCTACCAAACTTACTGGTTTATAAATACAATCTTCAAAGCTGTATGATTCACAAATATTTAATCAAGCCAGCTTGTATTAAGTTTTTACTAGCAAACATTACACCGAAATAAGAAATAAACGAGTGTTATACGGATGATAACCGATAAACGATATGCCTTACTTGTTTTTAGTTTGCTAATTTTGCTAATTATATTAGTTCTACAAATATTTAATTAAAATTATAGAACTAATTGTGTTCAACAATAGATAAAAATCGTTTCAGAATGGATAAAAGAAAAAAAAGATTAAAAGGGTTAAAAAAATAAATTGACAATTTTATTACTTTTTGCTCAGAAGGAACAAAGGAAGGGATAAATAAGAGGTCTTCGACGAGCTTCAAGAAAAATTAATATTCACAAAAATAAACGTACGATAGAATGAATAAATAAAATTTAAAACTAATTTCAATTAATTAACGTTTTTATGTAAGGGTTTGATTGGAATAAGAAAGATAATGAAAAACTAATATTGTACTTACGTGATTATAATTATTGACAATTCACTAATTTCGTGGTCCGCTCGACCAATTAATATATTACAATTAATTAAGGTTTTTAGTTGAGATGAAAAAAGTTAATGGCACGAGAGGGATTCGAACCCTCGATCTTCGGCTAGATACGCCGTTGCTATACCACTTGAGCTGTCGTGACCTCGATCCACTCGGACACTAACTTCCCATCTCAACCCCACCTTTTGAATTTTCCCTCCTTTTTGCCATTTTTCAAATGACGTGTAATCTATTTGATTCTCGGCGACAAATGAAATGGCCACGGATAGCTTTAGTGAAGATATACTTCATTTAAAAATATTAAATTCACTGATTCTCGTGGTCCGCNTCGGACACTAACTTCCCATCTCAACCCCACCTTTTGAATTTTCCCTCCTTTTTGCCATTTTTCAAATGTCGTGTAATCGGATTGGATTCTCGACGAGAAATGAAATCGCCACGGAGAGCTTTAGTGAAGTATACTTCATTTAAATTCATTTGAAAAATGGCAAAAAGGAGGGAAAATTCAAAAAGTAGGGTTGAGATGGGGAGTTGGTGTTCGAGTGGATCGAGGTCACGATAGCTCAAGTGGTATAGCAGCGGCGTATCTAGCCGAAGATCGTGGGTTCGAATCCTGCTCGTGCCATTGACTTTTTTATCTCAACTAAAAACTTTAATTAATTGTAATTATTGACAATTTTTCTACATGCACATAAATAATAAAAAAAATACCAAGTGATAACCTGAACTAATTTCCATATATTTTCTCATTAAAAGTACGAAAAATATGAATCGCTTTAGTTTTTAATTTCATTGTATTTCGTGGTCCTATTGACCAAATAACTTCTTTCAATTAATTAATCTTTTTTGTAACGATGGTTCGCAACAGCAGAGGTCATATCAAACCTCGGGGTGCCGGTGTTTTTGAAGAAAGCTCATTTGTAAGTATGTCGGGTTCGAATGCAGGGCCGCTAGATTCGAACCCTTGACCTTTACCTTACAGTGATGAGTGCCGTGTCAACGCCCAAACCGTTTCGGCCGCTGCTCTAACCACTTCAGCTATTGAGAGGTGTATTGAGCCGAAGGTCGTGGGTTCGAATCCCGCTCGTGACACGAACTTTTTCATTTCAACCAATACCTTACATAAAGATTAATTAATTGCAATAATGACAATTGTTTAAACAATAAAAAACTAGGAGAAATTAACATTTTAAAAATATACATTATTTTTTATTTTTTAACTTTCATAAAATATTCAAGTTGTCAACGCCTAACCCGTTGCGGACACCGACGCCCCTTAAAATTAATCTTTATATAAGGTATTGGTTGAAATGAAAAAGCCAGTGTCACGATTGGGATTCGAACCCACGACCTTCGGCTCAATACGCCACTGCTCTAACCACTTGAGCTATCGTGACTTCGACCCACTCGGACACCAACTCCCCATCTCAATCTACAAACTTTTGTCATTTCCCTCCTTTTTGCCATTTTTCAAATGTCTTGTAATCTATTTGATTCTCGGCGACATATGAATTGGCCATGGGGAGCTGTTAGTTAAGTTATACTCTTAGTTAAGTAGTTACATACTGTTAGTTAAGTATTGAAGTCACGATAGCTCAAGTGGTAGAGCAGCGGCGTATTGAGCCGAAGTCGTGGGTTCGAATCCCTCTCGTGACACTGACTTTTTCATTTCAACCGAAACCTTACATAAAAATGTTAATTAATTGAAAGAACTAATTTGGTCAATCAGACCACTAATATAATGGATTTACAAACTAATAACAATAAGTACTGAAAACGATTTTTTTTTATTTCGCAGCAGTAGTAGTTGTGTTCTCCACTGACATGATTCAACTATTAAACAAATGACAACCATTTTTGAGAAAGGTTTGGATGAGTCTGTTCAAATTATTAATACATTAAGTTGCTGCCATTGAAATCAAGACTTTTTCCAATATTGAGGTGAAGTGAGATGGCGTCTCTCGATTACAGCAATTACATTCTGAATTTTTTATTGTTGATGGGCTACAATGCCACGTTTTCAATGATGATAAATGGCAATGTATACTGTAGTATATCCATTAAAATGAATGAGAGGCTTTCTTTTCAAGGGAAGAGTATCACAATTTTCTATCGTAATGACAAACATAGCGCTTTCAAAATAAAACCCAGTTTTGGGTTTGATCTGTTGAGAAGGAAAAGGTGGAGTATTTTCCTGTGTTAAATAAATTTTTTCGACAAAACCTGAAAGTGGTGAACGGTTGATTGATGAAATATGTGAACACCTTCGAAGTTTAGAGATGACCTTTGAGCATTACTTCCCAACAGATCGAGATACAATGCTACAAGACCATGCATGGGTGGTCAAACCGTTTTCAATTTCGACAAAGCCAACCCGTCTATCTTCAAGCGAATAAGAATGTTTGATATGTTTGATAGACGTTACTTTATACTCCACCTTGCAATCTATTTTCGAGTCGGATGTTTACCCCCATCTTTGATTCCGACTGGAAAACAAAAAAATTCAACAGCTCATTGAAACAACAAAACCTGTTCTTGTTCCATTTCCCACAACTTACCTTTACGAATCCGGATTTTCTATTTATACAGACATCATAACTAAACACTGATGCTGTATACATGGTGAACCCGAAATCCGTCTCCATCTATCAACAATTCAAAGCAACATATCCAAAATTTTACAGGTTAAAACAACTTCTCTATTTCCATTAATTAATTAATAATTGATTATTCTTTTTATCTAAGGTTTTTGTTTTAGATGAAAAATTAGTGTCACGAGTGGGATTCGAACCCAAGCTTCGCCTCAATACGACACTGCTGTAACCACTTGAGCTATCTTGACAATATCGTCGAGCCGAAGGTCGTGGGTAGAATCCTGCTCGTGACCATTCAAGTATAAAGCTTAGATAAAAAATAAATAATTGTAATATTTAATATGGTCAATTATGACACTAAGCAAATATGGATTAATCACTAATGTTCAAATTATTACTTTTGGCTCGACTTTTACCTACATTTGTTTCCGTTCTGTCCAATTTCATTTATGTGTTCCTGATTTTATAAATAAAGTTAAGCATGTCATATGTTTATTTTCATAGTGATATCTCTCTACATCACCTAATTAGGAATGGAATAGCTAATTCGTAAAACTGCAATTTACTACGTAATATTTAATTTTAATACTTGAATGAGAGGAGTCCTCCATGGATTTTGTTGTGTGAAAAGGGTCCGCTGGCTAAAAAGTTTGGGAAGCCCTGTTAACGAAATAGTATATAAGAATATAACTATTAACTTCGTAAAGTATTAACCAACACTAATTTCATTAGTCACATTCCAATTATATTAAAAGTTAAAATCTTTATAATAAATTTTAATTTTTATAACTGTTCATATTCAATCAAAAGTTCAGGTCATCATTAGCTATCAGTAGGTTAAGATCAGCCTTGACCAATCACTAACGTACTACTTGATTAAAATCTTTCAAAACAATAAAGTAAATAATACATTTATTTCTCTTTTAAAAAATATGTTTTTTATATGTATATTTAACAAATAATCAAACTTAAATTTGTTATATTTTTTGTTGTTTTGTTCAGCAAGCAAACACCCTATCGAAATGCGAATTATCTGCCAAGGAATTACATTACCCTTAATATTATCATTATATATATATANATTATATATATATTCAAAATTAATTAGATTCTATATTCAAAATGGAACCAAAAAGTACTAATTAACTATGGGCAGAAACAGTTTCAGAGTTATTCCCGTTTTTCTGATATTTTAATATTTCACGACCTTGCTTCTCATATACGATGATAAATCCAAAAATTAAAAGGTTTTGGACTAGTCCGTTGATACCATTGAAAAGTACGTTAAATGTTTGGAAATAGTAGTATAGGATCACCTTAGTAAGTTTTTCAACATTGACAAAAAAATATATTTTGCAAAGCTCTGGGTACTAACGCGCTTATTTCACCAATGTTTACAAATTTACTATTAATCACATCTTATTGGAAATTTAACGTAGTTTTTAATGCTATCAACGGATTTGTTCAAAATCTTTCTGTTTTGGAGGTACCTTTATTTATTTGAAGTAAGGTCGTGAAATCTTAAAAATTCAGAAAAAGTAATTACTCCGAAACTGTTGAGATTCGGACCACAGTTAACAGGGATTTTTTGGTTCCATTTTGAATGCAGAATCTACTGTCAAAGTTTGTAACAGGAGTAGCCGAATAACCTATAAAACAGTTCAGGGATAAAATAAATTTGAAAGAAAGAAAATCATACCCTCTGAGTCTTAATGCAGATTGAACGGGTGATGGAATCTTGTCCACTCTTCAAAGCAAAACTCTAAACTATATATTTATTACATTTGAAGTTATCATTTCAAGTATTGTAAGTAGGGGTTTATATTTTTTAAAACGTTTTACATCGTTAAAAGTAAGAGTTCGCCAAGGATCGTTTTATCCCGACTATTGTTTCTAGGAACGTGCACCTCAGGGCAGCTTCTTTGAACCGATCCTTTACCTCTTCTACACCCCAAATATACCATCTTCAGCCAACCCCAGCTTTTGGCGACGACACAGCTTGCTGACTTGCGATTCCGGTCTGACAATTGATCCTGATGAGCTCCAAGCACATGCCTGCAAAAAAAGGTTGAGGAAACACTGTCGTTAGTGTAAAAGCTTAATGAATGTAAAAGTACTCATGTATCATTCAACCTTCCTACCAAAATTCCTCATACAATGCTCCTGCACATTGCGTCCCCTCCTACCTCGGGTGCCATCTAGACTCCTGTCTAACCAACACACAAGCCTAAATTGGCAGGAATAAAGCAAACGTTTCTTAATCATCTACAGACTGGTGTAACACAAATCTAATGTTTTAGAAAAAAACAAAAACTACAACAGAGCACTAAAACCGATCTGATCGTTCGGATTAAAACGGTGAGGTACTGCTATTCCATCTAACAGCCAAAGAATGCAGTCCTTCCTCATTCAAAGTCCTCAGAACTATAACTATAATCAACGCACGTTACTACCTCTCCAACATCACCCTTTACAATGACCTGAAAATCCTTCTCGTGCAAAAAATAATTCCCAAACCTTTTCCGCTTTTCACGATAAACTTTCCTTTCACCCTAATCGAGTTGTCCATCAAGAAAAACCACCCTTATAATGCGACCAGACGTGAGACGTTATAATCCCAGTGAAGAAGAAATAGTCTTCCGACCTTCCAAATGAGGATTAGTCCTCGCGAACAGTTGGGAGAACAACAATGGTTGTTTGGTTGCTAACTTCCCTCACGACACATGACCTATGCCATTTGTATATTCAGGTATGTCTGATGTCACATTTCTACACAGAAAACACACACTTTGAGCTCTGAAGATCATTTGAATACACATCGAAACGTTGGAACAATAAAGAAATTGTTTTTCTAAACCTACATCACACAAGAAAGCATCTCACGATCTCCAAATAATCGTTAATTAATGGTCACTAAATACTACACATTTCATTACGTTATGTAAATGAGGTTTCAAATTTTAATAAATACATTAAATAAAAAAATTTCAAAGTTGTGATGAAGAATTCTTGATGAGCATGATGACCGAACTGAGTGTTTTTGGTTCGTTCAATATTGCCTCATTCCTGAAATGAGATTTAAAAAATGTCGGTAACAGTTGTACTGATAATAACCAGGGAAAGATAAAGTTTTATTTTATGCTAATATCTATAATCAGACATTTTGAATAAGTATTTTAATTATGCAAATATTTGAATGAATTACTAATTTTTTATGGAAATGTTTGAATGAATTACTAATTTTTCATTTATTCAATTGTTTGAACGATTTTTTTAAATTATGCAAATATTTGTATGCAACTGTAAGTCTAATTATGTTGGGAAAAAATAGTTACAAACGAGGTAAAATAGGGAAAAATATTTTTCCTTACTCCCAAGTGAACAGTTGGACGTGTATTCGGTTGTAGAACAACAAGTTATTTCAGGACTAAAGTTTGTACTTTTTTTTATCTCGATACTTGTACATTCAGTACTTAATATTCCTCATCTTCCTTTATAGTTGTAAACAATTATAAATCCAATATCTATAATAATCGAGCTATCGTAACCATAAATAAATAAATCTATGTGTACAAAAACACATGCTTCCTCTAAAAATTGAAGGGTCCGAAATATGCACAGTCATATAACAGTAAAATTTTAATATCGGGTGGCATTTCGCATCGCTAGCTATATGACGGAAAGGAATGATTCTATTCAGTTCAGAAGGACAAATCGAGCAGGCTTCATTTACATACCGGATGCATACTCGGGCTTTGTCTCAAAAGCAGTGTCAGTTCAGCCGCGTATGGTCAATTGTGAGTCGAATTTGGATCTTTCTTCTCCTATGTAGATTCTCTAGGGGACACCTATCGACCGTACTTTTGACGTGCAAGAGCTTCAATGACGACTCGGTTTACTGGCGCTTCCATCTTCTCTTTACCATATTTTTAGTGCTCGTTTAGCGTAACGGATCGCGATAGTACGGCCCAGATAGTAAGCCGTCTTATAAACCCTCGAGCCGGGTACCCAGGTAAATAATAAATGATGATGAAAATGTTATTTATTCAATATATACAACTATAAATACAATAATAATACAAGCGCATTACGGCTATGGTTAACAACCGTCTGCCGGAAAGACGGGCAAAAAGTTTTTATTATTATTATTATTATTAGTCTTTAGGTGAAGTACTGGTTGAAAATGTTATTGTCAGAAGCGGGATTCGAACCCACGATCTTCGGCTAAATACGCCGCTGCTCTACCACTTGAGCTCTCGTGGAGTTCGATCCACTGGGACACCAACTTTCCATCTCAACATACTTTTCGATTTTTCCCTCCTTTTTGCCATTTTTCATTTCAACTAATACCTTACATAGAGATTAATTAATTGAAAGAAGTGATTTGGTCAATCGGACCTCGAAATATAATGGATGTAATAAGTAAAACGAAGTATATGTTCACTAAACCTCTCCATGGCCATTTCATTTGTCGCCTAGAATCACAGAGATTACACGACATTTGAAAAATGGCAAAAAGGAGGGAAAATTCGAAGGGTAGGTTGAAGTGGGAAGTTGGTGTCGGAGCGGATTGAAGTCACAGCTTCAGCAGTCATAGCTCAAGTAGTAGAACAGCGGCGTATTTAGCGAAAGGTCGTGAGTTCGAATCCCGCTCGTGTCACTCACTTTTCATTTCAACTAATATCTTACATAAAGATTAAGTAATTAAAAGAAGTTACTTGGTCAATCTGACCACGAAATATAATGGATTTAAAAACTAAAACGATGTACATCTTCACTAAAGCTCTACGTGGCCATTTCAAATATCGCCGAGAATCAAATAGATTACACGACATTTGAAAAATGGCAAAAAGGAGGGAAAATTCGAAGGATAAGTTGAAGTGGAAAGTTGGTGTCCGAGTGGATCGAAGTAATGCCGAAGATCATGGGTTCGAATCCCGCTCGTGACAATAGCTTTTTCATTTAAACCAATACCTTACATACAGATTAATTAATTGAAAGTAGTTATTTGGTCAATCTGACTACGAAATATAATTGATTATTAGTATTTTTAATAAACAAGCACAAGAAACTATTATTCTCATTAAATTCTAACAATTTGTCCAGGGAATCTCGTTAGTAACTTCTTGGGAAAAAAGACCTGTTAAATATAACATGAAGTGAAATAAAATTATCATTAATTGTAAAAATATGAAATCAATTCTTTCCTGCAACACTAGCCTTCTTTAACAAAGTTTACTAAGTTGACACACTGATAATTAGTTAATGACGCGATTGTATATTTTCTTTTTAAAGTGGACAGACCTCAGCATGAATTCTGCCAGAATCGGACATTCCGCTAAGAAATGGAAGATGTCTTCTCTAGCCTTTCTACTGCATAGGAAATACAAGTTGAAACAGTTATATTTTGTTGGATTATGGTTGATTATAATTTATAGAGCAACTCACGTCTACTTTTAATAAACCAGCAAGCAATCGGGACAGAGAAAATTCTAGCACTCTCATACCTATTAAATGAAAGAAAGAATGATATTTATTTACAAAATGTATACAGTATTTACAGAGAAATTAAAAGGCTGGCTTCAGCCATCAAATATATGTTTGATTTAAAGTAAAAAGAACTAATTTAAAACATGTCTAAATATTAGCAGAGGGAACTTAAGATTATTTAACAATGATTATTCAGAAATCGTCAGATGCGGTCTGGTGTGTTGTAGGTTTCAGAAAAACATTTTCTTTATCGTGTCAACGTTTCGATCTTTATTGAGATCATCTTCAGGGCCTGGGATTTACAAACTTGTTTAAATTTAAAACCAAATTTAAATGCAAATTCTGAATAATCATCGACTAACGGTCACTAATCACCACACACACATTCTTTAACAATATTTCTCATATTAGTGTGTTCAATAAGTTCACAAGCTTTGCAAAATCTTGGAATCTTGAGGTTATATTTTGGACTTGTGTAGAGAAACTGGCCACCTCTAATGAATGCATGTAGTCTAGTGCGTCACATTGTAATAGGAACCGATCAGCCTCAAACATATTTTCTTCACAACCTGCAATTTCCTATTGTTGGTGGTACATGTATAAGACCAGACAGGAGCCGCATACAACTGCAAGGGACGATTTTTCAAATAATAAATTAACGTTTTATTAAGTATACTTCTATTTCGTCTACTTAACAACGGGAATAAATTGCTATTGCTGAAATTAAACAAGTTTCTTCGATTAAATATTTAGGATTAACCATAGACAAAAACCTAAGATGGGAAGAGCATATAACTTCTATAATAAAAAGAATCCGATCATTATTTTATAAATTTGGATTATTAAGATTTAATTGATATAAATACCATAAAACGAGTTTATATAGCACTTTTGCAGTCGATTTCTCTTATGGTGTCGTAGCATGGGGTATGCAAATTTGTCTACTAAAAGACGATTACTTACAACAATTAATACAATAATTAAAATAATTTAAAAAACCTAGATTGTACTCCACCATTCTTTTGTATAAAAATTTTAAATTTGATAATTTCAATCAGATATATTTATTAAATTTACTTGTTAAATTTTATAAAGACTGGAATAATAAATTATCAATCGCTCACAACTACTTCCGTAGAACCAAGATCACTTTACAAACCCTCCATCAGTTTACAAATATTTAGAACCACTTTTTATAAGAAAAACCAATTGAATTCTATTGAATTCTGTTATACCAACAAAAGTAATATAAATAGTTTTGCTGACCTAAAATCATTCAAAAACATATTATAAATAATATTTTAAGTAACAATACGAACTTTAAATAATAATATGTAGTTAAATGTACCTAAAATCATTCAAAAAACATATTATAAGTAATATTTGTGTAACAGTTTTAACATTAAATAATAATATGTAGTTCACTGCGTTTTATTTTGAAAGAAAGACTGATCACCTCACCCAGCACAAGTCATTAGGCTTTTGGGTGAATGCCATTGTTATATAATACAAATCTACTGTTCATGATATAATGTTGTATAAATACCATATCTGTAAAATTGTAAATTTTGTTAATTGGGAAATTAAAAAAATTGCAGATCAGAGCCATTCCTCTGTCGCATACCGTGTTGATGTGCTTGGTGAACGTGAACTTTGAGTCCAGCGTCAAACCGAGATCACTTCTTTTTTCCATGGAATACACCTTACATTTATTGTCACAGAACAATCAACCTTACGCCTTCTGCGAGTGAACAGAATCACCTCTGTTTTTGACTCATTGGGTCTGATCCGCCCCCTGTGAAAATATTTAAAGGTTTTCTCAAGGGCTACTGAGAGATTCCTCGCAATTGTACAAACCCTGAAAGACGACATCATAAAAGCGGTATCAGCAGCATGCAGGGAACATTTTGGCTTAATTTTTAGAACAGTTATACCATTAATAAATAAATTGGAAACTTTGGGCCAACGGACGGAGCATTGGGAACACTAGCAGCAATTGGCCGAAAGTCAGAGCGAACGTCGTTAAGCGAGACACAAAATTTCCCACTTTCCAGATAACTCCTCATAAAATAAACGAGGAATTTGGGAAAAGTTTAACTGATCAATTTAAAGGCAAGCCCATTGTGCCACACGCAGTCGATCGCTTTTTCAACATCAACCAGTGCCATCCCAGTATGCTTGTCCAATTGAAAAGACCTATTACATATGTTTCCATCAAGCGCATGTTACTTACACAATAGGAATCTGGGTGACTTATGGCCCTGTGCTAGACATTTATGAAGATGTACGATCCGGAAACATTTAGTTTTATAAGCAAAACTGGTCAATGCTCGACGTTATCCCGTGAAAATTCATTACGGGTTGAATTGCTGCTCGATGCCTCTTCAGGCGGAAAACCTTGATATTTTGTGGTTAATAATTTCTGATGCTGTTATCTTAGGTAGCCGATAATTGCGAAGATGTATGACCATGTAAACATAGAAAATATGAAGGTTTAAAGAATAAATAAAGATGAGGTCTATCGAGGTTCCTGATAAATCATGTAGCTCGGGGTGTACGGCGGTAGGCGATAGACTTTACAAACAAAATAACGTTGAAGGGGTTCAATTATTTCATACCGTCTGTAGCCTGAGCAGAATCACACACTATAGAGTGACACACAGCTAAAAAAAGTTTGAATTTACGGTTGACAAGTATGAGACTGTGAGATATGAGGATCTGCCATGTAGAATTCACAGAAGATTTATATGTTTGGATTTTTTGCCATGAAGATTAAGGAAAAGTTGGGAAGTGAAAATTATGCCTGGATATTTACATTTGTTTAGTATTTCGGTGGGCGCACCTTTGAAGTTCCAACTCTCATGGTCAGCAAGCCTGCCACCTCTTCTGAAAACCATCAGTTTGGACTTGCTGAGATTTACTGAAGGATTCCAGTTTTCACAGTATGCCTCCAACGCGTTGATATTTTTTTTCGTTGTAGTTGGTGAGTCGGCCAGGATTACAATATCAATACCCTGGTAAATACATTTTATTTTTCCCATCTTTAGAACTTTTTTTTACATTTATTTGTTACCTATACAGAATTGTATACTATAAAAACATGTACACATAAATGATATATCACACAGCACAACTCTAGCACTAATGCCAGCACTGCACCGGTAGAACCATGCTTTGAGGAGGCAGCCATTGCTGGCACTCAGTGTGTATGACTAGGTATCAAGGTCCCGAGGCCATCGTCGGTTGAGGCGACGTGGTGGGTTGTCAGGATGGGAATGAGTGGATAGGACTCAAGCAGTATGGTTAGGATGGTTTGAAAGGTTGGTATGGAAGGTTTGGAATCTGGACTGGATTAGTTCGTTGGCAAAAGGAATGTTGAGGTCTTTGTGGATAGTGAGGTTAGTGACATAAAAAGGTGCTTTAACAATTTGTCCAAGGACTTTCGATTGGAAGGACTGGATGCGCTGGATCTTTAGAACTAAAGTACTACGACAGGATACACCGAAATTCTCAACATTAGAACCCAGAACGCCCTGGGAATCTGTGGACCCGTATTTTCACTCCTGTAATTTAAATTGTGATGACACATGATTTTTTCAAGCAGTGATATTTAGTCATGATCATTTTATTTTACTCATTTTTTCACCTGAAAACTATCGTTGACTGGCAACCTCTGAAAGGGGGAAAAAAACTCAAGCATAAATAATCAAAGGTAAATTATAAAATAAATATTTTTTGGCAAAATGTTTCATATTTTTAATTCAAGTTACTGATAAGTTCTCTATGCGATCCTTCTTGGATTTTATTTAAAAATCATATTTAATTAGTTACTCCATTTACGCATTATTCTTCTCACAGCCATCGTGACAGCCATCCATCTGTATTAATCGTTAAACGAAATTAATAAGCCGGTTCTGAATCATTTCCAATTAATTACTTTACGCGGGGAGGGTCGGGTGCCCTCGAGATTCAGGTAATATCGGCCAAGGTTTGTATTGGGTAAGGAGGGGATCCGGAAGCAATTTCATACTGCACCTGCTATTCTGATTTATGAGCTTTTCCGTCCACAATTTAGGACGTGTAGGGCTTTCTTTAATAACGGGGAACTTTAGGCTTGAAGGGGCAATGCAGCCTTGCTATAATTGGCGTGCTATATTTTCAATCACCGATGGGCTAAAATCGACGAAATTTTGCCTTTTCATTTGATTTTCATTTTATTTTAAGTAACTTATTAGGTTAAGACCATATCATGAAGCAAAAATAATTAAACGGCGTATTCCATCCATTCTTTTAAATTGAATAACATGCTCAGAAAAGGTTTTTCTTTTAAATTTAAATTTTCGGCGTAGATCGTACACTGGAAATATAATGCTTAGTTTATTTTCGCTCAGTATAATAATTTTTAGGAAAAATCTAAATATTGTACTTATGAACCCAATTTTATTTTATAAAACGTCCAAAATAAATTAACCTTATAGAAGACGGTCAATTTCGGGGGGAACCTGTGGGGTGGCCATACCGTTCAACATCCAGTGCATCAAACCTCCCAATCAAAAGTCTTCACACAAATCGACAAAGCTCCTTATTACGTCACCTAACCTCACTATCCACAATGACAACAACCTTTTGACAACGAACTGATCCTTCTCGATTCCAAAAGTTTCACAACAACCTTTCGATCCTCTTTAATCTTATTTTCTTCTCTCTCGAGCTTTCCACCCTGAGTACCCGCAATGTCCCCCTAATCGACGATGGGCTCGAAATGTCCTTACCCTGCCTCAATCCGACACACTGAGTGGCAGCATTGATTAGATTCTCAACGTATATATATATATATATAATTTTTAAATTTTTAAGGTAAATTTTTAAAGGTATTATAAAAGAACGAAATCGTTATCTTATTAAGTAGGGTGATACGCCATAATTATATTCTAAACAATTTTATTAAGTTATAAAAAAAAATAGAACGCTAAGGAATGCTAGACGTTTTCCACACACCAAAAATAAACAAAATTGCAAATATATACAAAGTTGTTGTTTGTGAATTTATTTTAACAGATTTTTACAAAAAATAAACCCGAGGGTCGTGGGTTCGATCTCGCTCGAGAGGCTAACTTTTTCATCTCAACTAAGAGTTTCAAGAGAGAGTTAATTAATTCAAAAAATACAGTTTTATAATAGAAGAGAGTCATTCGGGGTCGTCGGAGAGGCTCTTGCGAGTCAAGAGCACGACCGGTAAATGGCCCTCAGAGAACCTGAGCAGGAGACAAAGGATCGTCCTCGCCCGACTGAGGATTGGCCATACGCGGTTGACACACGGGCACCTGCTTTTGGGTCAAAGCCCGCGCCGGTGCCCCTTATGCAGAGAAAGGTTGCTCGATGTGTCCCACATAATAGAGGCGCGTCATGCCTTGGCCCCATACAGAGAGCGTGTAGGCATGCCGCCGGATTTAAGAAGAGTTCTCGAACACGGTAGCGAGTTTCAGAGTCCCCTGTTCAGCTTTTTAGGGGAATTGGGAATTTTCTATTATTTATAGCCTACAAAATATGTGTTTTGTGTTTCTGTGTGTATGAGTGAATGTATTTATTGGTGCGAATGGGGAGGGGCTGATGGCGAAGCAGCTTCTCGATCGCCTCTCCGGTTGTGTGCATGACTTGGGCTGATGGCGGAAACTTTATAAAAATACCCCATCGACCCCAACCTAGGTTAGTTTATTATAGGGAATAAGTAGATGGAGGAATATCGAGTACTCCGTCTACCAAACGGTATGAGTGCAATCAATGTATATAGGTATGAATGTATTTATTGGTGTGATTGTGTATCGAGTGTGTAGCGGTATTATGTTGAAATGACCAAGCTATCGGATGCCCCTGTCAAAAAAAAGTCATTTGAATATGTTTTTAAAAATCGATAGTTTTAAGGGGGAAATATCAGTGTTCATTCAGAAATTTTTTTGTACGAAATACATAACATGATTTCTATGTAAGGTCTTGGTTGAGATAAAATGGTCAGCGTCACGAGCGGGATTCGAACCCACGACCTTCCCCGCTAAATACGCCGATGCTCTACCACTTGAGCTATCGTGACTTCGATCCACTCGGACACCCACCAACTTTCCATCTCAACCCAACCTTTCGAATTCCCCCCCCCTTTTTGCCATTTTTCAATGGGGACCACGAAATCTATGGGTATAATATAATATTGATAGAAAAATTTTAAAATACACTGACAGGCAAAAAATTCTGCCCACTTGTAATATAACTTAATTTGTATATATTTTTGTGTATTAATCAAAGCTTAACTTTTTTTAACGATTAATGATTGAGAATTTGTCTAAAAAAGTAAAAAAATGTAAATTGCTAAGGAAAATGAAAAATAGAAAAAAATTTAAAAAAAGACGGACAGATAACATTTGTTTTAGATTTTTAATTAGCATTCCAATTTCGCGTATTTCCTCCTCTTGCCTCAATTTCTACTCGAAGACGCCTTGGTATACTTTCTACCGGTCTGGAAATGTCTCTTTGCTGGAGATTAGCCCATTTTCACGAAGAGTATTTTAAAGTTCGAAGAGTGTATCAGAAAGTGATGGTCGTGTTCTTATACATCTTTTGTTGTTTGCCCATAATGTTCGATGGGGTTCAAGTCTGGATTACGGGCTGGCCAGGGTAAGACCTGATGTTATGCTGTTCAAGGTAGTTTGTACTATGCGATTTTTATCGAGGATAGGCAACGCATGATGCTCCAAAATTTCATCCACATAACGAGCCGTCAAAGACCCTCCACGATCAACAACCAACTCTGTGCGACTCTCCATTGAAATTCCCGCCCATGCCATCACTGAGCTACGGTTGAAAAGGTTGACTTTCGGAAAAATCACAGGCTTCGAACCTTTCATTTCGCCTTCTCTTTCACGCCCACCTGAAAATCGTATAGTAAATCTGCACTCATCTGAAAAAAGTATAGCAGACCAATTGTCTAAAGACCAATGGCTGTGTTTTCTAGCAAATACGAGCTGTGCAACTCCGTGTGTTCTGGTCAATCCTGTTCTTCTTCAGTGAAAAGCCATCAGCCCATACTTATATAATCTTCTTCGAGCGGTGCGTTCAGAAATTTGGACACCTCGAACTTCCTGGAGCTTATAAATTGATTGAACAACAGTAAGGCGCCGGTTTCGCAAAATTCACCGTTATCCTGTGGTTCTGTTAACTTTGGGCGTCCAGTCAGTGTTTCGTAAGGAACTCCGATGGCAATAGCACCATTCCTGATGGAACGTCCATCTTCAATAAGTGCCACTCCAAGCGCAACATCCTTAGCACTATGTGACATTTTTTAGTTTAAAAATTGAAAATAATAAAACAAAGATGGAAACTGAACAGTTTATTGCTTCAGAATTCAAAGAATGAATAAACATTTTAAATTCCGTAAAAATTAAACATTTAAAAACCCTTTATCCTTGTTTTGGATTAAGGATTAGGTGTGTTTACGTCTAATTGATATTCCCGATTTAAAACATAGCATAAACAAATATTATCGATATAAACATTGAGACAAATTAAGGGCAGAATTCTTTTTTATCGAGAAAATGAAAAAAAATTGGGTGGTATTTTTTGCCTGTCAGTGTATTTTGTCTAAATTGAACGTTGAAAGAAAGGAAATGTACAACCAACCGTGCATCATATCATTTTAAAATAAAATATATGTTTTACACTCAAATAAATAAGTACTCATTGGCATCATAAAATACGCGGATTAAAAAAAATAAACCACCATTTTTCTTAATAAAGACCTCAAACAAATACTACAATCTGTGCAGCTTATAAGTTTTATTAGACAAAGCAATCCTTTTACAATTTTTCCCTGTACTGGTATGTTATTTAATGTTTAAACCGATTAAAATAAGTGGTTGAAAAGGAGGAGAGTAGGGGCTTAAGCGGACTTAATTTAAAGCCCATCCCCACACTTACAAAGGGTATTATCCCTTTTGATGAAAGAATCCCAAAGGAGTACGGAGGTCGGACCTTTGGAAAATTAAACAATTACACGGCCGGGGATTTGTAAAGGGGTCCCAGGAGGGAGGAGAAAGAAATAATGATATCACACAACACAACGATAAACACGGCAAAAAAGATATGACTGAATCAAGTTGATCAATGTAAATTTTTATTTGAGATTACATCAAATACCTGACTTATTCATAGCCCTGCTGATGGTATATGATATATATATATATATATATATATATATATATATATATATAGNTCAAATTTCTTGAACAATGTATGAACCGTTTTGCTCTCTGTTCTTTATGGGGCCCACGTTTCGATCTTTATTGAGATCACCTTCAGGGCCTGGGATTTATAAACATCGTTTAAATTAACAAATAAAATTTAATTTAAACAATGTTTATAAATCCCGGGCCCTGAAGATGGTCTCAATAAAGATCGAAACGTTGGCACGAAAAAGAATTATTTTTCCCAAACCTACGCCACAACAGACTGCTTCTCACCATCTCCAAATAATAACTAGCATTATCGATTTTTTTGGCCAGAAGAAGCTCATATTAACAAACCCCTATCTAGGCCGGCATAATTCTTAAAGTTAATCTGACTTTTGGGGTCGTCAAGATCGCTGCGTTGGGGAAGAAAATTAAAGGGGCGATGGCGGGATCGAACTCACGGCCGCGGGGTCTACGAGGAACAAGACTTAAAGATAAATGTTTACAAATGTGTAAAATTTTGTCGGCAGCTTGTTTCACAATTATACAGGGTGAATTGCTACTCGTGCTACAAACTTCTCCAGTAGATTCTTCACCCTAAAATGAACAAAAAAGTTCATATTGTCCATGGTCCGATTCTCAACCATTTCAGAGTAATTTCGCTTTTTATCGATTTTGAAAGATATCACGTCCTGGCGTCGGAAAATCGTGATATCTTTTAATCTAAACATTTCTCTGAAAATCTAATAGCACCGTTGAAATTCCCGTTAATTTTTCAATAAGAAGATGACGGTGGCAAAATGTTTGGGCTAATTTTTTGTGTTTTATTTCAGCCAGAACTACAAAAAGAGTGGAAAATTGTGTAAATCGGAAAGTGTATAAAGTAATCCAGAGTTTCTAATTTTAGTCTCAGAAGGCAGCAAATTTGAGGAAAACTACCTGATTTAATAACGCTTCCAACGCACTCGTCATTTTCTTATTTAGTGGTTGTGAGACCAAGATGTTGATGACAAAAAGAGAAAAAATGGTGGTTCAAGGATTGCTAATGTTTGAGAGTGACTTGCTACTCGTGCTACAAACTTCACCAGTAGATTCTTGACCCTAAAATGAACAAAAAAGTTCATATTGACCATGGTCCGATTCTCAACCATTTCAGAGTAATTTCGCTTTTTATCGATTTTGAAAGATATCACGTCCTGGCGTCGGAAAATCGTGATATCTTTTAATCTAAACATTTCTCTTAAAATCTATAAGCACCGTTGAAATCCCCGTTAATTTTTCAATAAGAAGATGAAGGTGGCAAAACGTTTGGGTCTTTCTTCCTTGACCTTCTAGCTGTTTGTAAACTTCTTAAGCATTACATACTAAATGGGCATTAAATTAAATTAAAAAATTTCAATGGAATTATGATTTTGATTCTCTCTAAAAATTAACGGGGATTTCAACGGTGCTTATAGATTTTAAGAGAAATGTTTAGATTAAAAGATATCACGATTTTCCGACGCCAGGACGTGATATCTTTCAAAATCGATAAAAAGCGAAATTACTCTGAAATGGTTGAGAATCGGACCATGGACAATATGAACTTTTTTGTTCATTTTAGGGTGAAGAATCTACTGGAGAAGTTTGTAGCACGAGTAGCAATTCACCCTGTATATTGGACGTATCCGGGGCAAAAGCAAACTCTTCAAAATGTCTCACATCTTAAAATTATTCCATTTTTTCTATGGAATTTACCCAAATATTCACATTTATACGCGTATAACCCTTACATAAATATATGATGAGCAAATGTATTCGGCAGAAATAACTTTAAAATTTTTGAGAAACGCAGGTTCACCGTTTATTCCATTAATTTAATTATTGTACATTTTATTGACCGCGTTGATACGGTTTTAAAACCGAGAGCTAATGCATCAAAAAATCCATTTGAAATTGGCATTACAAATACTTTTGTTTCTTTTATCTTATAATTTATTTAAAAATTTTAATAATAATTTATTTTTTAATTAAAATGGGATATCTGAATGGAATTATTGAAATTATACCCCATACTCAATCGTATAGCAGTAGAGAAATTTTTAAATATTTTATTACAACAGTTAAGAAATACAATTTGTTGATGTAAATAGATTTAAAAAAAGTTGTGAAAACTTATATTTACTTTGGTATAATTTGAAAAAGTAAAATCCTCTCCTCTATTAAACTATAAAACCTTAATCTTGGTTTAAATTGTCTGTTTAATGTAGGTTATCCAATTTGATAGCTGACTGCGTCTTTCATAAGAGTTAACTTTTTTAAACTTTTAAATTAGTTTAATTAGGTTTTGGGTTATGTTGTGTGGTCGTTGTGGATTAAGAAGATAAAACAGATGCTATCTTCTTTGATTAATTATATCACTTTGTGAATTAACTAACAATTTGTTAACATTAATGATGCCTCTTAATAAATTAAAATGATGATGATGACGTTCGCATACGTTGGCAATAAATAAAAAGTAAAGTGAAAACCTAAGTAAGAAACTTTAATAGCACTTCCTCAGAGTTGGTACAATCGCAAGCCGCCGCGACAGCGGAAGCCCTTTGGATCTCGACCCCCCCCCCCCAAAGGGGAAGAAAGTTGAAATTGTAAAAATTTATGGTGCAGGATAGCGTGAGAATTGGGGATAAAAACATACGGGGTTTGTTTAGAGAGACCTTTCAAAATAAAACGACCGGAAAAGGTATAATCGCCGTTTGCAAACCCTCAAGTCGTAAGTTTTCATAGATTTATACTACCTGAAGAGACCTATTTGTCATCAATAGAACAACATATTAACAAGTACATTAGCAAGTTTTAGTTTATAAATGATGAATTTCGCAACATTCTTTCATACTTAAAAAAAAAGAAAACAGTTTAATCAAAAGTTAGTTTTAGTGTAAAGTCGTTACAAAATCTGGACGTTTCAAGATATATTGGAACATTAAGAAATTTAAAAAAATATATAATCCTGGTGGATGAAATATCTACATTTACCAATGGACGCGTTTTCATTTTTACTTTTGAAGACATTATAAAAAAAAGAACTTTTAAAAGTCTTTTCATTTTTTCTGAGACGAAGTTTAAATGGATTGAAGTTGGTGGAAACGACGCTGAAAACTTGCCGCTCATGGAAAAATCTGAAAGAAATTCTGTAAAATCCTCGGGAAAATATAATCTTTTTGCCGAAGAGAAATAACCCGAGAAAATAGGGCATAAGGAATTATTTATTAAAGGCAAAACATTAACAGCTCCTTTTCCCAGGTAGAGTTTAAGGAGTTTATTAATTATTATCCTCCCTTTTATTTATAGCGATAGACGATATCGTCGGTGTTAATTGGGCAAACTTTCTTTTAATTATACTTTCGACCGCGTTATTTTGAGGGTGGTTTTTCTTTTTTTAAAACTCGTGTTTTGAGAGTTTCCGACGCCCCGAGGCTGTTGCTTTAATGAATTCTATAAATATTATCGTACCTTCTCAAATTGTATAAATAGTAAATTTTCTCAAGGAAAGGAGATTTTCCCATCTAAGTAAAATGTTCCGCCGAGACGGTGAAAATAGATAGCTAGGAAGAAAGGGAAGCTGTGTTCAACATATCGGGATGAGCACAGCTGCGTTGGCCTTACCCAATAATCTCCCAAGCGATGAAGATTATTGATAGTGTTTATTCGACTGATCCGTTCGCTTCCCATGCTAAATTTCACTGGAACCGAATTTCTATTTATAGTTGATTTCTTGCTTCGACTTCCCTTTTATCCTTCGTTATTGGGCATCGCTTGACGAAGGCGAATTTCTCAATTAATTTACCCCGATTACATTCCGATCAACTTGCTCAAAAGACATTTGTATACAAACCTTTGTCCACATACGAGGATTTCAGTGGAACGAATTACATAAAGGAAAATTTTTTTAAAAAATAGAATATACATTTACAGCAATTTTTGCTATTTGTTAGGTGCATATTATTACCACGAAAATATACTATAATTTTAAAAACTGACTAAAAAATCTATAAGTTAAACATAAGCAGAATTTTTTTAAAAAACCATTAAACAATAAAAAAAACTTCAGATTCACCATAACCAATAATTTATTAAGTCGTCAGGCATGTTAAAAACTTGGAACAATTATTCAGAAATCGTGAGATGTAGGTTCAGAAAAACATTTTCTTTATCGTGCCAACGTTTCGATCATTATTGAGATCATCTTCAGGGCTCAAAGTGTTTGTTTCTGTGTAATGGTGCCATTCTTGCAAATCGTGCTGAGAGTGCACAATTACACAGAAGACAAACACTTGAGCCCTGAATATGATCTCAATAACATTTTCTTTATCGTGCCAACGTTTCGATCTTTATTGAGGTCATCTTCAGGGCATGGGATTTACAAACATTGTCTACCATTAACAAATACATTTAGGATGTGGAAAAGTGAATTTATACAATGCAAAGAATCGAAATCTCAATAAAGATCGAAACGTTGGCAAGATAAAGAAAATGTTTTTCTGAACCTACATCACACACCAGACCGCATCTCACGATTTCTGAATAATTATCGATTAAAGGTCACTAATCACCACACACTTGGAACAATAACAAACAGCCCTCTGGCATATATCGAAATATTTCTGATCCCTCACGCACCCTTTTTAGCGATAATTAAAAATTTACATTTAAACATAAAAAATAGCTACATTGAAATGTGAATGATTTTCATTCATACTGGATGTTCGGCTACTCGTGTTACAAACTTTACCAGTAGATCAATATGGAACCAAAAAGTACTAATTAACTACGATCCGCATCTCAACAGTTTCGGAGTTATTTCACTTTTTCTGATTTTTTAAGATTTCACGACCTTACTTCAAATAAACAATGAAAACTCCAAAACTAAAAGGTTTTGGACAAGTCCGTTGATACCTTTGAAAACTGCAATAAATTTCCAATGAGATCTGATCAATACTAAACCTGTAAACGTTTGTGAAATAAGCATTTTAGTAGCGAGAACTTTGAAAAATATTTTTTTATACTATACTACTATTTGCAAACCTACGATCAGCAAATTTTAGCAAACGTACTGCATTTAATATCCTTTTTAGTGGTGTAATTTTTTTATGTTACTTTGTTTAAAGATGAAGAAATTAATAAAGGAATGGAAAAAACCGTGGCTGATTGGTTAGGTGGAAAATTAAAAAAAAACTTAAAGATATTTTTAATGAATTTATTAAACTTTTTTTTAAAATTCGGGTTCGAAACTGAAATAGTGCAAGTTTATTTACCAACACGACTGCAACTTTGATTACAGGATTATTCCGTTATTATTCTCAGGAATAAAAAAGTTATAAGATTCAAAATGTTTTTAGCTATCTATGTGATATCTTGTTAACACTATAGCTACTTCAATTAATTAATATTTACGAAAGGTATTGGTTGAATTAAAAAATTCAGCGTCACGAGCGGGATTCGAACCCATGACTCTCGGCTAAATACGCCGCTACTCTACCACTTGAGCTATCGTGACTGATCCGCTCGGACACTAACTTCCCCTCTCAACCACACCTCTCGAATTTTCCCTCCTTGTTGCCATTTTTCAACCAATTGCAATGTCTTTTTTATCTCAACCAATACCTTTCATAAATTTTAATTAATTGAAAAATGTTAATTGGTCAATCGGACCACGAACTGTAATGAATTTGCAATAGCTACTTTTTCTAATGAAGAATGCGCTGATATACATCTTATGTACAGGTTTTGAGGGTTTAATGCAACGGCAGCGCGTCGAAAATACATTGCGGAGGATGGAGAATATTTCGAATCAAAATTAAAAAACGTTTAATAAACTCGTTCAAAATATCCTTAATTTTTTTTAAATTTTCCACCTTACGTCAGCCACGGTTTTATCCTTTCCTCCATCAATTTCTTCATCTTCGAAAAAAGTAATTATAAAAGCAATTGCACCACTAAAAAAGATATTAAATGGAGTACGTTTGTTGAAATTTGTTGGGTCTCTAGGTTTGGAAATAGTAGTTTAGGATTCTAAACTATTCTATTCTATAGTGGGTAAAAAATTATTATTCAATGTTCTCGCTACTAAAACGCTTATTTCACGAACGTTTACAAGTTTAGTATTGAACACATCATATTGTAAATTTAACGTGGTTTTCTATGGTATCAACGGATTTGTCCAAAATCTTTTAATTTTGGAGTTATCATTGTTTATTTGAAGCAAGGTCGTTTAAAAAATCAGAAAACATGGAATAACTCCGAAACTGTAGACATTCGGACCATAGTTAATTAGTAAGTTTTGGTTCCATTTTGAATGTAGATTCTACTGGCAAAGTTTGTAGCACGAGTAGCCGAACACCCTGTTTGGAAGGTACAACGGCCCATGGTGCATATTTGGAGCAGACCGTTCCAAGCTGGCGAAAGTTCAACATCCAATTTCATATATATTTGAAAAACATTAGCATATTAATAGACTCAATTTAAAAAAGAATTTACTTATCACTGAAGATGGACGTATGAGTCCCGAAATGTATTCTATGTATGCAAGAGAGCTTGTTGTTATTGTACCAAGTTTTATTAAAACTGACCACTGATTATATGAACAATAACTTTACGCAAAATAAATGGATACATCTATAGTTATTTATTATATTATAACCTTTCTATTATTTTCATTGAAAGTAGTTTATTTTTGGCCTTTTTAGTTGTAAACTTTCAAATCGAAGACGTTGTGAATTACTGTATTACAGAATTTGTCGTTCTTCTTGAATTCATTACAACACAAAAGCAAGAGAATTTGAAATCTAACGCGAGACGCTGCATATGCTTATTATTTTGCAATTTTATTATAAGGAAAATCGTCTAAGAGAATATTCAGTTGATTATCAGAGAATCCGTCAAGGCTGACTCTTCAATAATATAGAAGATTGTGGGGGACGCGGTGGGATATACAACGGATTAACATCTTCCACCGTAGTCAAGATCATCTTGTCTCTCTCATTTTCCCCTTATCTCAGAAACATAACTGGCATATTGATGAGAAATTTGGAAAATTACGACAGAGACGCTTACACGCCGGTTATTGAACAAAAAGCAGAGGAATAAGCAATGAAAAGGAATTTTAAATTATTTTAATTTTCACCTCGAGGATTCACGAGAGATCAAAAACATCAGCCAACCATAATGCACAAATATACATTATTTACTTGACTAATTTGCAAGTATCTTTTTTGATCTGATCTTTTTTTCTTGAGATCTACGAGGTGAACAAGGTGAACAACGTTTTGTTTATTCGTATCTGAACATTTTCGTGAATTTTTTTGAGGTACTTGTATCTTAAGCATGCTTCAGCTTCTCGAATCTTCAGTATGTACTTTAACGTCTTATTAATTGTTTTAATTAATCGAAAAAGATGATTAAAACTTAAATTAAACTTAAAAAAACATGATGAGATAAAAAGTATTGCGAACATTAATTAATCAACTACAATAGAATTGTAGTTCTTTTAGAGAATATTGAGCTCTCCCATCATAATCATAAAGTAGAGAATATATAGATGAACATAATAAATTTATTTTTAAAGTTACACTACAACTCTTGCAACGAGAGGGTTGTGACAAATTGAAAACGGTTCAATTACCTTCTGATGAATATTGAAGAAGAAGCTGCGGGTTCCGTTCGGTTAATTTTTGATGTAAGAAAGTAAGGCATGCTTGCGGTTGGTAGCGGATTCTCGTTTAATCTGAGGAACAAATCGTCTCATAAATATATGAAAGGTAGAAGCTTTCCCTTGGGTGACAGGGACGGTATAGGTAAGTAATGTACTGAATAAATTAATGAAATGCTTCGAATCCGTTTAAGCAAATTTGAATAAATGTCGCCGAAGAAAACAAAACAATAATTTAACAGTTTGTTCAAAAGAATTATAATTTATTAATGTTTATTCTATACAAATGTCGAAAATTAATAATATAAAATTGTTTCAGGTAGGATTTTTTTACTATTACGGCATAAATTTGCCAATATGTCGTCATAACCATATCCTACACGTCGTTATAAAAAAAACCTAGTAAGAGTATTTTATTTTCAATAAATACTTATATTGATTAATAATTTTTATGTAAGGTGTGGTTGAGTTGGAAAATTAGTGTCACGAGCGCGACTCGAACTCACGACATAAGCGAGGAACACACTTACCCCATGAAACGCTATGCGACGCTACCCGACCCAAAGCCCATTTTTCCATAAGATTGTATTATCCATCTGCCCGATGCCATGCCATGCTATCCTACCCTACGCTACGCGATCCCCACTGTCCAGATTTTCGTCGGGTAGCAGCAAGTACAGTCAAAGGCAATAGAACCGGACACTTACATTTTTATTCAAACTACGTGTATTATTGTCGTTATATTAATTACTACATACTTATTTGAATATTAACCACATACAGTCACACAGCGTGAATCACAATAAGCACTATCACAATCGCAACGCCTCTTTTGTTCTTAACGCACTTTTTTTTAGCAAAACCTTGAAATAAATTGTTAGTTAAATTTTATGAGCACAACTATGTAATAAATTGTTTGTTAAACTTAATTGTTTTAAATAAAGTTATTCGTTGTTTTGGTAAATAATTTTTATAAAAGCTCATGAATTTTTGATCTCGTTTAATTTGGTTCACATTACAATAAGAATGTTGTAATTAATATAACGACAAAATTACATATACATAGTTTGAAATAAACTACAAAAAATATGAGTGTCCTGTTCTGACGCTACTCGACAAAAATGGTGTAATTTTATTAGCAAAACATTATAATAAATTGTTAGTTAAATTCATTATATCAAAATTTTGGTACACACCGGAATACGTAATAATAAATAAAGTTATTCCGTTGTTTTGATAAATTTTTTGCCTAACCATCATAATTGAATAATTTTTATAAAAACTTATGCATTTTTGATCTCGTTTAATTTGGTTTACATTAAAATAACATGTTGTAATTAATATAACGACAAAATTACATATACATAGTTTGAAATAAACTACAAAAAATATGAGTTTCCTCTTCTGATGCTACCCGACATTAGAAAATGGTGTAATTTTACGAGCAAAACTATGAAATAAATTGTTAATTAAATTTTATGAGCAAAACCGTGTAATAAATTGTACCGCCGAAGCGAGTACAATAAATTGTTAGTTAAATTCATTATACCAAAAAATCGTATTCCGGTGTTTTGATTAATTTTCTACCAAACCATTAAAATTAATTTTTTAAATAAAAAATAATTAATTTTTAATCACAGTTAATTTGGTTTATATTAAAATAAGTATGCTGTAATTAATATAACGACAATAATAAATGTAGTTTGAATAAAAATACGATTGTCCGGTTCTTTTGTCTTCGACTGTACTCGATGCTACCCGACGAAAATCTGAACAGTGGGAATCGCGTAACGTAGAGTAGGGTAGCCTGGCATTGCATCGGGCAGATGTGCACGGGGGTAATACAATCTTATGGAACAATGGATTTTGGATTTGCGTCGGGTAGCATCGGGTAGCGTTGCATAGGACGTGTACTCCGCTGTAAGAGTACAGACGGGGGAGGTCGTGAGTCCGTGTCTCTTGACACTAATTTATCATGTCGACCACCTTTACATAAAAATTATAAATCAATTTAAATAATTACTTTGGTAAACTAAGACTAGTTAGAACATATAGTTTAATTTAATAAATTTGACTTTAGATCTTTAACTTCATTTCCGTCTTGAGGAAAAAGAATATTGTTTTGAATAGTGTCTGAATCTCTATGGACGCTTGCTGCCTCCTTATCGGGAATGAGTAGTCAGATGTTAAAACAACACAGGACGGCGTTTTAGAAGGGAGCATTCTTGGTCCCATCCTTTTTAACATTGATATAACATAGATACTGCTGTCTTTTCTAAACACCCAACATCATCATTACCACCTATCCGTATCATACAACAACTCTGTCTTGAAACACCTATTGCAGCAATCTCATTAACTCTCTAAGCTACAGAGACTACTCCTCGAGCTTATCTGTTTACGCCGAGCCTGATTCTAAGGATCTGATTAGGGCGTTATCTTACTCCTTTTCAAAGCTCACAGTTCAGTTTTATGACCTCTAGAATGCAGATTCGTTTTTATTTCTCTTTCTTTCTGTCTGTCCGTCTGACTGTCTGCCTGTCTGTATGTCTGTCTCTGTCTCTCTCTCGCTCTCTCTCTCTCTCTCTCTCTCTCTCTCTCTCCCTTTTAACCCTCAAAACTTCATTGTTCATTTCAACTAAGGGACATGACGACGTACCTTTTAAATTGAACTTCAGTCTTTTATTTTTTTTCAAGTTCAAAAGAAATTCATCCTAGCGCTAGAGGCTTCAACACCGTCGAGTGACTGGAAAAAGACTTCTTTTTCTTAAGATTTCTTCCCCATTCGTACTCTCCTCTGAAATAAGCCCCTTATGCATAGTTAACATTTCCAATTAAAAAACAGTAGTTGGATTTAACTAAGATACTTAGACGTCAAATGACGTCCAGCAGAATTGCCGAATCGGTTGTGAAAGTTAAATGCCATTTTCAATAAAGAATTGCTGCGACTTCTTTGAAAATACGGGTTCAGCCTAGCCATCCAGCATCTAGCGTATCAAATCCATCCAACCCGATGTCGTTAAACAAGTTATTTCCATGCTAATTCACGATGACTACCTTTCTTTTTGTCAAATTGCTTCTCCCATCCTGCTTCCAATAGTTCCGTAGCAAACTCTCGATTCATCTTAACTTTACTGTCTAAGCTCTCTCAACAAAATGCTCTCAAAGGGTGATAGCCTGGAGACTTCCTCACGACTTATCCCTCATATTGTGTGCTAGTGTTTCTATTGACATGTATCTACCGGCTTAGGGCTGGCTCTCAATGGTGATATAAACATATAAAATATATAAGCACGTATTGTTAATTTATTCATATGTACAGGGACAAATATATTATTATTATGAAGTTATACATATATATTATACTAACATTTTAGCATTCCATACTTAAGTTAGTAATATCGTGTCTGACTGTATATTCACGATATAATTATTCCGACAAGGGACGGTCAATGTTGATTAAACTACATACGACAACCAATCAGCAATTAGTAGTAATTTTGTAATATAACAAACGTAATTGAAAATGATAGCCAACAATACATCAGACCATGAATGATGGCAAAAATAAAGTTACTTTTTATATATTTACAAAAATATAAATTATCCTTTTTTTTAATTTCGAATTTTACTTGCGTTTTAATTTCATTTTACTATTACTATATAGTTTGAACAATAATAATTGTCATAAAACTTTTTAATACAATGTGATAGATTCAGTAAGAATAGATTCTGCATAACGATGAATAAAGATAAATTTTGTTAGTCTTCTTATGTCAGTCCTTCATTTTATACTACTTTCCTTGAAGCGAACCATTCCCAAAGGCAAAGTCGTCAACTTGCGATGTTATCCAACCCTGGAGACTATCTTTTCCTACAGAAATTCTCAAAAAAATGCTAAAGTGGTTCTTTAAACCAAGAAGAGAGTTAATGCACGTAAATTACAAGCACATTTGATAAATGATCAAGTAAAGGGAAATGTTCCCTGTTTAATTCTAATGTTTCCTGGAATATTTATCATTTTTTGGGGTGCACGTGCCCTTTATTAAGTGAACTTCTGCTCATCCATCTCGGCCAACTGTTTTTTTTCTTTTATCAACAAAGGATGTACTTTGCTTGTGTTGTCGTCTTTCAACAAACACCTTTGGGCTTCTTTCTGTATTATTAATTAACGTTGTTTCCTGTATTATCAGTTGAAATTATAAATTATGATCTTTTAACTGTGATTAACCAATGTCAGAAGGGTCTACCATGGCTCATTTCCTACAGCTGAATACATAAATCGTTGTACATATTTTTCTTCCCTATTCTTGTTGTATTTTTGCTCTATTTTTAGAAAATCAGCCTATTGAAATAGGAGTTTACAACCCAAACGTGACCGCTTGTTTTTAAATATTAATAACATAAAACCATCCAGCCGAATAATTAATCTAACGATCATCATTTCATACATTTTTAAACTTTTTTTTAAAATTTGGACTGTTAATGGCTAGTTATGTTTAAACCAATTTTTGTATATTTTTAATTCGCCAAGCAGGTGTAAAATATAACAATACAAAACAACATAAATCATCATTTTTATGCTATGTTAACAATAGGTTTTTAACTTTTAATTACTCAATCCAGTTAAAATATATAGAGCAGTGAAATAAGTTATCGTGTTTTTTCTAATTTCTATTTTTGTATTTTAAATTTTTAATTTATTCGATAATAATTGTTTTTATTGGTATACAAACAGACAAACGTTAGAACTTGAATGGCTGATGATAATCGGCTCATTTGAAGCGAGTCGCGAGACTGTATCAACTATGATCCATCTCTATTTGTTCTGGGTGGCGAGGGATGGCTTAATAAATACATCTCCGGCCCCAGGTCATTTCTGCCGTTCTATTTATTCTCGGCTGTATCAAGATAAATGCTATTGGCACCGAAGAGAGACATATCGGCTTTCGGGTTTATCTGGTAGCCTCATGCGGATATTTATGTATCCCAGTTGTGCTGACGAGTGCACTTTGATAGCCCGTATCTGCTCGCCGATTTTACCGTTTCCAGTTGTAACAAATCACGTTAATTTCCTCACTACAAATCGGGAAATCGTGTGTATAGGTCGAGCACGAAGTTTTCCTTGTCTCTCCTCTGTCTTTAGCGAGATGAAAAAACTTTTACAATTTTCTTTTTCTCCATATATCACGATCTATCCAGATCAGGTCTCACCGTACCGGTTATAAAATATGAAAGCAAGCGAACTTTTTCTATATTAAAACGGAGATTATCGAGAGTGTAAAAGCTTCTTCCAATATGCCAAATCGTCAATATAAAACGGATCGTCGCCAATGGTTTAAGAAAATCCCGCGGTAAATACAATATCAATTTGCCCATTTCGCATTCTCCTTCCAGTATTGCCATAATACTACTCTATCTAACTTGAACAACCGGGCTGATTGTGAGTTGTAAGCGCCGGGCAATCCGAGTTAATTTAAACACACATATCCACGGACTGTTCGAATTAAAATAATATATTCGTCTGCCTAGTAAGCTAATTTCACTAAAGTTCATTTAACGTTAACATTAAACATTTAATAAGCTAATTTATGTTCATGTTATTGATAATTTTTCTGAAAATATAGGTTGGCAAAATTAGAATTTTTTGTATTCTACTCCTTGACCAAAATACTGATCATACTTCACATTAAAATTCAAGTGGTAAATACATTATCTCCAATAAATAAATATAAAACAAAATTCACTAGTTTTCGTGGTCCGCTTGACCA
This sequence comes from Cimex lectularius, assembly GCF_000648675.2. Taxonomy (NCBI): domain Eukaryota; kingdom Metazoa; phylum Arthropoda; class Insecta; order Hemiptera; family Cimicidae; genus Cimex; species Cimex lectularius. The sequence continues at coordinate 1,240,061 of NW_019392700.1, forward strand.
ATTAATATCATTCAATTAATTAAAGTTTTTAGTTGAGATAAAAAGTCAGTGTCACGAGTTTGATTCGAACCCACGACCTTCGGCTTGATACACCGCTACTCTACCACTTGAGCTATCGTGACTTCGATCCACTCGGGCACTAACCTCCCATCTCAACACCACATTTTGAATTTTCCGTGCTTTTTGCCATTTTTCAAATGTAAGCAGCGGCGTATTTAGCCGAAGGTCGTGAGTTCGATTCCTGCTTGTGACACTGACTTTTTTTCCCCAACCAATACCTTTAAGTAATTAATAGTTATAGATAGTTCCAATTAATTAAGGTTTTTAGTCGAGATAAAAAAGTCAGTGTCACGAGCGGGATTCGAACCCAAGACCTTCGGCTAAATACGCTGCTGACCTACCACTTGATCTATCGTGACTTCGATCCTATCGGACACTAACTTCCCATCTCAACCGACCTTTAGAATTTTCCCTCCTTTTTGCCATTTTTTAAATGTGGTGAGATCTATTTGATTCTCAGCGACAAATGAAATGGCCAAGGAGAGCTGTAATGAAGTACACTTCATTTTAACTCATTAAATTCTCTAGTTTTCGTGGTACGTTTGACCAATTAATATCATTCAAATAATTAAAGTTTTTAGTTGAGATAAAAAAGTCTGTATCACGAGCAGGATACGAACCCAAGCAAACAGAATGTTTTTTGCCTCAAACTTTTGTCATAACTTTGTTATTTTTTGACCAATTTAAAATCAGATTGCACCAATGGTTTTCAGCGTAAAACATCCTTTAAATGGTGTGCCAGGATGTATAGGGTCGTATTTGAAATTTAGAAGATGAACTAGGTACCCTTTATAATTTTTCCCAAAAAAAGATAAACATTTGGAACTAGTCTAAAAAATATTAAATACTTGGTTCATGATAAATTCAGCCGGGCCATCTAAACAGGTCACCCTGTATACAATATTTTAATTCCAGTAGTCACAAATATAATTTATTGGACTGGTGCGGTCCGGTCGAGAATGAAGTATTTATCAAAGAAACATTTTTTATTAATTAAATTTATTTATTAAAACTGTCTTATTAGACCAACCATTAATTTTACAGTAATATTATAGAATAAATAAATGTTTACATTCTTATAAACCCATTGGTACAATAAGATTTACATTTCACTATTTACTATTCATTTTTAACTACACAAGTTCATTTGGCTTTTTTCTTTTTAATCTTCTGATCATTTTTCGGTTATGTAAGAGTTTGGTCAATCTAGCAAATGTTTGTATTTCCGCTGTGACTTCAGGGATCTTAAGATCCCTATGTAAGTCCTTATTCCTTATGTACCAAGGTGCTTTGACCATGTTACGTAAGATTTTATTTTGGAGTGTTTGTATGATTTCGATATTGCTGTGTTTGGTACAACCCCATAGTTGAATACCGTATGTTCATATAGGCTTTATGACTTGTTTGTATAATATTTTAGTTTGTATAGCAAGGTTGGAGCTAGGTCCTATCAACAAGTATAGTTGTCTAGACCTAAAACCGATTTCTTTCCTTTTTTTCTTCACGTGTTCTTTCCATCTCAGCTTGGCATCTAAGGTCATTACCAGATATTTAGCTGTATCGCTGTATGGTATGGTATTCCATCGATTGTAAGCGACGGAACATGGTTTACTTTTTTATCTGTAAAGATTATATGAACTGATTTATGCTGATTTAGTTTGATTTTTCATTTTTTGTCTATTTGTTTATCCTATTATATGCATTTTGGAGTATTTTGGTTGAATGGGTGATAGTCGCTCCTAGTGATATCACCGCTGTGTCATCTGCAAGTGTTGCAATATTTACTCCATCTATTTTCGGAAAATCACTGGTGTATAACAAGTAAAGCAGTAGAACTAATATGCTACCTTGTGGCACTCCTGCATTTATTGTTTTTAATTTTGAATATTGATCTTCTTGTTTGACTCTAAACGGTCTGTCAGTTAGGTAGGAACTGATAATATCGAAATACTGCTTTGCTAGCACACCTTTTAGTTTATTGATGAGTCCTTCGTGCCAGACCTTGTTAAAAGCTTATGAGACATCAAGGAAGATCGCAGAACAAATTTGTTTTTCTTCGAGAGATTTTTAACTGTACCCTTTTTTGACAATTGTTTTAGTATTCTCCAGTGATAAGGTCATATCCTGGTGTCTTTTTAGCAGGTAAATTATTAATTTCTTCTGCTACTTGTGTAGATGAAACTAGTTTTATATTTTCTTCTAGTGGCGTGATTGTTACTTCAAGTAAGCTGCTATTGATGTTTTCATTTGGTTTGAAGATTTCAGCACGTTAGCTAGCAAACAATTCGGCTTTTTCTCTGCTCTCTCTCGCCCATGTACCATCCTCTTTTTTTAATGGAGGAATTTGGGCGATTGGTCTTTTAATTTATGAACGAATCATTTGACGACGTTTAGACCTTTATTCGGGTCATGGGTGTATTACAAAACATATATTGAATGGAAAAAATAAAACACAGACGTAACGTATATAAATTTATAACCAAGTTTTATTATATTATTTACATCTATATTGTACTTTTTCCAATCAACATTTGTTTGCAATTCACCCTGGCTCTGAAAATGACCAGAATAAAGGTGAAACGTTCCAAAAAAATGAAAAAGGTGTTTTTTCTGAAACACTTCATTCCTCATCGCCCATCACCAGTTCAACAAATTATTGAACAACCGGCCGCTAAAAGATACACTTTAACAAATATAATTAGTATAGTGGTTGAACAAACAAAAATGTATATTCTGTGGGTTTAAAGAGAAATAAAGCATATATTAACAATCCATAATTTTATGGTAACGAAAAACAAACAATCACGACGGTTGTTTTGCATTCAATGTACGAAATAATTATAATTAAAGTCTTTGGGGTTTGAAGTTTCCAACCATTTCGGTTTGCTTAATTAATTAATTTTTTTAAAATATTTTAAACGCGTTCGGTGTCGACACATTTTCAGTGGGTTTACGAAAGCTTAAAAATGATATTTTTATTATATTAAGCGGTTATCAATATGCGGTTTTATATTTTCTAATAGAATATTAATAAGGGTTTAATTTCTTTCACATCCATGATGTAGGTTTTTTAATTAGATTTATTAATTCAGTGACAAAATATAAATTTCGTTAGTGTAAATATAGAACATTTCTAGTAGTCTATATGTTTATAAAAATTAACATACGAAACGCGGTTTTTCAAAGAATTAAGTTTGATGCAGACATTATTGATTACACCGATAGAGGAAACTGGATGTAAAGAGGTTATGCAGGTACTCAATCAACATCAATCTATCTTTTGGCAGAACACATGGGCTTTACTTTTTACAAACGAACGCTACACAAAAAATTGCAAAGCACACGAATTATCGATAATGATTGAGCGTGAATGTTAAAATAGAGTAAACGGATAAAGGGGGAGTTGAGATTTAAAAATAATAATCGTTTGAGAAAACAAAGAAAAATACACGTTCGTTTACATATGGAACAGGACTGTATTTTGGTATACACAAGGGCTACACTATACCTGGCGTTAACGGAATACCGAAGCAGAGGGTTCAGCTAATAAATACAATTCTGTTAGAGATAGGATGGCTAACAAAGGTGAAAAATAATCTTGTAATAATAAATTTTGTAAAAACCCTCACAAAAACAAAGGTCTTGCTAAAATATAATGTTGAATATAAACATCTAAATAATGGAGCTCCCACTAGAATAACATCATAAAAAATGATAATTCGGAGATCGTGAGATGCGGTCTGGTGTCACGTAGGCTTTAGAAAAACATTTTCTTTATTGTGCCAACGTTTCGATCTTTATTGAGATCATCTTCAGGGCCTGAGATTTATAAACAAACATTGTTTGAATTTTACAAATAAATGTAGGATGTGGAAAAAATTATGAATTTATACAATGGTAGAAAATTTTAGATTAAAAAAAGAAATAATGACTTTATACAATGCTAGAAAATTTTACATTCAACGAAGTATTTGTTCTCACTCAAGTGTTTGTTTTCTGTGTAGATGTGTCATTCTTGTCTGTCGTGTTGAGAGTACCAGTGATATAATGCTGTTTTATGTATATATACCTTGGATTTTGAAGAGGTGGGGAAGGAAGTTGGGATAGAAAGATATATTTATATGAGGAGCCGGCTTCTTTGAGGCGAAAGAAGCCGACAATAACACAATTACATGAATTCATTTTTTTTTAATCTAAAACTTTCTAGCATTGTATAAATTCATTCTTTGTTTTTTTTTTAACCTAAAATTTTCTAGCATTGTATATTTCTTTTTTTTAAATCAAAAATTTTGTAGCATTGTATAAATTTATTTTTTTAATCTAAAACTTTCTAGCATTGCATAAATTCATTCTTTGTTTTTTTTTTAAATCTAAAATTCTCTAGCATTGTATAAATTCATTCTTTCTTTTTGTAATTGAAAATTTTCTAGCATTGTATAAATTCATAATTTTTTTCCACTTCCTATATGTATCAAACAATGTTTGTTTATAAATCCAGGCCCTGAAGATGATCTCAATAAAGATCGAAACATTGGCACGATAAAGAAAATGTTTTTCTAAAACCTACGTTACACCTTTACCGCATCTCACGATCTGCGAATCATCATTGATTAACGGTCACAAAACACCACACATTATAAAAAATACTAAGACGATTAATGTATATGATAAACTCTGAAATTTTACTATATTGATTAATAGATTAATAATATACATTGGTAATAAGAAGAACATAGTTCGTACTCTTTAAAATTTCAAATCTCGATATGAAAAAATACATTTTTCTAATTTCACTATTTTTCGTGGTTCGTTTGACCAATTAATACAATTCAATTAATTAAGGTTTTAAGTTGAGATAAAAAAGTCAGTGTCACGAGCGGGATTTGAACCCACGACCTTCGGCTTGATAAAAATTTGAATTAATTGAAAGATGGTCAAGCGGACCACGAAAACTAGTGAATTTAATGAGTTAAAATGAAGTACACATCACTAAAGCTCTCCGTGGCCATATCATTTGTCGCCGAGAATCAAATAGATTACACGACATTTGAAAAATGGCAAAAGGAGAGAAAATTCAAAAGGTGGGGTTGAGATTGGAGGGTAGTGCACGAGTAGATAGAAGTCACGATAGCTCAAGTGGTAGAGAAACGGCGTATAAATCCGAAGGTCGTGGGTTCGAATCCCGCTCATGATACTGACTTTTTTATCTCAACTTAAAACCTTAATTAATTGAATTCTTCTAAATAAAAATCACACAATCACTATTATAAATCGCTGCTCTCTGGGTTATCATATCTATTATTTATTGGATCTGAAAATTGTCTTGATACATTTTCTTACTCTATGACGCTATAGGTAATTTCGACTTGGAATGAACATTTTTCAGAATTCTCATCCAGGATCTTACATCGTACGGAATGTTTAAACTTTGCCCATTCAAACAGTCATTTGCTGTCGGAGAAACCCTCTCATAGCACAAGTAAGCTTAATTTACAAGAAAAACAATCCTTACAGTGCTTGTGTTTTAAAGTAAACGTGAAGCCATTATGTGACATCTGGAAACGCTGTAATTTTTGTCAATAGAGATGTCGCTCTAACTCGCAATACGAAGAGCGTTTGCTATTTTATAATTAAAATAAAGCATTTTAAGTGATATTTGAATAGCTGAAAGTCTAATTCGCTCCTTTTATGTTTCAGATTCCAGGGTCCCGCATTGAACTCCTCTTCGCCTGGAAATACAAGTATGTATTTTACAACTAATTTAACATTCGTTTTAAATATTAATACATTGAACATCCATTAGTTTGTGGTCCGATTGACCAAATAACTTCTTTCAATTAATTATGCTTTATGTAAGGTATTGGTTGAGATAAAAAAAGTCCTAAAAATGACTTAACAGCTTGCTTATTTTAAAATGATGATTTGCTTTACCCATAAGGATTTTTGAAAATTAAGAATAAAAGATATACCTTAGTAAAATATAAAAACGTAAAAACAAACTTCAATTAATTAAGGTTTTTAGCTGGGATAAAAAAGTCAGTGTCACGAGCGGGATGCGAACTCACGACCTTCGGCTAAATACGCCGCTGCTCTACCACTTGAGCAATAGTGACTTCGATCCACTCGGACAACAACTTCCCATCTCAACCCAACCTTTCGAATTTTCCCTCTTTTTGCCATTTTCAAATGTCGTGTAATCGGTATGCATTCTCAGCGTCTTATGAAGTGGCCACGGGGAGCTGTTTCGTGAAGTGATACTTCTTTTACTTTTTAAATATTAATCTGGGGGAGAAAAGAGAGAAGAAAACGTAAGGAAATGAATAGGGTTAAAATAAAGCCTGTACTAAGACTAATCCCTATAAGAAGCCTGTATAAATGGACTACTGTAGGTACGCAACAAATCCGGGCGAATGATGAATTAACGCATATAAACGATGTATAGCCCGTTACCCTTTACTGTGAACTTTTTTTTATAAAAATGGCAAAAAGGAGGGAAAATTCAAAACGTTGGGTTGGGATGAGAATTTGATGTTCGAGTGGTCACGATAGCTGAAGTGGTAGAGCAGCGACGAAGGTCGAGGGTTCAAATCCAGCTCGTGACAATGTTTTTTTTATCTCAACCTAAACTTATATAAAGTTTAACTACATTTAACATTTAATTTATTCATAAGAAAGCTTAGAAATTTCGAGTTATTTTATTCTTTATAGATCGTTTTAGCGTGCTAATTTCATTGCGATTATATTTTCATATTTGGTATGTTTAATTTAATAATTGCTATTGCGTAATAATGGAGTTCTAGTTTTAATAAATTCTGCCCCAATACTAAATAAATTAGAACGAATTAAATTTAAAATTATTCAGAAATCGTGATATGGGGTCTGGTGTGATATAGGTTTCAGAAAAACGTTTTCTTTATCGTGCCAACGTTTCGATCTTTAGTGAGATCATCTTCAGGGCCTGGGGTTTATAAACATTGTTTAAGTGTGGAGAAGGCAGTAGGGTCATTACATTCCTCACATCAAACATTTTTACATAATTATTCAGAAATCGTGAGATGCGGTCTGGTGTGATGTAGGTTTCAGAAAAACGTTTTCTTTATCGTGCCAACGTTTCGATCTTTATTGAGATCATCTTCAGGGCCTGGGATTTAGAAACATTGTTTAAAATTTACAAATACATTTAGGGGGCCGCGGTAGCCGAGTGGTTAAGGCGTCAGACTCTCGGCTATTAGATCCCGCGGTCGTGGGTTCGATCCCCACCGTCGCCTCTGGACTTTTTCTGACGCCTAAGGGGACCGGTGGCCGCAATTGAAAAAAATTGACACGGCACTCATCAATGGAAGGGGCGGGATCGGATCTCAGCGACCCTGAATTTGGTCCCAACCCCCTTCAAAAATGAGTTTCTTCGATGGAAGAACACCGGTACAACGGGGGCTCAAGTTCACATTTGTGTTGCGAGCCCTCCCCCAAAATATGGAGCCGGGGATAAAGTACAATAAGCTGTACAGCTCAGAACTCCTCCAGTCCCTGGTATCCATTGAAAAAAACAAACAAAAAAAAAAAAAAGGATGGAATTTATACAATGCAAAATCAATCAAGTAATCACTTTTCCACGTCCTAAATTTATTTGTTAATTGTAAACAATGTTTCTAAATCCCAGGCCCTGAAGATGATCTCAATAAAGATCGAAACGTTGGCACGAGAAAGAAAATGTTTTTCCGAAACTTACATCACACGATTTCTGAATAATTATCTATTAACGGTCACTAATCACCACACATTAAATTTAAACATCAAATTCTGCTTTTTGTAATAAAACTATTTGGTTAGATAAATATGAAGTTTTCTAAAACAAACTCCCCAAATTTTTGGAACAGGAATTATTTACTAATTGGAACAGGGTTCGTTTTAAAATAAAAATTGTGCTAATAATAAAATGTTCGGAATAAATTGTTTTTTTGTAATTTAACATTTGGAATATTTTCACTTTTCGACTAAAAATTAAATTCGGCAAACCCTGTGTAAAATGCTCAATCGATGCAATAAATCAATCTAATATTCATTATGTTTAAACTATTCATAATTTTATGACGATAGATCATTGCTAAAAAAAATCTACAGATATTTCGGTTTATGAAAAAATGCACTTAAAAATTACTTCTTCAAAATAAAACAAATTTACCAACATTATTTACATCCCAGATCATTTCGTGATAAACCAAGAAATATAGTAATTTCCTATCAAACAAAAATGGAAAATTGATGATTTCCTATTAATTATTTGGAGATGGTGAGATGCGGTCTAGTGTGACGTAGGTTTTAAAAAACCAATTTTTTTATTTTGCCAACGTTTCGATCTTTATTGAGATCATCTTCAGGGCTCAAAGTGTTTGTTTTCTGCGTAATTGTGTCATTGTTGTGTGTCGTGTTGAGAGTGCCGTCACTAAACAAAACACATATATTAATAAATAGATTTATTTGCAGTATATTACAAAATTACAAATACTTTCCACTAGGTAACAAGCAACAATAAAATTTTGAATATTGACCACGGGTACACGGCTTCAATTCACCGAATACCAACATTTTTTTCAAAACGATCGGTTCCGCAAGCAATTTATTTTAGCATCTTCAGCTTTCCGTATAAACAGTATAAACATTAAACGAATCTAATATCTAAAATCCTTTTACTTGTAGTAATGTAATAATACAGTTACATTGTCTTACCTGACTAGAAGTTTAAGAATTTGAACGTTTGACTGATTCCTAAATTCCGTAAGTCCATATCGACTTCACTGAAGTGTCATAACCAGCCTTTTATTTGATAGAGGAAGGTTAAAGCTTGACAAAAAATCGTGGCAAAGTTCTGTATAGAATGGGGGGATTCCACAGCAGACGTTTGTCGATGTATTAGGTAACTAACCTTTTCCTCAATAGAAAGGGAGATATTGAAGTAAACGGGAGGATGGTTCATTTTATGACTGAAGGTAATATGGAGAAGTTTTTCTGAGTTGAATTTTTTTTTTATTCGCACAAAGACTTCAGTACTGTAAGGTGTTTTTGAAGTTTAACAGTGGAAATGACAAGATCAGAGAAGCTTGAGAGGAGCGATGGGCGTTTAATAAAGGGATGAGATGTTAACTTTGTACAGCTGGTAAAGTGTGGGATCTAGAACGCTACCCTGAGGCACACCATCAAGGATTTGGTAGTTGGGAAGAAGACGCCACCCTTTCAATGGCTCGAAAGTTCCCGACAGTTAGGTAACTGCGAAAGATGAAGTAACAGGAAGAGGGAAGAATGTCTTTGAACAATGAAAGCAAGGCTGGTTGTCAAACGTCATCAAAAACCTAGGACATATCAAGAAATGCCTTCAAGAAACAATACTGCTCAACTCAATGGAAATAGAACGTCCACAACACGGTGACTGGACGTCTGAATGTCAGGTGCAAAATGCAAAGTGAATGTCGGAGTTGTCATTTCGGGACTTAAGGAATAAGAGAATTTTTTTAATATAAGCAGTCCTCCAGCTTTTCTTAGAACCAGTAACATAATTATATTATGTTATGTTATATTATATTATGTTATGTTATATTATATTATGTTATGTTATATTATATTATAAAATTTTTTAAATGTTTTTGTGATAGGGTATCATACGGATCACAGAGTACGTAGGACTTAATTTAATAAGTCGCTAATGAATATTATCAAGGAGCTTTATAAGGTTTGAGGTGGGTATAGCATACTGAAAATCTGTCAGGGGAAAACTCAAAAAAATTAATATTTAGTAAATCCATTATGTTTAGTCGTCTGATTGACCAAGTTACTTTTTTCAATTAATTAATTGTTTTATGTACGGTCTTGGTTGCAATGAAAAAGCCAGTGTCATCCCGCTCGTGACACTGACTTTTCCATTTCAACCCAGACTTTAACTAAAAAGAATAATTAATTGAAATTAATATTTAGGATTAATAAAAAAAGTAGTATTCAGGATCACAGAGGAAGGTCAATTTTGATCAATAAACTTGACAGGTTACTTCAGATTTTTCTTTTGTGGTATTACTTAAGAATTAGTGAACCTCGGTGGCCACGGGTTAATATGACCAACCCGTATTTGCCAGCTTGCGGTCGTGGGTGTGAATCCCGGCATATCTCATGAATTTTTAATTGTGGAGAAAGTATTGTTGAGTGGTTTGACACTTCTTACGCAACATGCAACGGGTTGTTGAACTTTAAGCCTTCCTGTAAGAATAAAATTATATTTATACTGATGTTGACACTCAAAAAATATTTATGAATTACTTGCGTAATTTCCAGAGTCTAAAAGGGACAAACTGGTTTGTTTAGAACGCGCACCTTTTTGTTTCATTTATCAGTAGCAATAATCTACCAAAAAAATAATACATTTCTTTGTAGTATATGAGAAACCATTTTCTTCCAGCAAATTAAGATTGTTATCAGTTTTTTTAAACTCATCTGACCGCCGGTTTACAAACCCAACATGGTTTTGCCAGATGGGTAAAACCGACAGAACCTTTTAGCGGAATTGGGCTTGTTTAGTCCATTATGTATATGTATATTTCCAAGGATCCCCAGTGAAACGGCTTGTACAGGGGAAATTACCTGATAGTCGGAAGAAAACAAATTCCCACTCCGAGGTAACTTAAACCCGACCCAACTTATTAAAGAAGGGATGGTGATTAAAATATCGATAACTCCCCGACTCTTCTGTTTTCCAATTCAGAAACCATTTTTTAAAATTAAAACTTGCCGATTCTTAACATAAATTTTACACCAGACCGCATCTCACGATCTCCGCATAATCATTACCTAACGGTCACTAAACAGACTTATGAACTAATTGCATTAAAAATAAAATTCAAATATTATTGACAAAATACTGAAAACACGAAGATGAAGTAGCATGCTTTAGAACATTCTTAGATAAGGAATGCCTTTGATATGGTGCAGTATTCTGGGTTTTTACTCAAGGTGAAGCAAATATCGAATAGATAATACCGACTAACAAATAAAATTTGATAGGCTGAAGCCGCGGAACTGTTGACCTCCCTGGTAGGTGTACCTCGTAACAAAATTAAAAGGATGGTAGTGTACTCGGCCCTGATGGCGGATGCGGCAGGAGGAGCGGAGGTAAAACTACTATTTTGCCTGATGGAGGACAAGAAGGTGGCTAGATTAAAACAACAACTCAGGAGAACAAGGAGAGGTCCTTCAACTTGTCCAAGCACACCTTACAGTTACCCGTGCTATTGGTATACAAACACAGGAATTTATAAAAAAAGTGAATTGCTTGGCTAGTGAAATTAAGACTCAATTGAGCGAATTTAGTGGGACTAAAGGCGTTGAATAAAGAGACTCGGAGTAGGTTAGAATTAATGGAAAAAATGAGTAGTATTTTTAGGACCATAGAATTAGAAGTAGGGAGAGTCCATTTATTTTTAGAGAAAATGATAGTGTTTCTTGATATATCGGGCTAGGTAGCAGGAACCTAATATCTCCAAATACTCTATGTAAGCTGCTCAGCCCAGTAGAGGGGAAGATGCCACGTCATCTCTACTTTGTACATGTCTGGGTATTACCCAATATTCATGAGTATTATGACTTGATTACTACGAGTGCTTACTCGAGGCAGAACACGACCTGAATAATCTTAACAGTACCATTAAGAAGTACCTAGCCAAAATTTAAAATGTTCAGTGTTCATGGGTGGCCTTCCACAAACTTGAACGTGCGATCCTTCATTGGGAAAAATGAGGATCTTTTGATAGTAAGTGAAATTTGCAGTATTCGGTGAAGCTACCGAGAACCGTGAGAGACACATGCCGGAGGAAAGGTATCCTAGTATGCTCAGCGGTGTACCACTGGCGACCCGAGGTCGGCGTCTTGGGCGGCGGCCAATATCCTGAACAACAGGCAGCCGGTGGCTGAGGCTTGTGAATGGAAGGTATTAACTGAAACTCCGCCGGACTTGTGGGTGTATAGCAAAATGGAACACTCATAGGGAGACAATCTACAAGTGGGGCAAGGATTGACAGTGGTATGCAGGAATGCCAGGCATTAAAGTCAATGGAACTTGGCAGCTGCAGGATGTCGAGGATTGTGAACTTTCTACGGACCAGCACCTAATACTACCCACAACGAAAGGTCAAACGCCAGGAACCCAGTTCAAACTCCCTGTCCTTGAGACCGGCATTGTACGACGATGATCCTAAAGCAAAAGACATCGCCGATGAGCACCTGGTTGCGTCTCTGGAGGACTCCGAGTGGTCGCCGCACTATCCTACCATCGAGGTGGCTTTGGAAATGGTAGTGCGAAATGAGTTAAAGCAACCCGGACCAGAAGAAAGACTACCAAGGGGTGGAGTATAGCATCTGGGGTAGTAGCATCGATTCTGGCAGTCATGGGAGGATGGGTCTGTAGACGCTCTGCAGGAAAGAAGTCGCAGAAAGAAGTTGTGACAACCCAGCAGACGTCGGTATGAAAAAGTACCAGTTCAGGAGGAAGGCTCCCGTGGGAAGTAATCGTCAGTAGTAGCCCGTAAATCGATGTTTGATAAATCATAAATAATATTGCAATGTAGTGTAGTGTAGACTAAGGTAGTGTAATGTTCCACATTTGAAATACTATAGTCCTTTATACATATCTCCCGGTCGGCCCATCTCGACATATTCCTCAGGAATTTAGGGCCCTGCTGCAAACCGGTTCCTTACACGCATCAAAACATATTAAACCACGGTCTGATGATTAATCACGAATGCCTTGTGGTGCGTTAGACGTTTTGGAATAAGGATTTGATAATACAGAGGTATGTACGACACTCAGGGCTGCATACATCAACTTACATAATGGTTCCACTCCAACATAGTATGACAATTAGTCAGAAAAACCTCCTTTAATGTTATCCAAAAAGAAAACGACAACAGGATCCCCTTGAATTGTATTGAAAATCTATTAGTTGTAATATGTGATAAATTGGTATTTTTTTAGCGTATTGTGTTTAAAGTATGTTAAATGTTAAAGTGTCACGAGCCCAATGATTAGGATTGGGTATCTCGGATAAACAATAGGAGGGAGAGAGAACTGGACCTCGGAACTCAGGTGTGCGAGAGATCCCGAGGAATACGGATTCTCAGGATTGAGTACCTTTTGATTTATAATATATGTTTCATTTTATTTGCTTTGGTGGAGTTGAAAATTAGTTTAGTTTGATTTCGTTTATTATCGTATAAATTCAGTATTTTAGTTTAATTTAAAATAAGGAAGGCTTTATTCATTATTTGGTGTTGGCTTTATTGGGATTTTGTGTACAATAAAGGTGGAATAAATAAGCGTTACCTCGTTTTATTTTATTTATTTATTCAAGGTTAATTAATAGTAAACGTCGTTACTATTTGATAACGGACATTACAAAAGTATACGTATTATATCATAGACTGTAATAAGAAAAAAAAATTAGCTAGAACATCGTTGGCTTGCATCGCACCATAAACTGCCAGGTCAATTTTTTTTTGTCATTATTGTTGTACTTGTACCAGCTTGGAAGTATTATAATGATTCAATTAAACGACTATAAAAATATAGAAAAGAATTGGCTAAAGAATTGTTTAAGGAACATCAATAGCAAATGTATAAAGTTAGAATGAAATTATTACTGAATATTTAAAATCTTATTAAAATACCTAAAATTGAAAAAAAACATACAATATATAATNTATATATAATATAGGGTGGTGATAACTTGATATTTCTCGGGGCGGACTTGAACCCATGCCATTCTCGCTAATAGTTACTTTCACTCTCCAGACGGACGTCATACGTTCACCCCAGAGTATAATATCCTATAGCCACCTCTTGGGGAGATATGTATCCCATGCGTGCCGCAAGACTACACACGGGTCGGACGATATACCAAAATATTGCTTATAAACATGATCCACTCTACAATTGACCATGTGCAGTACCGTTATTTCATCCTTAAATTACGATCACATTCTTCTACGCTTTTCGGCTTTTTGCCAATATTACCTTTTTCTTTTTCCACCCGTTCTACAAGGAAAAGCGATTGACTCTTTCTTAACCTATCACAATTATTTCTACTTTTAAGACCCCTGCTGTTCCTCATTCTCCTTTTTCTCTAATGTTCGAATTATTCCCAATTTAGCAACAAACAAATTTCGGCGACGTTTTCATTGCAGAGATTTCGCCTGGAATGATGTAATTTACAGAAAGGCTATTGAAAACCTTCGTGGGTGTAAAAGAAAGGAATAATGTTCATTGTTAAAGTAGCATGCATAACTAATGTTGTTTGTCTGAATAACTCCTACAGTTTAACGAATCTAGAAGTGGTTTTGTTATATAAAAACATAACTAGTCCTTGGAAAAAGCAGGAGTGTTATTTATAAACAATTGAAACATATTATGTAATTATCATATATAATTAGTAAATGAAAATAGAATAATTGGTAGCTTTTGATACGAAAGGTACGGCATATTTGTGGATTAAAAATAAATAAAATATACTAAAAGTTAAGCAATTATGAATAGACCTAATACATACACATACATTTACATATACATTTTTACACATAAAATTTTAAATTTAGTATAGAATATAGAATTTTTTTCTGTTTGCTGTGTTGAGACTACGAAAACATCGTTTCATGCACTATGATGCAAACATCGCCGGATTTGAGGCACAAATCGCTTCGTTCACTTGAACAATTTAAGCTTCTACCCTTTTTCTTTTTTCGTGTTCAAGAATCACTTTGCTTCTATTAAGTTTTTACGCCAGTTGCTGTTCGTATCTTAAAGGTACATTATTAGGTAATATAGATTGACGAAGTGGCTTACGAGCAGAAGCTTTTAACGGCTCCATTATCTTCTCCATTTTCCGCAAGTGGCAGAAGGCCGGCCCTGGTAACAAGCAGGAAATGAACAGATCGTTCAAAGGATAGTTGTGCAGTCCGTGACTTGACTCGAACTCCAAAAGACTCCTTTTCAATTTGTTAAAAGGAAGAAATCCTGTAACATTTCCCAACACTCTGGACAGATTCGTGGACGTAAGAAAGGAAAATTTCGTAAAACAATTTCATAATAAATAGCAATACGTTGTTAATGATCATTATATATTGTTTTTTGAGTAAATTTTAGAATCAGAGTTGGAAAAAACTAAATTAAAAAAATTAACTGACTGAAAATAAATAAACTAAAAAAGTTCTCAAAATTGAAATTTCTTCGTAACTGGATGAAAAATTTCAAATAAAATCTGTTTATACTTAATCGATTAGACGAATTCATCATTTCATGTTGCGAGCTAGTAGTTAAGTCACTAGATAAGAGAATTATGCTAGACTACGACAGAAAATTCTGGGTCCTCTATTCCGAGATTTAGAGGAAACATTGGTTTTCTTATACACATAAATACTTTTTTATTGTTGTTAATTTTGCAATTTTATATATAAAAATGTAGTTGTTAACTGCTTCGTGAGAATATATTTATAAACGTGAATATTTGTGGGTGCGTGTACTACAGCGGAATATTATCCACTAAACCCTCAATTTGACTTGTTAGTGTATGGGCAATTGTTTATAGATGAAAAAGGGTGATAGAAAAATATCGAATTCTCCTACTTAAATAATCGTATGTAAGTGAAAAAATGATAAACGAGAGAGAGCCACATGGATAACAACAATGAAAATAATTCATGAGAAATAATAAATTGATCATGAACTCAAAAATCTTTTATTAAAAAATAAATTATACTTTTATAATTGAATAAATTCTGTAACAACAATTCATAAAATAATCAATTATTAAAAAAAAACTAAATTCACTAATTTCCGCTTGACCAATTAATATACTACAATTAATTAAGGTTTTTAGTTGAGATAAAGTTGGAAGGAAGTTGGTGTCCGAGTGGATCGAGGTCACGATAGCTCAAGTGGTAGAGCAGCGGCGTATCAAGCCGAAGGTCGTGGGTTCGAATCCCGCTCGTGCCATTGACTTTTTATTTCAACTAAAAACCTTAATTAATTGTATTAAAAAAAACATCATCAATCCTCTTCAACTTATTATTCTATTTATCAACTTATGATTTTTCCTTCTTGAAGGTAGGATAATAGGTCATCTCAAAAAAACCTCAACCAGGTTTTACCCACAACTTTTCGGATTTATTTTAATCCTTCTTCAGGTGAGTTAACGCAATGGTTAAAACAGTGGTCGTCTATCATTAATATTTTATAACAGTTTATTTTAAAAAAGAACCAGCGTGGTACATATTTAAGTCTTTCATACTCCGAACAAACGTTATAATATTTTGAACCTGACTAGACTAAAAATATCATAAGATGACTAGATTCAAAATATAACGTTTGTTCGGAGTCTGAAAGACTTAAATATAACACATTGGCTCTTTTTTAAAATCATTATTTATTGAATTTTCTATGATAATTCTTTTAATTACAAAAGAATATTTCAACCACATTAAAATACTGACTCACACCATGTATAAGAAAATCAACGAACATAAATTGGTGGATATTTTGTGACTTCTAAATGTATCAAGGAGGTGAACAATTTTACTATCAGAAATAAAAAGATTTCTTCTGGAGGTTTGTGTATAAGCCTGTAATTTGGATCTTTCGGACTATGCTGGTCCGCCTATTTTCGCTGTTTTCGGTCTATCAATTAGGTATGCGCAATTCTTATGTATGCATGTATAATGAATGCATAATTGTATGTACCTATATAATTATATGTATATTAAATATAACTGTTTTTATTATTTCATAACTGAGTTGATGTTTGGTAATGAATTAGATTCATTATAACGTATTGTTAATTAAACTTTTAACGACTGGTACATTTCCATTCTTTAAAATATCAGTGGATTTAATCAAATAATAAAATATATAATAGCGAGTGGATCGAGGTCACGATAGCTCAAGTGGTAGCGGCGTATCTAGCCGAAGATCGTGGGTTCGAATCCCGCTCGTGACACTGCCTTTTTTACCTCAGCTAAAAACCTTAATTTATTGAAAGATATTAATTGATTAAACGGACCGCGAAACTAGTGAATTTAATTTATAATAGCCCTGATTTATTTAATCTAAAATTAATTTAGAAGTAATTTATCAATATTGTTGTAATGTAAAATAAAAACTGACAAAAGTTACCATGTGCGGTTGTCTTCCATTCCTAACAAAACACAATGAATATAATTAGTACAGTCCAGATTTATTAGATTTATCCTTTTAGCCCACA
Source organism: Cimex lectularius (assembly GCF_000648675.2). Lineage (NCBI taxonomy): Eukaryota > Metazoa > Arthropoda > Insecta > Hemiptera > Cimicidae > Cimex > Cimex lectularius. Next base: position 1,257,406 of record NW_019392700.1, read on the forward strand.
GAGGGGGGCAAGTAAATTAAAAGTTTTATAATAAAACTTTAAGGATGATTAATTTAAGGCATAGGATTAACGCGATTTCATGATGCTGTATTTTTTTTCTAAAAGTTTCATAGGACCCGATTGCACATCAGATATGCAAAGCAGAAAGCGTAGCATCGTTGCCCGTTCAACTTCCAAGAGCCCTTTTAAAAAATTCTGGCAAAGAGACATGAGCCCTAAAAATAAAGTTAGATCAGGCCATCTTGATAATGATGTTTTGAGAGCAGCCGAATCTACTTAACCACGAACGTACATAGATAAATTGGTTCTTTTCTGCTTTGTAGTAAAATGACATTACATATTAAATGGAGAAATTCCCAGAAGCTGAAAAATCGTCTGTCTTGAATTGACACTCAAGGTTGGAGTCGAGGGTTAAAAATCTTTCTGAAACCTTAATTCTGAGCCAATGTGTTATATTTAAGTCTTTCAGACTCCGAACAAACGTTATATTTTGAATCTAGTCATCTTATGATATTTTTAGTCTAGTCAGGTTCAAAATATTATAACGTTTGTTCGGAGTATGAAAGACTTAAATATGTACCACGCTGGTTCTTTTTTAAAATAAACTGTTATAAAATATTAATAATAGACGACCACTGTTTTAACCATTGCGTTAACTCACCTGAGGAAGGATTAAAATAAATCCGAGACGTTGCGGATAAAAACTGGTTCTGGTTTTTTTGATGACCTATTAACCCACCTTCAAGAAGGAAAAATGATAAGTTAAACTGTTGAGGTCGAAATATAAGAAAAAAAATCGCTATTCAGCAACAAAATCTCCCCTACCAAATTTAAAGAAGGAGGTCTAGACATATCATTAGGCCTTAACAAAAACAAAAACAAACTCATAGAAAATATGACTTTATTTATTAAATCTTCGTATATGAGCACGCTCATATACAATATTAGCCAAAATAAACAATCCTGAAGAACACAACCTTATTGTAAAAAAATACAATATTTAGAAGTTATCATCAAAAAATCTTGAAATTTCTTCTTGTCTGAGTATAGCTATTTTAAGATAATTTGATCACTAAACAATTTTGGTCTGACCATCCATGCAGAGCTTGTTTTTAGTGACACAGCAACTAGGCTCTAAGGATTATATTATCTTAAAATAGCTTAATATTATGCTTCTTAATATAGAAGAACTATTGGGTTGTCCGGAAAATAATGCAGGATTTTAAGTTTTCATTAAAAAAAATCTATATAAAATATTCTGTTTACGTTTACAGGATTACTCATTTGTATGAATGTCAACACTTATTAATCCTCTTCCAAATGATATTGTTTGTTTANACGTATTGTTAATTAAACTTTTAACGACTGGTACATTTCCATTCTTTAAAATATCAGTGGATTTAATCAAATAATAAAATATATAATAGCGAGTGGATCGAGGTCACGATAGCTCAAGTGGTAGCGGCGTATCTAGCCGAAGATCGTGGGTTCGAATCCCGCTCGTGACACTGCCTTTTTTACCTCAGCTAAAAACCTTAATTTATTGAAAGATATTAATTGGTTAAACGGACCGCGAAACTAGTGAATTTAATTTATAATAGCCCTGATTTATTTAATCTAAAATTAATTTAGAAGTAATTTATCAATATTGTTGTAATGTAAAATAAAAACTGACAAAAGTTACCATGTGCGGTTGTCTTCCTTTCCTAACAAAACACAATGAATATAATTAGTACAGTCCAGATTTATTAGATTTATCCTTTTAGCCCACAGAGGGGGGCAAGTAAATTAAAAGTTTTATAATAAAACTTTAAGGATGATTAATTTAAGGCATAGGATTAACGCGATTTCATGATGCTGTATTTTTTTTCTAAAAGTTTCATAGGACCCGATTGCACATCAGATATGCAAAGCAGAAAGCGTAGCATCGTTGCCCGTTCAACTTCCAAGAGCCCTTTTAAAAAATTCTGGCAAAGAGACATGAGCCCTAAAAATAAAGTTAGATCAGGCCATCTTGATAATGATGTTTTGAGAGCAGCCGAATCTACTTAACCACGAACGTACATAGATAAATTGGTTCTTTTCTGCTTTGTAGTAAAATGACATTACATATTAAATGGAGAAATTCCCAGAAGCTGAAAAATCGTCTGTCTTGAATTGACACTCAAGGTTGGAGTCGAGGGTTAAAAATCTTTCTGAAACCTTAATTCTGACACCAAAATATTTATTTATAATGAATAGCATAATTTGAACTAAAGCGATAGGTCATGTGACGAACCCGCTCTTATTCTGTGAAGATAAGAAATATAGTGTTTTTGATAGAACCTGCAAAGAATAATTAATTAGTTCAGAGTTCCCTGTCAGGGGATAAAATATGAACTCGGTTGAACTTCTTCAATTTTAGAGGGAATATGATTTTCTCGCCGAAAATTAACCAAACTTTAGTAAACAGGTCTCCAGCACGGGAACGCAAGGCAATATCAAATAGATCAGAGCATGTGAAAAATCAATGGTCTATAATTAATTATACGTGTGTCCCACATACAGACCCATCATCATACCCGCATTCCTTCCCGTTTATTTTGGTCTTTTCCTCGCATTGACCGTTGAAGTTAAAATTTGAATTTAAAAAAACTCATGTGTTTATGCCAGAAAAATTGAATTACCAACCTCAATATGGTTGATAAAAAAAACCACAAATGATTTCATTCAATTTATAAAATTGTTCGATATTTTATAATGATTAAGATTTAAAAAGGCGTTTAAATAAAAGTTGTTCTTTTGTAATTACATATAAGTTAAAAATTCAGATTTGAGTTACAATTATTAATTCCATTAATAATAATTACAATTATTAATTCCATTAATAATAATTACAATTATTAATTACATTAGTAGTAATCAGTTTTTACGGTAAATTAAGTCTTTATACGGTCCCATGTGTTACATTGACATACGATCATTTTAATGTTGAATAAAAATATCAATTTTAAAATGTCATAAATTTTCATTGTTCCTTAAGTGTATTTAATAGTCGTGAGAGGAAAAGTTTTCCGATTATCAAGTTGCGTACAGATATCTTGTAATTTATCATATTGATGTAAAAGCAGAATTAATAATTTATTTGTTCTTTATCTATTTTTACATTGACAGGCAAATAATGACTATTAAATACATATATACATATTCTATAAATAAGATCATAAAATGAAACAAATTTTAGAATATTGATAAAAACAATATACTAAAAATAATAAAAATAACATAAATAATTTACAAAAGCAATAATAATGAAGTCATAATCTTATATCATTACATATCCTGAATTTAATTTTAATTTTATGTAAATATTGAAACAAATATATAAATTTATGTATATAATTATAAGTACGTATATGAAACAAAAGACTAATAAATAAAAATATAAGGAAATAACTATGAAATATAAAAAAAGTAATAAAACCATCAGTACCAAATACTATTAAAAGTTCTGTTTTTTAATTAATCTTTGAAAAAATTTCATTCCCATCTGACAGCATATTTCATTACTATTACATTATTAATTTTGAAGTAGTGTAGTACTGTTGGAATAATTTCAATTAATTCGGTTTTTAGTTGATATAAAAAAGTCAATGGCACCAGCGGGATTCGAACCCACGATCTTCGGCTAGATACGCCGCTGCTCTACCACTTGAGCTATCGTGACCTTGATCCACTCGGACACTAATTTCCCATCTCAACCCTTTTGAATTTTCCCTCCTTTTTTCAATTTTTCAAAAGGTGGGGTTGAGATGGGAAGTTAGTGTCCGAGTGAATCGAAGTCACGATACCTCAAGTGGTAGAGCAGCGGCGTATCTAGCCGAAGATCGTGGGTTCGAATCCCGCTGGTGCCATTGACTTTTTTATCTCAAATAGAAGCCTCAATTAATTGTAATATATTAATTGGTCAAGCGAACACAAATTAGTGCATTTAATAAATAATAATGTTGTTAATTAAATATGAAAATTGAATTATGGCAATAAAAATATGGAACATTGATCTTGCTCTTAAATGAAAGTGTGTCACATACAATAGGATTATTAATTGATTCACTTATTATATATCATTTGACAATATTCAATTTAAGAGAATTATCATTGCACATGGATGCTAGTTTATCCATGTTTTACAGATTGGCATAAGCACAATTTTTAATTTGTCTAAAAATTTATAAAGCAGAAATTTAACATCAACAAAAGCTGATATTGTATCGTTAGTATGCTACAAAAAAGAGGGTAATACAACATCCCTGTTTAACTCCTGTAGACCAAAAATAAGAAGATGATGCTGAATTTAATTTAACCATTATTATTTGAAAGCCAAGACATTGACTATCTGGTGTTGTTTGTACTATCAAACGTCTCTTATACATCAGTATAAATCACATGCAGTTGTTTACCTCATTTGACTGCTTCTAATGTATAAAGTAATGGTACTTGCTATCTACGTATTACATTTGTTAAATGTAAACAAATTATGGTCTGTCGGCAGGGAGGCGGAAGAGTTAAGAAAAACGAAAGATGGTTCTTCAAAAGTGAAAGAGCGGACTGCATAAACTGCTACAAATACATTGGTATTAATTTCACAAAGTCCTTGAAGATGAAGCATCACTCCAGAGAGAAGGCCAGCAGCGCTAAGTACGCCGTTAATAGTCTGTGGCTTAAAATAATGACCTACAAGAAGATCCCACTAGAGAAAAAGATGGTGATATTAAACAGCACCCTAAGGTCTCTAGTATGCTATGGTGCGCAGGTCTGGGGTTACTTATACTTGAAGGAAATAGAAAATGTACAGAAATACTTCATCAAGAAACTGCTCTGCCTGCCAAATAGTACCCAAGACTACATCCTATATATTGAGTGCTGGGTCACACCACTTTACAGTCACTTGAAATATATAAGTAAAATACTCAATCACACACCTGACAGACTGACGCAGTTTTTGGCCGACGTAGTAATAAATAAAGGCATATTATGGCACAAGCAGCTGTCAGAGTTAGGTAGGCTGTACGGTGTAGGAGTAAGTAAGAAAGAACTGAAGTCTTCTAATACCACGTATCTGATAAAAAAAATGGGAGGAGAGCAAAAGGAAAACCTGATAACCCGCGCGAGAAACAGCTTACATCACAACTTGTACGCAAGACTGGATTTTCACTTAGGGCGAAACTACATGGAGTGCTCTGATATGACAGCCTATGAAGTGTCTCTGGTCTTGAGGGCGAGGGGTGAATTACTTCAGCTGAACTGCCAACCGTGGAGACAGGACCGCGCAATCAATTGCTCCTTATGTAACCTCAACGTCCCGGAGGACACTCTCTACTTCATGCGTGTGCCCCGTTCTGAGAGAGTTCCGCCAAAGGTACTTTGGGAAACTGAAGCTGGATGTAGAAGAAGTCATTGCAATCCTCAACGGAAGGGATAACTGGAGGAAGCTTGTGGTTTACCTCTCTCACGCCCTGCGGTACCGAAAATACCTGGTTGACCAATTCAATTTTTAAAATCAAAGTTCATTCTAAAGATACAAAAATTGATAAAGCAACTTGACAGACGGCTAAGGCAATTGTCAATTTAGCTTTTTCTTTGGAAATGTAAAGTTAATGTAAATACTTTGTGTAAATAAAGCCTAAAATTCATTCATTCATTCAAATGTAAACAATGTTTGTAAATCTCAGGCTCTGAAGATGATCTCAATAAAGATCGAAACGTTTGGCACAATAAAGAAAATTCACTAATTTCGTGGTCCGCTTGACCAATTAATATATTACAATAAATTAAGGTTTTTAGTTGAGATAAAAAAGTCAATGGCACGAGCGGGATTGGAAATTGAAAAATGGCAAAAAGGAGGGAAAATTCAAAAGGTGCGGTTGAGATGGGAAGTTGGTGTCCGAGTGGAAAGAAAATGTTTTTCTGAAACCTACATCACACCAGACCGCATCTCACGATTTCTGAATAAGTAAAGTATAACATTAAATTTTTAGCAAGAATGAAGCAATCCCATTAGTGGATGACCATCGTATTGTACAAGCTGCTGAAGAAGAGGGGAAGTTATGCTAAACCCGAATTACTGTACTATTATGCGGAATGGTGTACAGAAATCGCCGTTCAACTCTGGCTACACCGGAAACAATAAATAATATTGTTGATAATTAAATATGAAAAATGAATCATAGCATTAACAATACGGAATATTGTCCTTGCTGTTCAAGGAAAATGTGTAACATACAGTAGGTTTATTAATCGGTTAACGAATTATAGACCGGGCAATAACTCTATACAAAACAAGGGAGTAAGTGTAGTCACAAATGAGTTACACGGGTTAAGCGAGTCTGCTTGGTTTGACCAATTAAATTGCCGGACTACAAGCTTCAACTTCCAACTTTGTTTAACACAGCGAAACATCCCAACTTCACCAATTGACTGAAATATAACTTTGCGGCTCTACCAGATCTTGTAATAGCGGTTGCAAAACCAAGTCGCGATACAGTCCATTGTGGAATCGGCCTGCTAGCGTGAATTGATAGTTCCTAGAATCTTGCCGGCTACTTCGGATTTGGAGAGAAATATATAATCTGGAGAAAAACCCCTTAAGAGTGGGTACGAATGAACGGAAAAGAACAGAATCAGGTCAATGCTTTTTCTTGTTTATTCTTTTCTCTTTATTCGAGTTTTTTTCTTCCTCTACCTCAAGCAAATAAACGAGGTGAAGATGTTTATAATTCAGGAATCAATAATCCCAGAAAACGTCGTCATTAGTGGTTTATCTTTGTCCACTCTTGATTAATTTTTCCAATAGTATTTTATTATCCACCTTCGGCTTGAATCAATGTTTAATTAAATTTAGGCTTAATTTTGAAATGGTAATGCTGACTAATTTGTCTTCCCTTTACCCACGATATTTGATCGGTTTTTCATTTCTAAACGTTAAAAACTCCAGCAAAAAAACAAAATTAAAATTACGAATGACTATATAATGCAATTTCCTGTGGAGGTTTTGAATTAACTGATAAACATGAAAATAATAATCAAACTTTAAAAAAAAAATTATTCAACAGGGAGAATTCCGCAACAATAGCTTAAAGCTAATTCTCAACGTTCAAAAAACAGATTACTAGGGATTGCACAGACTTTCGTAGAATTAGTTTTAAAAATTATTCATTGGAATTACAAAAAAAAAGTGCGTCGTGGGCGGCGTCGTCGAAGAGGCTCTTGAGAATCAAGAGCCCGACCAGTAGTTGGCCCTGAGCAGGAGGCGAGGGACCCTCACTGAGGATTGGCCATACGCGGTTGACACACGGGTACTTGCTTTTGGGTCAAAGCCCGCGCCGGTACCCCTTATTCAGAGAAAGGTTGCTCGATATGTCCCACATTATAGGGGCGTGTCATGCCTTGGCTCCATACAGAGCGTGTAGGCATTCCTACTGATTAAAGAATGGTTCTGGGACGAGTTTCAGGGTCCCCGCTCCCGCTTTTTAGGGAAATTGGGATTTTTTTAATTTTATATAGCTTTCAAAATATGTGTTTTGTGTTTCTGTGTTTCATATGAGTGAGTCTATTTATTAGAATGATTGGGGAGGGGCTGATGGAATAGCAGCCTCATCGCCTCTCGAGGTGTGTACGTGACTTGGGTCGATGGCAGAATCGATCGGTAAAAGTAGCCCATCGACCCAAATTAGATATGTTTGTTATTGTATGCTGTTCGTTGGAGCAATAATGAGTACTCCATCTACCAAATAGGTGTGAATGAATTCAGTTTTATGAATGCGTACTGAATGTGTGTTGTCATATTTTATATGCGCTCGGGGGTGAAACAGCAAAGCTGTCGTGTTCTTAAATACATATATATAAATATACTATAAATAATTTCTTCAAAATTGATATATTTGCAACCGGTGAAAAATTATAATGTGTAAAAAACAAAATAAAAAATTATCTTGAAACATTTGTTCCCACATAAGGTTTATTCAATGTAACAGAAAGAATTACACCTGCGAATAGAACGATGTTAGTCAGATAACACCCGCCAAAAATTAAATAATCTTTCTTCAACAAATTGAGTTTTCTGTAGGTCCAATAAACAGCGAGAATGGCGTTGACGATGTGGACATCGAAGGACAACAACGCCAAACAAAATACTCTAATTGGGGGCGGTGAGTGTACAAAAATAAACCGTAAGTAGTAAATGAGAACGATTGATGTGGACATGCTATAAAGTGCCATCGGCGGAAGGTCCCAGATGGCATCAACCCGAGTAGGAAGATCGACGTCATATTTCATGATGGTGTCCCCGGAAATGACGTGGCTGTACGATTTCGGCTTGAAATGAAACTTAAAACTGTTCTTGTACAACTCTGAAGATACTTGGTACGTTCCCGATTCCAAGAAAAAAACTTTTTGCTTTGTAAGTTTTGGCATTTTGATTGTATGTGAAACCGGTTTACCTCTCAATGTCAGCCCTTCGAAGAGAAGCTCCAGATCTGGTGAATCGGGCAGGGCGTTAATGAAAAGCAATTGGGTCATGGAATGTTTGTTGGTAAAGTTAAACTCCGGTTCGAAATCATCCACCCTGACAAGATCACCGTCGGTCCTGATCACATAAATGACAACGTCGTTTTTCTTCACGACCAAAGACTGAAATGATAACCCCAAATGCCACGAGAGTCGTGAGTTATAAATTATTCCGCGACATATGCCATACTCATCGTCCACATCGATGTTGCTCACGTAGTGCGATTTTCCTGGGCTGACAGTTAACGAGCCGGTGAATTGGGAATCTATTGTACTCGAAACGTTCAATGCATTGTGTATTGTCAAAGTGCCCACGTCTACGAAAGACTGTTGGCTGTAAATCATCATTTCAATGCCAGAAACAGTTATTAGGGCTCCGCCAATCAGAACATGTCCTATTGAAAAGTAGATAATGGCCATTTTGTAATTGGTGTCTTTTGTGAAAAAAAACGGAATTATTATGAATTCGAAGACTAAAATTGTGATTACGGACAAAAAGGAGACGGTCATGTCTACCGTTCTAGAAGACAACATAAATTCCCATCGTGATAACGCTGACGCCTCGGTTATCCAACTGATGTAAATCATTTTTACAATGAAAAAGTAACCGACAAAAGGCGATAAAAAAGCAAGAAGTTGCACCAAACTGGTTGTGCGTACTATCACTTCGTGAGTAAGAATATACTCGATCACGTCTACATCGTCCATTGAAGGCATCCGAAAACTGAACCCACCAGAATTTGTGCTCATTGCTGCAGCTCTCCATAATAGTAGTTTACTTCTGTTCCGACGGACTTTGTTGTCAGTGAGGTAACCGTAAGTCATAAAGCATTCAATCATGGATTCGATGGACCTCTCTTTGAAATGGCGATGTATAAGTTTAGACTTGAAAGAGAAAAGCGAAAAGAGAAAAAATGTGAGTGAAATTGCAAACATTGTCATGCTTATTTGAGGATAATATGAACCTCTATGCATTATAAATGTACATAAGCCAAAGAAAATTTCACTTACGTTTCTGGCGATGACTATAAGGACGCACATGTTTTCTATAAACTTGACGTCTTGAGTTATTTCGTACTGGTCAAGCACAAATACAATGTAGACCGGGTTTACAGGAAAAGCGGTATAGATGAGCATTTTCCCCATGTAGTATATCACGGTCAGTAAGATAGATTGGTTTCCTAGAACGCCGATAAGAGAAAATGCCAGAGCCATTAAGTAAATGCCGATTAAGACAATGCTAAAACCGCAGAATATGACTGGCAGCTTCCCGACGTGCGAATCAGTTATCCATGCTAAAATCAATGTTATAATACCATAGGTTAAATCCCAGTAGCAATTTCTCAAGAGGACAGTGTTGTGAGGCACTTTCAACGTAAAGATTTCAAATTCCGACATAAAACGATACATAAATCGGATTATTACCTCCATCCAACAAGCAAACACTGCTAATACTACGACGAAAGGGGGGAATGACCCTACCTCGGCCGATGTCATCCTCGACTGCTTCATAACAGTCCGTCTACGCTTGTACTCTTCATAACTGTGTCCTAACACAGAGATAGGCATATTGTTGTTTTGAAGCTTCTGTCGTAATTTTACAATGTAACGATTACCAAATTATATTAAATACAAACAAACATGTGTATTATTTGAGTTCACCATATGATTGACGATTGCCCATATAGCAAGATTTGTTAGTTTTAAGAAAATAAGTCGATAACTGCTTGAAATATTTGAATTTTGGATTAGCGTATTTCATAAAAAAAGATCCCTGATCTGTTTTCATAGTGCAAAAAAGCTTTTGTATCTTCTTAAAAAATGTTAGCAGTAACGTTTTTCTTTTATAAAGACAGTGTCATTTTAGATAGTACGGCTCAATTTCTCTTGAACCAACGTTGTTCCGAAATTTTGGAAAGGTTTTAAGATTTTAAACAAACAAAATGATGTACTCCGGACTTACAATTTTAAGCCGTAACTCTTAAAACAAATTTAAAACGTAACTCTCATCTTGACCAGGGACTTCGGGACTGTGAATATGACAGGCGTGTAACGTTCCTTGGACCATTGTCGATTTGGGGGCTGAAGAAAACGTCCTTTCATACAAACTATGGTCTGATGAATTCAAGTTCACCTTTAATGGCATACTAATCATTTGGAAATTTCAATCGATGGCAGAGGAAAATCCGAGAATTTTGTACTCATTATCAGGTGGTTCACAAATAAATAAATTGTGCCTTATTTCTACGAAACTCGTGTAAATGGTACTCAGTTCCTCAATTTTCTGTGGTGATTTCGCCAACACTGTTAGATTATGTTCTTCTGCAACAGCAACAAAGAATGATTCTCCAGCTTGATCGATGCCCCGCACACACTTTTTTGCAGGTGAGACGTTATTTGCATCGTTACTTCCGGGATAGGTGGATATGACCTCATGGTATGTTGGGACATTTAAAACACACTATGGCAAAAGATTTCTATCTTCCGTCTCCATTGGAAGAACTAGTCAAAAGACAATTTTTTTGAAAAGGCAGTGACTATTTTCATAACACTTTACGATTGAAATGAAACTGTCGAATCCCCCTTAAGTTCTAGACGTTAATGATGTCCAAATTATAAGAAGATTATATCAAAAGATCAAAGAGATTATAGATGAGAACGGACGAATTTCTGGGGCAGTTGAGTATAAAAGAGGAGTTCGCCCGGGATTTATTTTTTCACCTGCCCTATTCAATAAATACGCTGAATGCACAAGTCAAGTTATCTCAGAAATTTCAGAGGGCTTAAAAATAAATTGTACAACATACGATATACCGTTGATGCTGTGATAATAGAATGATCAATGGAAAAATTGAGCTGTAATAAAAATAGTTATAATGTGAGTGAAATATAAAAATTAAGAAAACTGACTATATGATACTCCAAACAGTTATACTGACTGTTGAGAGTGAAATTCCTTTGGAGAATGGTCGTTATATGGATTAGAATCCTGGAAATTAAAACAAGCCCACGTAATGAAAGTGGAAGCATTTGAGATGTGGCTTTACTGCAGAATATTTAAAATTGCATAGGTTGATCATATCTCTAATGAAGAAGTTCTCCGTCGCATAAAGAAAGGCAACTTGTCTTGTATATAATTTTGTTTTGGTTATATAATGAGAGGAGAAAGGTACAAAAATCTAAGACTGGTTATGCAAGGAAAAATTGATGAACTCTGCTCAAGAGGGAGATATAAAACTTCAAAAACAAAAAGGAGGGAAAATTCAAAAGGTGCGGTTGAGATGGGAAGTTGGTTTCCGTGTGGATCACGATAGCTCAAGTGGTAGAGCAGCGGCGTATCAAGCCGAAGATCGTGGGTTCGAATCCCGCTCGTGCCATTGACTTTTTTATCTCAACTAAAAATCTTAATTAATTGTAATTAGTTATATAGTTAGTATATAGTTTTTTTATATTCTCTGCTAAGAGCATTAAAAATATATATATTTCAAGGGAAGTGCTGGGATTCAAGCCAAGTTGGCCACGGCNGAGCAGCGGCGTATCAAGCCGAAGATCGTGGGTTCGAATCCCGCTCGTGCCATTGACTTTTTTATCTCAACTAAAAACCTTAATTAATTGTAATAGAAAATAGTGCTGATGCTTGCTAACTCTCTCTCGGAGACAGTACGCACAGAAAAAAAATTGCTGGAGCTGATCAATGCACAGCGAAAAAAAGCTTACTTAGGTCCAAGTCATAAGAAATCTGTGTAAATTAATTCTGGAATTATTAATCAGTCGGATTCCATCTCTGGAAATCGCATTATACAGTCATTCGCCATTTTAATTTTGTTCTTTCGCCTCAGGTTTTTTAACGTTTCAAAATGAAAAAGCGATCAAACATCTTGAGGAAAGAAAATTAGTCGACATTACCATTTCAAAATTAAGCCTAATTTTAATTAAAAATTGATTGAGGCCGAATGTAGGTAATAAAATGATTTTAGGGGCGTCGGTGGCCGCAACGTTTTCGGCGTTGACGCGGCGCTCATCACTGTAGGGTAACGGGCCCGGGTTCGAATCCAGCGGACCTGCATTCTTACCTGACATACTTACAAATGGGAATTTTTTCAAAACCACCGGCACCCCGAGGGTTTATACGACCTCTGCTGTTGCAAACCCTCGTTAAAAAAAAAAAAAAAATTATTCTGTAAGACGTAATCTCGAATGGTCAAATATACCACTAATGACAATTTTTGTTCGGATTATTGATTCCTGTATTATAAACATCTTCACCCCGTTTATTTGCTTGAGGTGGAGTAAGAAAAAGGCTCGACTCAAAAGAAAAGAACAAACAGGAAAAAGCATTGACCTAATTCTGTACTATTCCGTTCATTTGTACCCAACCCAGTCTTAAGGGATTTTTTCCAGTTTATTTATTTCTTCCTAATTCCGAAGCAGCCGCAAAGATGCTAGAAACAATCAATTACGCAAGCAGGCCGAATCAGACTGTATCGCGACTCGGTTTTGCAACCTGGATCATTTCCTCCAAGATCCGTAGCAATGCGAAATTATATTTAGTCAATTGTTGTAGTTAGTATGTTTCGCTGAGTTAAAAAAAAAAAAAAATTAAATCCGAATCTGTCTCCGGAGTCGTAAACATCATTTTAACTTAATGTAACCAAGTATTTTATGTAATAAATAATACAAATCTCTTTTTAAAAACGCATGTCGTCAATCCTAAATTATAACATACACATGTGTACACACATTACATATACTAATTTAGAATAATTTGGAATACGCAAAAATTATTTTTAAGTAAAAAAATGTTTAATATATTTGAGTTTTGCATTTATTTAATTTTAATTTTCAGGTATGTTGATAAATTTAAAATCAAGGCCTGAAAAAGCTCACTATGTATTATATGCTTAATAAAATTTTCAATTCTATCCAACTTTGGACCAAGCAATTAGCATTAACCAAAATATGCTTTTGCATTGATTTTCAATTATTTAAATGTTTATTATTGTTTGCTCTCAAATTTCTAACCTTTACCAGTTTCTAGAATACACGGCAGTAATAAGATCTAGATAAACCTGGTGGAAGAAATCTCAACAAAAAGTAGCTACCCAAACATTAGGCAGCATACAAAGACTAGCAAACCTATGTATCACAGGGGAAATGAGAACAACCCCTACAAATGCATTATAAACTCTGCTAAACCTACCTTCATAGGAAATATTTATACAAGGAGAAGCTAGGAAATGCTCACATAGGCTCCAAAAACAATTAAATTGGAAAGGAACTAAACAATTCGGCCATACAACCATAATCAACAAAATCAGACGCCCATTATTAGAAATGGGGTCTGACTATATGATCCCAAAAACATTTTTCACAACTTCGTACAAAGTCTCAACGGACTATAAAGGAGAGGAGAACACACGAGAGCATCAGATACAATTACATGGTATACTGATGCCTCCTAAACAAACGAAGAACCGAATCAGGCGTTTACTGTACAAGCACAAAACATGTGCAATCAAACTCATTAGGGAAGTACACTTCGGTCATTCAAGCAGAAATTCATGCCATCAATGGCCCTGGAAAATCTTATAAGTGGTTTCACTGGCAAAAATCTTCATAAGATCTGATAGCCAAGCAGCCATTTAAAGCATGAGCATGTAAAAGAATCACATCAAAATTAGTCAATAAATGCATCCACAATCTCCAAACCCTGGGGAAACACAACATCTTGATGATATCATGGGTGCCAGGGAACAGGGAAATTTTGGGTAATGAGAAAGCAGACAATCTGGCCAGAGGATGATCTGCAAGACCATACACAGGCCCCGAACCTAATCCATCATACGGTACGATCTCACGTTGCTGCAATTCACCCGATTTACTAGTTCACTTCGTTGCAAGTTCGATGAGAAACATCGATTCAATAGCCTACTTTCTTTACAGAAGATGAAGTATCCTTTACGTGTTCAATTAATTTAAATCATGCGCTATGATGAGCTTACTTATTCCACCAAGCCAAAATTGAGAAAGTCTGTAGTAACAGTTTCTGCAGAAATTTATAGTTTCTTTTAGATTTTTGTTTACCTATCGACAGATAGTTCCATGCATTTGTAAGGCTATTAAATATCTCTCATTGGGGTGAAATTGGAAAAAAAGTGTTGCTTCTCAGAAAACCAATGAGTGAATGACCCGAAATCCACTGCGGCAAAAGCAAGGATCACTCAGAGGAATTTACGCCCTACTTGAGGCTAATGAAGTGGCCCGGCAGCGCTCTCACTCTACCAAAAAACTGCCTTGTTGCCTGCCCTGATAAGGGCCGCTCTGCCAACTTTATGACACTCCACGAAACCGAACAGAAATAAGAAAAAGCCGGCTTTTCTTGGAGAGCTTCTTATTTTTCGTGATCGCCTGATAAATATAAGATGGACGGTTTACAAGATATAAGGATTATTAAATTTGTTTGTTTGCCTAATCTTATTCTGAACTTGTTCATCTTCTAGGGATATTGAACCATTTTACTTGCGTACAAACTTGCAATTTCTGCAGTGCTGAGTGGTAACATTACATACAACACAGTAATAATTTGAAAGCAAAAAAATTAAAATAATTACCCAGTTTACAGTATATTCCAGATAAATTCTTCATTATTAGGTTTCATTTCAACCAATACCTTACGTAAAGATTAATTAATTGAAAGAAGTTATTTGCTAAATCGGACCACGAAATATTAATTTAATAAGTAAAACGAAGTATATCTTCACTAAAAGCTACACTACATTTGAAAAATGGCAAAAAGGAGGGACAATTCGAAAGATAAGTTGAGATGGGAAGTTGGTGTCTGTGTGGATGGAAGTCACGATAGCTCAATTTTGTCAATATAATTATTCGTTAATTATTAGCAGTTAACCTGAATACTAATAAGATTTGCTTAATTCTGCTAAAGGCATAACGACGAATTATTTATTATTGATTGATTACTACCTAATAGAAAAGTAATAACCGGGTGGATATTTTATTTCAATTAAATCATAAAACTATTTTAAATATCATTAAATTTTTGGCTAAATAATTGTTTTTATTAAGTTATTATTGTTTTATGTTATAAATTCTCCATCACATTATAAATTGTCCCCCATGGAATAAAGTAAATATTTTATTATATAGAAAATATACTACTTTCCTCTTATATATGTATATATTTATTTTTATCAAATCTATTTACTGTATAAGAATATACTTTTAGTTAAAGGAGTTCCCCATTACTCTGAAAACATAAAATGGAGTGGCACCCAACCCAGAAATATTCCTTTGGTCTTTAATTTTTTGTTGTTTTCGTTTTGTAAATTGTCCCTCCATTCTCACCCACCACCCACCCCCCAACGAGGTACCGGGACAATTTTGTTCTGACCAGAAATAATTTGGGATGTAACAAGATCCCGTGTTCAAATCCTGGGGTCCGGAATTTCGAAACAGTATGCTTACAAATGTACTTTTTTTCAAAAACACCGGCACCCTCAGGGATTCCTATGGCTGTATTTTTTTTCTTTTTTTTACGAGGGTTCGCGACAGCCGAGGTTATATCAACCCTCGTGTTGCCGGTGTTTAGAAAAAAGCCCATTTGAATGTATATTGGGTTCGAACCTGGGACCTTTACCTTACAGTGATGAGCGCCGTGTCAACGCCTAAACCGTTGCGGCCACCGACGCCTCTATTGCATTGTTTGTAGGCAAGTAATTTTATTATACTGACAAAAGTACACCAATTACATCAATTAATTTCCGTTATCTCTCATAGGATCATATTTCGCCTTGATCAGTTTGGATTTGCCAGGACAAAGACGGCACCCCGGGCAGGCGGGCAGGCGCCCAGCCAACGGCAGTCCACCCACCGGGTATACCACCTGCATTGAACATTTAAGTTTTGCTTAGAGCAGCCGATCTTTCAGAGGGATGTGCACGCCACTGCTATCATCCACGTGCCTCCCAGATCAACAAATCAGGCATTATCAACAATACTCAGGGGTCCTAGTGATGACCCGAGATTCCCTAGGAGTGGATACCACCAACCCAAGCCCAGCCCTCGCTCACCGGGCCCCCCGCAACCTGGCTATTCGCTGTGGAATTGTCTGTTGGTTATCCTCACAACAACTACTTATTCATTATTTCTGCCTTCGAAAGTATCTTTGTTTATCGATTTTTTTTTATTCTTTCATTCCTTCTCTATCTTACTCTCTATTCTTCCATAGGTATGCACATACGCGAACGCGCGTACACACACACACGCCCATATACCCATACATCTATATGCATATCTAATGTAAACCTTCTATTTATATTTTCTGTATCAAACGCGTTGATCTCAGAAAGTCAAAGAGTCAATTGATAACAGGGGGATCATCATCAAGAATCTCCGTTAATTGGCTTGGAAAATTATGAAATATTTTTTGTTGCTCAAAATTAAGGCAATTGGTCATGAGGTGTTTTACTGTAACCAATTCCCTGCAGCAATCGCATACCGGCGCCGGTTCTCTGCACATTAGGTACCCGTGGGTAAGCCTACTATGCCAGATTCTAAGTCTCGTCAACACAGTCTCCTCGAGCCGCGAGTCGCCCACTGAGGAGCCCCAAGGGACAACATTTGGTTTAATATCTCTTAGCTTGTTGTCCCTCACTGCTCTCTATTCCTCCTGCTACTTCTGCCATATCTTTTCTTTCAAGGGGAGATAAAATCGGTGTGAGGAGTGTACTTAAGTGGGATCCCATCAATGGTGGCCCGTTTTGCAGCATTATCCGCCTGTTCGTTGCCCATTATACCACAGTGTCCTGGAATCCACACGAAAATTACTTGTATGCAGGGAGTCTCAATCGTTCCAGAGAAAGCAATATCTCCTGGACCAGCGTTTGTATAGTGAATCGGTTTTCCATTGCTGTAAGTGCCGATAGTCTGTGCAGACTAAAAACGCGTTGCCTATAGGAGATATTATGTTAAACCATTTACCGATAGCAGTTAGTTCAGCAGTATAATTATTGCAGACATTTGGCAGGGAGAACATATACCTTTTTTTGTTGATCACGAATGCCGCGCCTGTTCCGTTTTCGCTGTGTGATCCGTCGGTGAAGTCAAGGGTGTGGCTTGGGAAAGTGGCCCCTTATTCTTGAAAATTCCTTAGTCTATATAAATAAGGAGGAGTATTTTCTTTCGGGAATTTGGCGAGATCCAGCAGGACTCTCGGCTTCGTTATTGTCCATGGAGGTTTTGAGGCAGCTCCCTGTTTGTAGAGCTGAGGTACTGCAGCATTGAGTGAAGATTTTTAAAACTGTAATGTAATAGAAAAATAGTTATATTATTATAATTTTTTGTACCATAAGGTTTTCTGGCTATTATGTCAGTAATTTTGTTTTAATTTTGTCAATATAATTATTTGTTAATTGTTAGCGGTTAACCTGTATACTAATAAAATGTGCTTAATTCTGTTAATGCCATAACAACGATTACACACGAACTACATAATAGAAAAATAATAACCGGGTGGATATTTTAGTTTTCATTAAGTTATTATTCTTTTTTGTTATAAATTCTCCACAATCCTAACAATTATTTTAGAAAAAGAAAATTGTCTGGCCATATATATTCCTACATTCAAATGGAATTTCATTAATACGTCAATTCACAATTTGTTATATAATAAGAAACAAATTTATATTTAAGCTCTCATTATACTAACATAATTATTTTGTAAGAATATTTTTTGTCCTAGATTGTTTACTATATTTTTAATAGATTGTACTGAATCGATTTCATGGTTATTTTTAAATCGGGATAAAATTTAATAATTTTTCTGAACAATTTTAAAGGACTAAGGCTTAGGGAGGAGAGGTTAACCTCCGGTGGAATTTCATTAGCTACATCATATTGGGGCCGGGTATGTGGAGAATGCTATTTGGATAAACGTCTTTCCTTTGGCTATGTCCCGGTTCGACCGGCTTCTCCCCACCCAGTCAGCCGCCGTGTGAGGAACCCCCGTCGTCGGGGTGGCATCACCTATACTCAAGTTATTGATGATCAGACAAACAGTCGTAGGGATAAAGTATATCCGCCGGTTCGTCCAGGGGCATTAATCTCCCTTTAGTCTTCAACAGACAAATGTCTTTTCGGCCAAATTAATTGTCTCGAGCCCCTCCCGCCGGCTATTTTGAATATCCCCAATCCCGGTGTGACACACGCTTTGTCACGCTATAGATTGATGGCATCTCTTTGCGTACCGCCGTCGGTAAAACATTTCATCGAATCGACCTTTTGCACAAGCGATACCTTTCTTCTCGTATAACGAGTGACAACGGTCCCACATTCACAGCAATTTATCCTCGTTTCGACAGCTTTCCGCTCAACCATTTAAAAGTATCATAAGGTTGTTCAATGTTTGACCTTAAATATAAAACCTTTTTAAACAGGAACACTTTTAGAATGTTCAATATTTATTCCAAATAATTAAGGTTTTTAGCTGAGATGAAAAAAGTTAATGGCACGAAAGGGACCCACGACCTTCGGCTAGGTACTCCGCTGCTCTCCCACCTGAGCTATCGTGACCTTGATCCACTCTGACATCAACTCTTCATCTCAACCCCACCTTATGAGTTTTCCCTCCTTTTGCCATTTTTTCAAATGTCGAATCGGTTTGGATTTTCGACGACAATTGAAATAGGGTTGAGATGGGGAGAGAGTGGATCGAGGTCACGATAGCTCAGGTGGTAGAGCAGCGGCGTATCTAGCCGAAGGTCATGGGTTCGAATCCCTCTCGTGCCATTAACTTTTTTTCATCACAACTAAAAACCTTAATTAATTGTAATGATTTAATTGGTCAAGCGGACCACGAAATTAGTGAATTTAATGAATTAAAATGAAGTATACTTCACTAAGACTCTCCGTCGCCATTTCAATTGTCGTCGAGCATCCAAACCGATTACACGACATTTGAAAAAATGGCAAAAGGAAGGAAAACTCATAAGGTGGGGTTGAGATGGGGAGTCGATGTCAGAGTGGATCGAGGTCACGATAGCTCAGGTGGTAGAGCACGGCGTATCTAGCCGAAGGTCGTGGGTTCGAATCCCTCTCGTGCCATTAACTTTTTTTCATCTCAACTAAAAACCTTAATTAATTGTAATGATTTAATTGGTCAAGCGGACCACGAAATTAGTGAATTTATTTCAAAGCCATTCTGTTCTATGAATCTGTTTTAAAAAGTCTGTTTTAACCATTTTGGAATTAATCTTTAACCAAATAATCTACTAACAGTGAAGAATGGTAGTGGGGACCCTTCTAGACTACGTCTCACTGTCCAACAGGTCGCGCGGCCACTGCCGCTTTAATCTTCTGGAAAGATCATTGGGTACGTTACGGGATGTGTAAAGGTCAAGTAACAACGGATTGGAGTGTTTTGAAATAGATTTGCCGAATTTTGTGGCATCTTTCATAAAACCCATATGCAGATCAACGTTGACGGTAGGATACGTAGAAGAAAGCGTTTACTAGTTTTCGGAGGATTTTAGATTGGGAAATCTGTACACGATGATAGTTGCAATGTGTTGAATCCCACAGTTTGTTGGGTCTTCAGACAGAATGTCAGTTTTTATCGTTTGTATAGAGGTTGTGAGGGTGTTTTGTAATGTCGAATCATTCCAACCAGACCAAGCTAGCGGACGTGGTTAACTACAGGTAGGATGTGATCTAGATGTAATGGGACATTATTCCACATCGGATAGTAAAAGTTATGGGTTGTCTTTTTCTTCAGCCAAGAGTTCAGGTTCATAAAGTCTATAAGAAGCGATGTGAGAGAAGATGATCTTTATTGTTAGACAAAATGTTGCCAAAATATTAGAATGGGTAGGTAGATCTGTGTACGTTGAATGGGATAGGACCAAATATACTACCTTGTTGGACTTCAGGCTTTGCAGAATAGTAGTTAGGCACGGATGTTCCCTGACTTGAACGAAGCGGTAGTCAGATATGATCAGACGATGAGGGAGTAGGTAAAGAAAATTATGGTCTTGAGCTTGCATAGCAAACCTGGATGCCAGACCATATCAGGTCGAACAACATCAATCCAAGCGCCCAAGCAGTACCGTTTCAGCCACAAGGCAAGAAGTGATTGCATCTCCAACACAATAAAAATTATAGTCTACAATTAAAATTTTTTCATACTGTCATTGCCAAACCTCTTATTATCATTTTCCTTTTCTTCTAGCATTTCATTTTTATTAACTATTTTTTTATCGCTGATATCATGTATTCCTAGTGCATTGTCAGCCTATCTTTACCATCCTCTCAGAGCTTGGTCAGAAAATACACTTTATATATAACAAAAAATAAAAACATATTATTCTAGTCAGCATTCGTACTGTCCCAGAGTGAACGAGATTCTTCGGGATAGTTGGGAAAAATTGGATAAGGAGCCCTTACATACAGTCATATTACATACATTAACACTGCCCCAAGTAAAATAATTGCGGTTTAACAGATGCTATATTGACTTTTATTGCACTGGAACCTCATATTATATATGCTCATATTATATAATAAATAAAGGTTGTACTCCTTTATAAATGTAGAATTTTGTGTTAAATTAATTTTTGTCACGGGGTTCTGAAACAGCAAAAATTATATCAACACCCAAGAAACGTGAGAAACGTGAGAAAGATAAGAAGAGCAAAGCTGAAAACAGGGGGCTGACGATGAGGAAAATTAAGTTTGCCTCACCCCCCCCCCAAAAAAAAAGCTTCTACCATTTATTATATACAATTAGAAAAATTTGGATAATGAATCGATAATGATACATACGTTTTTATTACAACATATTTGAAATTCATTTTATAAACAGAATATACATTTTTGACATTAATAATAAGATAAATATAATGTGTACAATTGCAAATTATTTGATTTATTATGGTAGTTTTTCTAGATTACATTTTTTTGTTAGTAATTTTTATATATTTAAAATTTAATGTATACGATTCTAAACATGATGTACTCTTTTTACTTAATGTTTATTTGCAATTTCTAACAGCGCGTAAAAACACCCAAGCGCAAAGATGAATTCAATTTTAAACGTATTAATATCAAAGGGATTAAATAACACAATTAAACAGAATGTAAATTCTGATTTTTTTCACTCCGCGAAAAATGATATTTTTCGGAGCAAAAACAAGGAGAAAATTTTCAATATAAAAGGAGAAAGGAAAAAGGGGGAAAAAAGAAAAAGGAAAAAGGAAGTTCACTTTGTCTTAAAAGGACACAGGCATCGGCTTGCAGAAACCACGCACTTTGCTGAAAGGGAAAAAGCTACCCTTCCCCCCGGTTCTTTTACTTTTTCTCCACCACCAGGCCAGCAGTCGATCCAATCCTGCTAGAATGGTCCCTCCCTATCCACATATGAGAGATACGAGAGAGTTAATTTAAGATTAAAGCGAAAAATAAGAAACTGAACAAAATTACGAAGAAAAGGGCACACTTTCTTGTGACCATAGCAGATTCAACTACATCTTTGAATTTCTGAAAACGAATTTCTTATATTTTTTATTTTTTAATTCATTTTTAAAGCATTTGTATGAGTTTGAAGTAGAGGTAGAGGTAGAGAGAGAGAGAGAGAGAGAGAGTACGGAAGAGAGAGAGAAAGAGAGAGAGAGGGAAAGAGAGAGAGAGAGAGAGAGAGAGAGAGGGAGAATGTGGGCACTGATGTGAAAATATTTGAGCACAAATTGTTACAAATTAACCTTAATTGAAAC